>NC_142518.1:14306500-14623000 GCF_057876585.1 Rhinolophus sinicus | reverse complement strand
CTTTCTTTTTATTGTTAATTTCTAGTTTTTTAGCATCTAAGTCAGAGATTGTGGAATATACAATTTCAAAATTTGGGGATATAAGGTTTTCTTGGTCTCATAATACCTTAAACTCTTTTGTAAATATTTCATGGCAGTAAGAAATGAATGTTGAATTAAAAATTTATGTGTGCCTATGTGTGTATGTATATGTGTACACATATATATTACATATTATACATATATCATGTATTACCTATTATACATATGTGTATAATCATCTATGCATTTACATATATATTCAATCAGTTTAATAATATAATAATCTTTTATATCCATTTTTAACTAGATGGTTTTTGAAATTCTGAAGGTGTTTTGTCAGTATTTGTTGTATTTATAATACAAATCTCTGCTCTCTACATTTTGACAAAATAGAGTACTTAGAGATTCATGACTGATATATTTTGAAAGTTATGACCACAAAGCTTAATTAGGCCCCAAGAGCTCCCTCACAGTCCTACTATGTTTTGGAGCAATTCCCTCCCCTTTCTGAGAGGGCTATTTTAAATCTTCTCAAAACTCCAGAACTTTGTCCTCACATCTCACGCTCAGCTGCCAACCTTGCTTCTTATTTCACTGAAAAATTATTCTCGATCAGAAGAGCATGTACTTACCCCCTGCCTACCTGCCCCAGCAAGCAGACCAACCTGTTGGCCTCTACATTCACAAGCCTTCTCCCCCTCCTGTAATACCTGCTAGCTGCTCTTGCTCCTAGGGAGGCCAGCCTCACAGTCTGTGCAAATAAGATCCCCACCGCTTGTGGCTGCTCTGGGCTTTAGTGCCGCTGTGACAAGTGTCCCCTGGCTCTCCCACTTCATCAATGTTTCCCTCTCTGTGGGGTTATTCCAACCTCAGCCCCGAAATATGATGCATTATTTTTCATCTTAAAATAAGACTCCTCCTGTGACCACTTCCAGCCAACCTCCTCATTTTTCTGGCACCTGAAGAGTTAGCTACCATCTCCATCTTGCCTTCCTCATCCCCCATGATGTCTTGGAGTCCACTTCAAGCAAGTGTTTACCTCCACCTACTCTGCTCACAAGGTCAACACATAGACAACACTGATGTTAACTCCTTATTGATTTCTCAGCAGTATTTGTTCTGGTTGATTCCTCCTGCCTTCTGGAAACACTTCCTTCATTTGGGTTCTTATACCTATTTACCTCTCTCTCTCTCTTTTAAAGTTATGATAAAACACACATAACAAAACTTACCATCTTAACCATTTGTAAGTGTACAGTTCAGTGGCATTAAGTACATACACATTGTTGTGCTACCATCACCACCATCCATCCACAGAATTCTTCTCATCTTACAAAGGGGAAACTCTGTACCTATGAAACACTAGCAACACCATCCCCAAGCCACCCTGCACTCCTGAGTCTCTCCTTGACTTCTAAATGTTGTCATGCTCCAGGGCTCAGCCATTTGACTCCACCTGTGCTCCAGTTACACTCCTTCTCCAGGAGATCTCACTCAAACCCTGGTGTTAAATATTATCTCCATAATGGTGACCCCCAAATTCGGATCATAGCCTGGACCTCTTCGCTGAACTATATATTTGCATATCCAACTTCTTTGATATCTCCAGTTAGAGAGCTAACAGGCGTTAAGAAGTTAACATTATCCAAACCAAACCAAACTTGGTTTTCTGCCCCCAAACCTGCTACTCCCCCGACCCCAGAATTCCCCACCTCACCATTCACACTGACTGCTTAGGCCTAAAGCTGGGGGGTAATCTTAGGTTGGTGCAAAAGTAGTTGTGGTTTTTGCAAATTTTTAACCTTTTAAACTGCAGTTACTTTTGTACCAACCTAATACAAGACCAAAGATGGCAGAAATTCCTGTGTTTTGCCTGTTGAGGTTTCTCCGGGGCCTAGAACTATACCTAGGCATAGAAGGTTCTCTAATGCTCTACATGATCTCACTGTGGCTACATCTTGCCTTCTACCCTCTGGCTTTCTGCTTCAAAGCCATTGGTTCAGTGTGCCAAGCATGTGCCAACCTCAGAAACTCTGCAGTTACTGTTATTCTACCTGGTTCTGGGGTGATTTTAAGAATATAAATTAATGGGGTAAAGACAATCTATTCAACAAATGGTGTTGGGAAAACTGGACAGATACATGCAAAAATATGAAAGTGGACCACCTTCTTACACCATATACAAGAATAAACTCAAAATGGATTAATGATTTAATTGTAAGACCCATAACCATAAAACTCTTAGAAGAAAACATAGGCAGTCAACTCTCAGACGTTACCCTTAGTAATATTTTTATTGACATATATCCTCAGGCAAAGGAAACAAAAGAAAAAATAGACAAATAGGACTACACCAAACTAAAAAGTTTTGCACAGCAAAGGAAACCACCAATAAAATGAAAAGACAACCTAATGGGAGAAGATATTCGCCAATGACACATCTGACAAAGGGTTAATATCCAAAATTTATAGAGAAGTCATATAACTCAACACCAAAACAAACAAACAATCCAATTAAAAAAACGTGCAGAGGATGTGAAGAGACATTTCTCCAAAGAAGAAATACACATGGCTAATAGATATATAAAAAGATGCTCAACTTCACTAATCATCAGAGAAATGCAAATTAAAACCACAATGAGATACCACCTCACACCTGGCAGGATGGCTATCATCAATACATCAACAAACAACAAGTGCTGGCGAGGATGCTGAGAAAAGGGAACCCTTGTGCACTGTTGGTGGGATTGCAAATTGGTGCAGCCACTACAGAAAACACGTTGGAGGGTCCTCAAAAAATTAAAAATAGAACTACTATGACCCAGCAATTCCACTTCTGGGTATTTATCTGAAGAAATCCAAAACACTAACTCAAACATATGTGCACCCCTATGTTCACTGCAGCACTATTCACAATAGCCAAGATATGGAAGCAACCTAAGTGTCTATCAGTAGACGATTGGATAATGAAGATGTGGTACATATATACAATAGAGTATTACTTGTCCATAAAAAAGAATGAAATCCTACCATTTGTGACAACGTGGATGGACCTACAGGGTGAAATAAGTCAGACTGAGAAAGATAAATACCATATGATCTCACTCATATGTGAAATCTAAAGAACAAATAAACGAACCAACAAAACAGAAACAGACTCATAGATACAGAGAACAAACTGATGGTTGCCAGATGGGAGACAGGTTGGTGAGCTGGGTGAAAAAGGTGACGGGATTAAGAAATACAAATTGGTTGTTACAAAAGACTCACGAGGATATAAAGTACAGTATAGGGAATTATAGTCAATAATATTGTAATGACTATGCATGGTGCTGAGTACTAGACTGATGGGGGATCACTTCGTAAATTATACAAATGTCTAACCACTATGCTGTACACCTAATATAAAATAATATTGAATGTCAACTGTAACTTTAAAAAATAATTTGAAAAAGAATACAAATTTAAGGGAAAGTTTTTAAGGGAATTCAGGAATATCCAAATTAATCTTTTACTTCTTATTCTCTCCCCACCCCCACCCCGATGTGGTCCTCAGAGGAGATGGATGCACACAGGAAGCAAACCAGGCTTTACTACTTCCTGAGGCGGTGGCTGTCCACCACACTGCCAACTCATAAACATCATGGAAAATTCCTTCACCTTGGCCAGGTTTACCTAAAAAACCAGTCTGCTCCCTTTCAAAGCCCAAACCTAAGTTTAGTTTTGGCACGCCTAAGTACGGAAGGCCACACCTTTCCACCTGTGCAGGAGGAAATGGGGTGAGAGAGATCCAGCAAATGAGCATGTTTGTCCCAAGGATTATAACTGTCACCCCAAGCCTTTTAATGCAGGGACAAAGGGCCTTCGGGTGGGGAGAGAACATAATAAAGAAGGGAGGGAGACAAAGAAATTAGAAGGAAGAGTCAGAGTGTAGGGAGAAAGAGAGACAGAGACAGACAGAAGGACATTGGGGGCAGGAAGGAAGGAGGGGTGGTGTGCAGGGTAGGCCTATGGCAGGGCTGCTGGATACCCATGGGCTGGACAAAGGGACAAGTGAGGCTGAAAGCCAGCCAAGCATGTTCCATTTGCCAAGCCTTGTGCCCATGGGGCTGCACTATCTGGGGGAGAAGGTGGTGTATTTAAGACAGAAGTTTCTATGGATCTCTGTCCCTTTGCTCACCGAAGTTATGCTCCTCGACATTTCCATCAATGTGAAGCATCCCGGATTTGAATTCTCGAGCTCCTATAACATTGTCATAGGGCGTTGTACTGGCTGCTGGGAGTTCCTTCATTAACAAAACAGGTGTGCCTCCAGAGTCTTACTGTTTTCTACCTTCGAAGCAGAGTTTCTACTCATTCTTGAAGTCACAGTGTGACCATCACTGCCTCCACAGGGAAGATGCAGCACCGCTGTTGATGCCTGGCCCCATGGTCCCTCAGCCTGCCTCTCTCCTTTAGCGTCTCTTTCCTTCTCTAACTTAGGGCGTTTTCTGGCACCATGGAGCCTCGCTCACCTGCAGTAGACCAGGGGACATGTGGCAGTGCCTGGGGATGTTTTTGGTTGTCACACTTGGGGGGCAGTGCTATTGGCATCAAGCGGGTAGAGGCCAGGGACATTGCTGAACAACCTGTAATGCTCAGGACAACCCACCACACAGAATAATTCAGCCCCAAATGTCAGTAGTTCCAGGTTGAGAAACTCTGATGCTGATACAACTCAGAAGTGTGTGTGTGTGTGTGTGTGTGTGTGTGTGTTGGGGGTATTGATGCTCCTGGGGGCAGCCTTCAAGGAATGAGGGATGACAGTGGGTAAATGGCTAAGGTTCCCTGTCATCTGGTAGGGTAACTCTGAGTGTGTTCCACAGTTTCTTAAAGGTTTCCCAGGAGGATGGAGCCTTCGTTGCCTGAAAAGGCAAATTGTTCACTACAGTACCCTTCATTGGATTTTATAAAAGTATTTCCATCTCACTCCCCCATGCCCTTGTTCATGTTACTAGGAATCACTTCCCAAATCAACTACCTATACTCAAGTTCTTTCAGGGTCTGCTTTTAAGACAGATAGATGCCTGCCCTGAATCCCTAGCTAGGTTAGGTTTGTCTACCTTGAGTGCATCCACCCCTCTTTGCAGTAACTTTGTATTTAATGTCAGTCTCCTTCACAGACCATGAACTCTATACAGACTAGATCTACGCTTGTCTTATTCAGTGCTGTCATTTCATGGTTTAGTGCAGTTTCTGGCACATGATAGATGCTCAAAAAATATTTGTTGACAGACTGAATCAATGAATGAATTTCAGCTGTTCTCTTCCTTTGAAATAGGAGCCTCTTTTACATGTCTCCCCTGCCTCCCACTTTGAGTGACTTAACAAGACAGTTGGGAGAACCTCCAGAAAGGGTGGGATGTCAGGCCATGTGGGACTTGATGGCAATGTTCCTAAGGTTAACATGGGGTCATTTTTATCAGATTCTTCAGGCTTGGGATCAGGATCTTGGAATAGTAAATAGTCCAAGAACATTCTCAATAGTATTGTTTAACAAAGCAGAGACTTGACGCCTACTAGTAAGAGGATTATCTCAAGACTCAAAGAAAATAGACATGTTGGAAATAATGGGAAATTTTAGCAAAGGAAAAGGAAAATAACATCAGTGCATCGTCTACTATGTGCCTAGCCCTATGCTTCATTTCCACTAGCTCACTTGGTGATCAGTATTATTATACCGTGTTTCCCCAAAAATAAGACCTACCCTGAAAATAAGCCCCAGTTAAGATTGTCAGCCAGACGGACGCATTTAGTACATTATGATGATGTTCCAGAAGATGACATGACTGTATTTGAATAAATGTAGATTGTTATACAGGAAAAAATAAGACATCCCCTGAAAATACGCCCTAATGCATCTTTTAGAGCAAAAATTAATATAAGACCCGGTCTTATTTTGGGGGAAATATGGTACCTACTTATTTTGCATATGAAGAAATTGAAATTCACAGAGGGAACTAGCAGAATCCAAATTTGAACCTTAACTGCCCCCCCACACCCCAAAGCTTATGGCATTTTCTGTTGCAGCATGGGGGATCATAGACTGCGCAGATTTGGAGCAAGTCTGGTGGTGGGGCGGCCATTGGGCAAGAGTTTGGACATGATGCCCTTTGGGTTCCTTATAATATTAGGAATGTCTTACTGCAGTGATTGCAGGTTCTCCATCTTGCTTCCTTTGTTTGCTCATCAGTTTCTGCTCAGAGGTAGCAGGCATTTCCCATCATTTACTTTCCTTCCATTGCTTCTTACTTGTTAAAGATATATCTAGTAGATATTGAGTCTCAGGCATTTACTGTGTTTCATCTAAGAAGCTACTGGTTGGATGATACATGGTTATTTTATGTATCCCTAAGAAAGAAAAAGCACTTCTAAACATCATTTTAAGATGCCATAAGTTTTAACATGTCAATTTCAGAGATGTTACAATGTAAAAAAAAGTGCATCTTAGAATCCATGAACTATTGCAAACTAAAATTCCCATGACCACAAACTCAGTTATTTTCAAAACAGGAGCAATATTCCTGGCTACCCCATCTCTTTATCATCAACACACACTTAGTGGGTGCGTGCTATGGAGAAGGCGCTGGCTCAGATGTTTTGAAGGGAATACAAGATATCTGGAAGTAGAGCCATGGTTATAACCACAGCTGAAGTAGTTTTAAAATATGGCGAGAAATGCTGTGACACTCCTCCCATAGAGAGAGAGGTCCATGTCACCTTCCTTTGAATCTGAGTGGGTTTGTGACTACTCTGGCCAACAGAGTACTGCAGGAGTGGAATGATGCTATGTGACTTCCAAGGATAGGCAGAAAAGGCCATGTAGTTTCTGTTCTTTTTAATGGATCACTTGCTTTCAGAACCTGAATCTCCATGTAAGAAGCCAAATACCCTGAGGCCAGCATTCTGGAGAGGCCTCATGTAGGCATTCTGGTGGACAACCAAACCGAGCCAGCCTTCTAGCTATCCCTGATGAAGGGTGCCAGACATGGGAGTGAAGCAGCCATCTTGGAAGTGGGTCTTCCAGCCCCACCTGGCTCCATTTCAAGAATGAGGGCAATAATCCCTTGTATAAGTCAAATAATCCTAGGCTGTGCATCAGTAATAAGCCCACATTTCTGTAGCTTTACATAGTAAATATTTATTTCTCATTCATGTCAGAGTCTGATGTGGGTCTGGTGACTCTTTTCCATTCTGTAGCTGTGATGTCTAGGACTAATGGTTTCTAAGATTGCTACAGATGTGAAAGAATCCCATCTGTAGCACTCTTAGAAAGATGTGGACCACACAGGATGATTTTAAGGGCCAGGTGTGGAATGGCTTACAGCAGTGCTTCTCAAACCTTCTGAGGACCAGGGTTTTTTTTTTTTTTTTTAAATGTTAATCTGACTATCAGTTCAAGATGGGAGAATTCAGGTCAAGATTAGGGAGTAGGTAAATGCTGTAGTCACATCCTCTCACAACCACATTAAAATAACATCTAAACTACATAACAACCACCATTGAGAAATGCCTGAAGTCTAGCTGAACAGAAGTCTTATAATTAAGGATATACAGAAGAAGCCACATTGAGACTGGTAGGGGGGTGGAGATGCTAAACAGGCTGGTCCCACACCCACATGGAACAGTTAAACATAAGGAGGGATATCTCGGCTGCCGAGCAAGGGGTCCCAACCCTGCACCAAGCTCCCCAGCTCAGGGTTCCAGTACTGGAAAGAGAAGTCCCCATAACTTCTGGCTTTGAAAACCAGCGGAGATTGTGGCTGAGTGAGAAGAGGGCAGTTGGAGTCCCAGTTGTTCCTCTTAAAGGGCCCGCACACAGACTTACTTGCTGATGAACTCCCTTGCTCTGAGCACCAGCGCTGGGGCAGCAGTTTGAAAGATGTCGAGGACATATGGGAAGGAACTGAAGGCTTCAGGGCAAGGGCTAGAGGGGCAGCTTTTTCCCAGACAAAAGTGCTGGAAGAATCCATTGTTTCTTTGTTGAGCCCTGCCCCCTCCCTGCGTGCACACGCAGGCAGCCGCAATAGCTGAGTCTCCATCAGCCTAGCTAACTGATTCCCTGAAACCCCACCCCACTCCACTCGCAGGGCCACCCAAACTGCTTCCAGTGGCTTTTCCATACGAACAGCCTGTCTTGCTCATACTGCAGACTTCATAAAATCTCTGCAAGGTTCATGAATCCCAAACAAGCCGCATCTGGCCTTGGCGAGCCCCATACCTCTTGCTAAGCAGCCCCAAGCCTGGTACTAGTGGCAGCTGGCCTCAGTTTGAGGCTTGGCCTCTCCCAGGCACCAACAAGCCCAGCACAAGTGGTAGCCATCTGTAGCTCATATTAGGTGGCCCTGGGCAGGGTACAGGCAGCAGCTGACCTTGACCAGTAAGAGAGCTCCTCCTAAGAGGCCCCAGAACCAACACACCTGGTGGCCAGCTTCAGCCCACACCGGAGCACCACTCAATCACCTCCACAGATGACATAAAGGGCAGATTCAGCAGATACCAGAGCCCTGCTAAAGCAAATCCTGCCCCATAGGGGATGCACAACAACCCCTCCACTGTAGTCACAGCCAGTCCTAACAGTCAATCAGCCTGACGTTCAATCCCTCCCATTGGCGTGCCAACAGCAAACAAGGTTCACTACAATAGGAGGGCAGACATAGCTCACAGAAGGGACACACCTCCAGCACCTGGCTCTGGTGACCAGGCAGAGTGCGCCACTGGGCCTCACAGGACTCCTACTGCATAAGGCCACTCTACCAAGACTGGGAGACATAGTAGCCCTGCCTAATACATAGAAACAAACACAGGGAGGCAGCCAAAATGGGGAGACAAAGAAACATGTCCCAAATGAAATACTAGAACAAAGCTCCAAAAAACTAACTAAAGAAAATGGAGACAAGCAATCTACCAGATGCAGAGTTCAAAACACTGGTTATAAGGATGCTCAATGACATCACTGAGAACTTCAACAAGAAGCTAAGAAACATAAAATGGAGATAGAAAACATAAAAAAGAACTAGTCAGAAATGAAGAATACAATAACTGAAATGAAGGACACGTTAGAGGAAATCAATAGTAGATTCAATGAAGCAGAGGATCGAATCAGCGATTTAGAAGACAAGGTAGCAGAAAACACCCAATCAGAACAGCAAAAAGAAAAAAAAGCATAATAAAAAAAATGAGGACACTTTAAGAGGCCTCCAGGACAACATCAAGCATACCAACATTTGCATCATAGCGGTACCAGAAGAAGAGGGAGAGCAAGGAATTGAAAACCTGATTGAAGAAATAATGACGGGAAACTTCCCTAACCTGGTGAAGGAAATACACATATAAGCCCAGGAAGTGCAGAGTCCCAAACAAGATCAACCCAGTGAGGCCCACAACAAGACACATCATAATTAAAATGCAAAAGTTTAAAGACAAAGAGAGAATCTTTAAAGCAGCAAGAGGAAAGCAGTTAGTTACCTACGAGGGAACTTTTGTAAGACTGTCAGCTGATTTCTCACTAAAATCTTTGCAGGCCAGAAGGGATTGGCATGAAGTTTTCAAAGTGATGAAAAGCAAGGATCTACAACCACGATTATTCTACTCAGCAAAGCTATCATTTAGAAAAAAAAGTATCAAAGGACAGATAAACAGCTTCCCAGACCAAAAACAGAAAAGAAAAAAAAAAAAAAGCTATCAAATATATGGTGATGGAAGGAGAACTGATTCTGGGAGGTGAACACACAATGTGATACATAGATGATGTAATACAGAATTGTACACCTGAAACCTATGTAACTTTACTAACAATTGTGACCCCAATGAACTTTAATTAAAACAAGAAAAAGCTAAAGGAATTCACTACCACCAAACCAGTATTACAAGACATGTTACAGGGACTTCTATAATAAGAAAAAAAGATCAAAAATATGAAAAATAAAATGGCAATAATGACATATCTACCAACAGTTACTTTAAATGTAAATGGATTAAATGCTCCAATCAAAAGACATAGGGTGGCTGAATGGATAAGAAAACAAAACCCTTACATATGCTGCCTACACGAGACTCACTTCAGATCAAAAGACACACAGACTGAAAGTAAAGGGAAGAAGAAAGACATTTCATGAAAATGGAAACAAAAAATTATAAGCTGGGGTATCAATCCTTATATGAGACAAAACAGACTTTAAAACAAAGGCTATAACTAGAGACAAAGAAGGACCCAGGAATTCCACTTCTGGGTATTTATCTGAAGAAACCCAAAACGCTAACTCAAAAAGACATATGCATCCTTATGATCATAGCAGCATTATTTACAATAGCCAAGATATGGAAGCAACCTATATGTCCATCAATAGATGAATGGATAAAGAAGTAGTGGTACATATATACAATGGAATATTGTATATAAAAAAGAATGAAATCTTGCCATCTGAAACAACATGGATGGACCTAAAGGGTATTATGCTAAGTGAAACAAGTCAGACAGAGAAAGACAAATTTCATATGATTTCACTATGTGGAATCTAAAAAACAAAATAAATGAACAAACAAAGTAGAAACATAGATACAGAGAACATTTTGATGGTTGCAGGACGGGAGAGGTTTTGTGGGCTGGGTGAAAAATGGGAAGGGATTAAGAAGTACAAATTGATAGTTATAAACTAGTCACAGAGATGTAAAGTACAGCATAGGGTATATAGTCAATAATATTGTAATAACTATGTATGGTGTCAGATGGGCACTAGATTTATTGGAGTGATCACTTTGTAAGTTATATAAATGTCTAATCACTATGTCGTACACCTGAAACTAATACAATATTGTGTGTCAACTGCAATTGAAAAATAAAAAAAAAATATTTTAAAATGTTAATCTATCACAGTCCAATATTTTTTTAAAATGCAATAAAAAGAATTACTAAAATAAGGAAATTTGGTGACATCATAAAAATGGCAGTGTGAGGTGAGCCTCTGGAAACCTCCCCTGGAATTTACAACAAATTGAACAACAAAAACTCCACAAAGGACTCCCTGCACAGCAGACAGGCAAGACGAAGAAGCCCACTACTGAATTTACCTAAAGGTGGGCGAATTGCGTGAGCGGTGGAGGAGGGAAGGGAGACAGGCGCAGGACGCAGACCTAGCTCAGTGCGCCGAGCTCGCTGCTTCCCGGAACTACCGCAGCTGCGGGAGAGGGAAGCACTCGGACTGCTAGGGCTCCGCCAGGGCTCCACAGGGCTGACGGGACAGCATATAACACGGCTGAACCCAATGCTCACGGCAGAGACCTCGGAGAAAAGACTGAGGGAAGAAGGCTGAAAATGGTGGTTTAAGCCCTCACTGCCGAGCAGAGAACGGAAGCCTTAGGCACTGAGAATAGTTGCCCCCTCCCTACCCTCCCAGAGCTCGCCCCGTCCCCACCTGCCCGGTGCTAGAAGCGGAACAGTAGCGGTGTTAGATGAAAAGAACAGAATATTTGCAGTTCTGAGAACTGTGGACCACAGACACAGATTCACAACCCAACTAGTTCCGGCAAAGGGGAGGGAGCTGTGGAAGCAGGACCGGCTGTGGTGGTGGTCACCGCCATTGCTCTGGGCCACCTCTCAGAACTCACCCTGCCCCTGGCCCCACCTATCTGGGCGGATCCCTGCAGGAGTAAACAGAACTGCTGAAACATACGGGCTCTGAATCTGGTGCAGGAAGAGCTTTGGAACTTCAGAAGCTCTCTGCATCCCCACACGGACGCTGTGCCCTATGACCCAGGCTAACTGTTAACAGAGGAGAAACCTGCCTTCCCTTTACTATAGGACAACAATAATCAAAACAGCATGATATTGGCAGAAAAGCAGACATATAAACCAATGGAATAGAATTGAGAACCCAGAAATAAAACCACATAAATATGGACAGATAAGTTTTGACAAAGAAGCAAAAAACATATAATGGAGAAAAGACAGCCTCTTCAATAAATGGTGCTGGGAGAATTGGATAGCCACGTGCAAAAGAATGAAACTGGACTGCTATCTGTCACCATGTACCAAAATTAATTCAAAATGGATCAAAGACCTAAGCATAAGACCTGACACAATAAACTGCATAGAAGAAAACATAGGTACTAAACTTATGGACCTTGGGTTCAAAGAGCATTCTATGAATTTGACTACAAAGGCAAGGGAAGTAAAAGCTTAAATAAATGAATGGGACTATATCAAACTTGAAAGCTTCTGCACCGCAAAAGAAACCATCAAGAAAATAAAGAGGCAACCAACTGAATGGGAGAAGATTTCTGCAAATAGTGCCTTGAATAAGGGGCTAATATTCAAAATATACAAGGAACTCATGCAACTCAACAACAAAAAAACAAACAACCCAAGTGAAAAATGGGCAGAGGACCTGAAGAGACTTTTCTCCAAAGAGGACATACAAATGGCAAATAGACATATGAAAAAATGCTCAACATAACTAATCATCAGAGAAATGCAAATGAAAACCATAATGAGATATCACCTCACCCCAGTTAGAATGGTTATCATCAACAAGACAAATAGTAACAAGTGTTGGAGAGGCTGTGGAGAAAAAGAACCCTCATACACTGTTGGTGGGAATGCAGACTGGTGCAGCCGTTATGGAAGGCAGTGTGGAGGTTCCTCAAAAAATTACGAATAGAAGTACCATATGGCTCAGCAATCCCTCTCCTGGGTATCTACCCAAAAAACCTGAAAACATCTATACATAAAGACAAGTGTGCTCCAATGTTCACTGCAGCTTTATTTACGGCAGCCAAGACATGGAAACAACCAAAATGTCCTTCGATAGATGAATGGATAAAGAAGTTGTGGTACATATACACAATGGGATACTATTCGGCGTTAAGCAAAGATGAAATAGGACCATTTGTGACAACATGGATGGATCTTGAGAGTATAATGCTAAGCGAAATAGTTCAGACAGAAAAAGCAGAGAGCCATATGATTTCACTGATATGTGGTATATGAAGCAAAAACAACAAAAGAACAAAGCAAACAAATGAGAAACAAAAACTCACAGACACAGACAATAGTTTAGTGGTTACCAGAGGGTAAGGGTAACCACTTAGGGGGGTGGTAGATGAGGGTAAGGGGGATCAAATATATGGTGATGGAAGGAGGACTGACTCTGGGTGGTGAACACACAATGGGATTTATAGATGATGTAATACAGAATTGTACACCTGAAATCTATGTAACTTTACTATCAATGGTAATCCCAATAAACTTTAATTAAAAAAAAGGAAATTTTGCTTACATGTAGTGGCAATGTCAAATAGCTATAAAAGTCCCTAATAAGTTATTTTAAAATTTCTGTATTAGCTCATTGCAAACTGATAACAAATAGTTTGCAAATGGGCACTGGTGTGTGGACCACACTTTGAGTAGCACTGGCTTACAGTAATTGGGCCCAAATCCTACTGGCCAGAACTTAGTCACATGGCCCAGATCCAATTGTGAGTGAACCTGAAAAATATAGTCTCCTGTGTGCCAGGAAGAAGAGACAGTGCACTGGACTCACAGCATTGCCTCTGTGACATGCTTTACGTTAGGATTTTATTCCTTCTTCCTCTCTAGAAGGAAGCTGTTTATAAGTTTATTGTCTCATTTATGTTCATAGATCTAGTTTAGTTAAAACAAACAAACAAACTTGCAGGGCAGGAGGTAAAGGAAACTGGAGATACTGCCCTGATTAGTGTGTGGTGCAATTGTGATTCTCCCATTTTACAGATAGATACTGACCTTGTGTAAAATTCTAACTGGGAAAAATTTTTGTTCAAGGCCACAGAGGTCACAGGGATATTTCTGTAACATTCCAGATCTCTGGTGTGTGTGCCAGGTGGCTACTGTTACTGCTTCAGACCCTGGGGGAGGACCCTCCCCCACCTACCATGTGTCACCGAAGAGACTAGAGTTACCTCATTTTTGAAAAAGAGCCAGGTTATAGAAGTGTCATGTGACAATGCAGGAAAATGTAATTCTAAATACATTTATAAGTTGCCAAAACCCTGCAAAAATACTCCATTTCAACACTCATTAGAAAGTGACTAATACGAAACAAGTGCTCAACATTGCAATAATATAACATTGTAAGGTTGTTTCAAATAAATTAAGCTATTTAGAAACAAGATGCCAATGTCATTGAGAAGAACTTTGCTGATGCCTGTGTGACATAATGGGCAGCTGCGTTGGGGCAGATAATGACTGAGCGCGGCCCAGATCCCCTCAGATCCCCTTTCCCTATTTGTTGTCTGCTCCTAGCTTCAATGGGCATTTGCTTGCAACACCTTAGCTCTCTCTTGGAGGCCTGCCCTAGTGCTCTGCAGCACGACTTTCCAGCTGGTAAGGAAAGCCAGAAACCCTGGGAATTTGTTCCCCGGGGCAACCCTTAACCAATGATGGACAGGTGCGGGAGTATGACAGCCCCACTCCTTTCTCTGGATTAGGACAACTTGATGGCATAATTTATACTCCAGAGCTCGCCTGTGGGGTCAGACAGAAGATAGCTTCTGTGGGACTTGAAATTGCACCTTTGTTCCCCAGCTTTTTCCTGGAAACACTTTCTTAATAAATCACTTGTACACAAATCCTCATTTCAAGATCTGCTTCTGGGGTACCCGACTGAAGACATGCGTTCTTTAGAACCAACATGCCAGCAAAGCAGTCATTACGTGACTGTAAAAGCCATCTCTGAGGCAGTGAGGTTTCCAACGCTGGCTGGACCCTCAACACTATTGAGTAGTACTTTCAGCTCTTCCCTGTTCTCCACTCCCGATTTTCCCTTCAAGACCCTTAGAAAGTTGAGGTAGGCTGTCAGGCGGCCTCCGTTCTTCCCATTCTTCCTCCTCCAACCACACAGACCCCCTTACAAACTCAGCTCTTCTTGGGGAGATGCTTCTCCTGCCACCCCTCCCTGTTATTCTCTTCCTCAGGCTTTTGTGTGTTTTCATATCACTTAACAGGATTTATAATCAGGATTTTAAAAACAGGATTTTATGTGTTTACTTAGTTTTGTCTGCTACTCCCCACTGTAAGCTCTGAGGGCAGGAACAGGCTTATGCACTGTTTTCTCCCCAGTAACTGTGGGGATAGAACATTGCTGGCAGAAGCTCAGGACATTTATGGGCTGACTACAGAGTAAAGGGTCAGAAATGGCTCATTATTGTTGTTCATCCATCGAGTGATGTCACCTGTTGTCTGGTGAAGAGCTCTGAACACATAGGAGTAGCCAAACATCTGGGGAAATATTAAGGTGCTCATTGTATTTTCTTACCCAGTGTATAAATAACTCATTTTTGGTGCCATATGATCGTGAAGTGTGACGTCTAAACCGAATTTTAAAAACACACTTCTTTTAAACAGCACACGAATAGAACTTAATGGTGAACCCCAAACTGAGATGAACCACAATTATCTGCTGAGGTCCTACGCTACCAGAAAGTTGTTGTTTTATTTCTTTTGTGTTTTTACCCACCTGAATACAGGTCAATTGCTTCCGTTGGGAATGCATTCAGCTGCAGGGAACAGAAACCTGACTTCAAGGGCTCATATGAATTGGAGCTTCTTTTCCTCACATAACAAACGAGAGGACTGGTTGCAGGGACTGGCAGAAGATGGTTCAGACTCTGACCATGCAGTCAGGGACTCAGATATGCAGTCACTTTCATCCAGCGGATGAATTATAAGTGTGCACACTCTGTTTAATCTTTCGACCAAAGGGAAGTTCTATGTACAGATAATTTCAGAAACTGGAGAAATAAAAAAAAAAATAGTGTTAAAACTAAGGAGCCACAACACCCTCCCCCCCAAAAAAAGCCCAAAACCAAAATAATAAGCATGTGCTTTAGGATTTGGCAGTGTTCTGTTTAAAGAGTGTTTTGCCTCATACCTGGTCCTGGCCTTTGTCATACTTAAAATCGATATTTCCTCTTTGTTTTGTTTTGTTCTGTTGTCTCCTGTGCTGGGGGATGGGGGGTCAAGGTCACAGCCACCAGTAGAGGCGGTAGAGCAGAGAGAGTAAGGACTCTGGGCCCTGGAACCACATGAGTCAGTTGATCTGTGACCATTTTTGACCTATAAAAAGGGCAATGTCTTACAGTTCAACATAACATTCTAAGTATTATCATGTGGTGACCATTTATTGAGTGCTGATTATGAAAAAACTTTAACAGGTCCTAAGTGACTAAGCTAGGACTCACACTGATATCTGTATCCTTGCTGGGAAGCTCGGGGGCCATGCTGCCTCTCTCCTATTTTTATTGAACACTCTTCATCTTCTGGCCTCCAGGTAATAAAGCTAAAGATAGAAACTTTTCCTACTTTTCGAACTTCACTCTGCCCCCTCAGAATACGTGAGAAAATGCAGCCAGCAACTCTGGAAGATTAGGAGGGTAGTAAGATCTACCTTCCGGCTGACATCTGAGCCCTGCTTTCAGCACGGTCAAGCCTTTCAGAGGCAGCCAGTGTATGGCTTGTATCAAACGCTATATTTAGGAAGAACAACTGTGAGCTATGACAGGAATTCTCTTTAACACTTAGCCTTAAAGCGAGTTCCCCTCCAGCCCGGAGCCAGGAGCAGCTCTCAATCCCGGGTGAGGCACCGAGCACTTGAGCTATTTCAGCCACATGCAAAGCATCGGAATTGAGATCGCAGCTCAGAGGACACCGGGCATCCCTTTCGCCTTCTGAGGAGCCTTGTATTCTAGCACCTGGCTGCCTGGGACTTTCCTTAGGCAGTAAACAAATACACAAAGCAGGTAAGCAGAAGGCCCCAGCTCGGGCTACTGGGCTTTCGGAAGGAAATTTCCTTGATATCTAACTTGAAGTGACTACTTATAACTTTGTAGGCTTGTAACCAGTGGGTGTAGTAGCTTACTTGTAAATTCACTGTTCATTAGTGATGTTGCTGCTTCTGTTTTATAAAATGTGCATGTGTGTGTGTGAGTGGGGGGTGGGATGTTGAAAGAATATTGAACTAAAAGTATTTTGCATTGATAGTGATATTAAGAAAATTTCCACCGTCCAGGTATGATGACTGTGACCCTGAATATTGTGTCATTTTGATTCTTATGGCCAGGGTTACAGTTGGTCAGCTGCAGACTGGTTCAGGCTGTAAACCTAGAAATTATCAGGAGAATTTGGGGCAGAGAAACGCTATAATGCTAGCTCTTTGGTTTACCTAAATGCAAAATATTGCCAGAGTTGTTACACGGTTCAAAACATCTCTCTCCTCTCCCTAAGTGCCAGGCTTGGCCTCAGTGACAAATTCTATCAATGTATATAGATTGATGAATACTGTAGACCCAACTTTTCAAAAGCCCCACTTAAGTCACAGTTTCCCCCGTACCCAGCTAGGTAGAGGGCAACACTTCTGTCTCTGCTACATGGGGACACTGAGTGCCTCTTCCCTCTCGGCATATTTCAGACAGAGTGAATAAGGAGTTAGTTCAGACAGCTGACATCTTTCTACACCCTTCTCAGGAATTATTTTTAGCTGCAAGACAGTACTTAATTCCTTTTGAGATTGAGCTTTAGCCAATTAATTGACCTTTAAAACGAACAAACAAAGCCCCTTCTCTGCAAATACTGATTTATTTTTCTCAGAATCCTCTCATTAAATTAGTGATATTAATGTTGATGAAATTTTAGTAAATGAAAGAGTCTTATTTAGAAGTCAGATAGTAGGTGCTGCCCAATGGAAAACCAGCAGAGGTATATTGTACATGACTCAGCATACAGACCATTAAAGGTCCCCAGTGACTTGCAGAACTGCCAGAAAAACTCAATTGTGCTAACTGGCAAGCATTTCCATTATAGTATAGGCTTTGTAGATGTCAATCAATATATGCCTTGTCAAACTTTTCATGTTTCCAAATTTTAGTCAGAACCAGGAGACAAAGTAATAGAGTGCTTTAAAGAGTACCTCTTTGGATGAAAAGCAGTGGCCCAGTGTGAGTGGAGTTGTGTATCTATCTAAGGCATAGCTTTCGTTTTTTGGTCCCCGGGACGAGGCGTGCTGCTAAAGAAGGAAGGTGCATTCTACACTCTGCATCCCTAACGGAGGTGAGCACAGGGTCAGGGAAACAGCCAGGGAACACGGTCTATTTTTATTCATCAGTGTGCTTTGCCCTGATTTCTCTGCGAATAATGAGGACAGCAGGAATGGCTGCAGAACTGATTTACACAAATGTTATCTAGCCTGTTTGCAAAGAATGAGAGCTGGGGTCTGACCAACTTTTGAGAGATGTCTCTATCGCAGATTGACATATATGTTAAGAAGGAATTCGTGTGCAAATGAGATTATACCAAATCTATACAGGAGACAAGGCCCAAGGAATATTCATCTGTTAGGCTTAGAGATCCACAAAATACAAAGCAATGCAGTAGTCAGTACAAAAACAAAATCAGCCTAATTTTTAAAAAATTCAATGCAGTGTAAGTAACACATTCATTGCCTGAGTTTTTTCAACCTGTTTTTGTAATAACATAAAGAAATTCCCAATTCCCCTGTTTCAAATCAATGTACAAGAAATTTTTAAAAGTTCCCAAGTGACATTAATTAAACTTTAGTTGTACGCACATAAGGAGTTCTATATGCTGAGATATTTAAAGTCCTGTGCAAATTATTGCTTTGCATGACTTCTAATAGCTTTTGAGGAATAGAAACATTAAGAATCAAGTTTCCAACCTTTTCCTTTTGAAATTGAGCTGTGTTGTCCTGTATCCAAAAATTAAAAATCCTCCATTGACTCTTTGACACCGCAGGAAAGACAGCAACCTATTTGAAACATCATAGAGCAAAATGCATTCCTAATTGTTCAATTTGTTGTTGATTTTTAATTTTTTAACCATATTGAAAATAATTCTACCTAGACCCTTATGCACGGAGGCTATCCCTCTATATTACCAAAACATTCAGGTGAACTTAAAGAAAACTCCATTGTTTTCATGTATGTGACTCCAAAGACTATATAGTTGTATATACTAATTATAGAGATTGACAAAATTATATAATTGTTTAACTTCTTATAATAGAGCCTAAGACTTTGAAGATCTCCCAAAAAATATGTTTTCAGATTTCTGAGATTTTTTATCTCCAAAGTGTTGAGGGCATCACTACATCAATTCTTACTCTGTACTTAAAGCTGTAGATCAGTATACAGTACTACTAAATAGTCACTAGCTATGGGCAATGACAATAAAACAATTCATATTTGTATCATGCTTTATAGTTCACAAAGCATTTTATGTCATTTTGATTCTTTCCACAACCTGTGAAGCAGGTAAAATTTCAGGAAGAGGAAATAGGCCTAGAGATGTTGAGTGACACAGTCCAGGTTACGCAGGACTTGTGGCAAATGCCAACACTGCTTTCTGTGTTCATTTCCTCCCCAGTCAGCACATACACTTATACCAATCAATATAGGAATGTCAGTCAACCCATTTTACAGTTTTGGTTTAAAAAGCAGCATGTTTTTAATTCACTGAGGTTTTTACTTTTTCACTCAGTCCTGTTGACATTTAATAGACCAAGCTGTAACAACACTGATACAGGGCTAGGCTGTTCCCTGGCCTGCTGGCCCCAGTAAACTATGGTCACCATGTGCTAAGTCAGGTCTCACAAGCTGAAAGAAAGCAAACGTCCTTTGGGAAGGAAGCACTGCTACAGCTTGGGGATCTGACATGGTCATGTAAGTCCTATTTGCCTTCTGAGACTGTTTCATTAAAAGAAAGAGAGGTGAGGGTTGGCAGCTGCCTGCTTTATAGAGTCTGGGCTCTGTGCACACTGTGGGGAGATACGGCCTAGTTCCTCCTAGTGTCACCCAGGGCTCTGGACAGAACAGACACATGCACAGTGAGCAAACAGCGTCGCAGTAGTAAGAATGAGGCACTGGCCATTTCTTTTGGGGTGCACAACGGAGAGGAGGCACCTCAATGAACTGACTGCGCAGCCCTGGCAACAACTAATTCAGATCAAAAGTTCAGTTTCAAGCGGAAAGCTTCCGAGGCCGAAACAAAGGTGTTTTATTCCCACAGCCTCTTTGCTTTGCGGCTCTTGGCAGGGGGGCAGGAGGGCAGGGAAGGAGATGATAGCGCCTTTCAAGTTTCTGACGGCCTATCATTAGCATCAGGGGCAAGGCATCTCAGCATTTCTCCTCCTGAATGATTTATCCGGGCTCTAGTGTTCCCTCTCCCTGAGGCATTAGGAAGGAGAGTCGCTAAGTAACTTCGGAAACTGAGACTGAAAGAATATATGGCCAGTGAAAGGGGTGACTGCCTAGTTGAATCATGAGTTAAGTTCTAATTTATCAAGACCGAGAATCTGAATGCCGCCACCTCTAACAGTTTCTTACTTGTTTTTTAGGGATAAGACCGCGTGAATATGTCGAAACAGCCCGTTTCCAATGTCAGAGCCATCCAGGTAAGTAGACATATTTGTATTTTAACATCAGCTCTCGGACTTCTAGCCTGTTTGCTTAATAAATCAGACCTTTTGCGATTGTTTGCCCCTAACTGATGATTACCTTCAAGAAGAAAAGAAAGACTCATTTAAAGTACAATTGGGAAAGGATATAAGGCTGGTAAGATACAACTGAGAAGGGAAAAGCTATTTTTGTTTAATTGTGCTAAATTGTAAGACAAAGCTTATGAATGAGAATTAAATGATTTTTTTTACAAAAATGTAGTGTATGTTTTTTGATGTTTAAATTTTTGATATGCTCATTGATAGGAATTAAAAATTCAATTTCCATTTTTATATCCAATTGAGTTTGTTGAGCCATCTGTTTAAAATACATCTTTCTGTAAATAATATCCTTTTCTTGTCACATGTTCCTCCCAAGGCTTGCGTATGTAAAGTACATACGCCTTTAAAGTACGTACGCTAATATGTCTCATCAAGTCCTCCTAGCAAACAAATTCTTTGGTTATTTCAACTGACTTAAAAAGGGGAGAGGGAAGCAGGCATTTTAGAACACCAATATAATTGCGAAGATAACTTTTGATATTTGTTTTTACTCAATTTGTTACTTTTCTTAAGGGCTCTGTGTTTACCTTTCAAATGGCTCCCACACTGGGACACTGGCCACAAGGCTTTATTGTAAAATTTCATCTTTCCTTTCTATCATCTGGGCTTTCTCTAAAGGAACCTTTAAACATTTTTCCCCCTGGACTTTTCTGAATACTGCAGAGCACGCAGCAGTTCCTGAATATTTTGCATCTGATGCACCATCATGGCATAAACATATTCATAGGCAAGTGACTGCTATTTTGGAGGGGCGTGAGTGTGGCCAGGTTGTGGGGCTAGAAATCCTAGCACACGCTGGTGGTGGAGGTGGGTGGAGGGACAGATCTTTACCTGTCATGACTAATGCATAGTCTTAAATGGATGGGCTTCTTAAGTGGCAAGATGTACAACAACCTCTGGAAACCTGTCATAGAACAAATCACCAAGAAAGAGCCTATTGGAAAGAATTCAACTCTGCATTGCCACGTTTGGCCCTCTAGTGTCCACCCAGTGAGTCTCTGACATAACCTGACATTGTTAGTGGAATTTATTTTGCCTCCCAGACCTTGAGCCTTTGAACGTTTTCTTTACCCAGCATAGCTATTAATGGCATGGACCTGAATGGCATGACCAGATTACTAGAGTTTGAACCCTTAATCCATTTTGTACTGGTGTGGGATCATGGGAAAATACTTGCTTTTACCTCTCTGCCTCCTTTTCCACATCTGTAAAATGGGGATACTAATAGTACTCACCACTTAGGGCTACTCCTATGAAACGGTTAAAACTGCATAATAAGCCCTCATTAAGTGTCAACCATTATTATAATGATTATCATTCAGGAATGCATTATGTTAAAGTGATGAGAAGTAATACCATTTAATCATTGCATTTGAAGCTCCCCAAGTGCTAAACATAAATTTCCTTTTTATTTTGCAGGACACAAAAACATAGTCATCTCAGGCTGCCTTTGCTTCTCTTCCTTTTAAAGCTGAGAGTGTGTTGATTTTTCTTCCTTAGTGCTTCCCTCAATGTACACTGAAAACTCACTAGTGTTTTATCTATTAATTTTGACCTTGATATAGTTTTAGGTCTGTAATATTTAAAAAGTTGCTATTGACTATTATCAATAGCTGTTATTATACTGCATTAAAAAAAGTCCATCCACTCTACCAGCAAAGGCAATACAGTGGCTCCTTATGGATGTGGTATTGCCTCTTTCAATATATTTCATGCCACACAAAAAGCCTAACTTAATACACCTTCAAATGAAATATTATTTCTTGTGGCTAAATTGGATCTGCACTATCTGATATTTTCCTATCATCTCTGCATTCACCTAAAGTAGGGTCCATTAAATAAAATATGAAAATGGTTACACTATACAAAATGGCTTATAGCAGGAACATTATCTAGGGTATAGTCTTATCTGGAACAAATAGAAATCCCAATTGATGAGGGAGTGCCCTGGATGTGTAAATACCACTTGAGATCTTAAATGTTCTGTTCAACACACTTTAGTTGCTTCTTTTTATTAGGATCTTATCTCCAATTCAGTTCAACTGTCATTTCCTGGGTACATACTTTATGCCAGGAACTGTGCTAAGTGGAAGCTATGCAAAGATGAATTGAGACCTGATCACTGTGTCTGAGGAGCTTGTGGTCTCCAGGACTTACTAGCTGTGTGACTTTGGGCAAGTTGTTTATCCTCTTTGTGCCTTGGTTTCCTCATCTGTCAAGTGGGGAATTAATAACAGCACCGATCTCATAGGTTTGCTGTGAGGGTTAAATGAATTAATACATGTAAATGTTTAGGCCAGTGCCTGGCTCACTGAAATTGCTTAATAACTATTAGCCGTTATCATCAATCATCATATTCATCATCTAGTTCAGTGGTTCCCAAAGCGTGTCTCTTGGAATACTAGTTTCATGAGATGTTGTTAATTAAAAGGATCCATGATAAAGTGTTTAGGAAACACTACATTAAGCAAAGAATAGGATCTTTATGCCGTGGGATTTCTCAGTGCCCACAACTTGCTAATGGCTTCATACATTCCCATAATGTGTGCAATGTTTTCTAAAAATGTTGGATTTTTTTCATGAGTATCTTGCAGGTTAGTATTTTGCAGTGTAAATAATGACTTAGATCTCTATTTTTGTCTGAACTAAACGAACCTTAGCTACTGTTAACCATGCTTCTAACAGGCATTTAGGTAGTTGAATTACTAGACCTATGTGCATCAGACAACATGGAGCTAAACGGTTGCAAATCTCTGCCTCGCCACTCTGTGACCTTAGTTCACTCTTAGTTTACCCTTCTGTAAAGTGGGGACAACCACACTACTTAACAGGATTGTTATAATGAATAAACAAAATAATGTATGGCGACTGTCTGGTTTATAGCAGACAAATTCCTAAAGAGATGACCCTTCTAACTATCCATGTAATGCAAGGGATGACCTTGCTTTCCCTTCAACTGGTTCCATCGCCTCCATGCCCCAGGATAAGAGGGTGGCCAGAACTAGACCCACCCTTAGAGGAGATGGACAATTGTCTTTCACATCTACATTGAAGAAGAGATGGCCTTTGAATTATAAGTGGATTCTAAGTAAGTCTACATTTCTTTACTAGTTGTATTAATGAAATCTCTTTTATCCCAGGGGCATAAAAATATCCTGAAGGAGTCTGTTGATCCTTCCATAGCCTGGAGAGGGCCTTGGTCTACTAAGCAACTGATAAGCCTCTATACAAGATGTTGGCAAACCTTTTCTGTCGAGAACCAGATAGTAAACATTTTAGGATTTGCATGTCATTGGGTCTCTGTTCCAACTACTCAACTCTGCTGTTATAGCACAAAAGCAGCCATAGGCAATACATAAATGAATGAGTGTGGCTTTACACCTATGAAACATTATTTACAAAGACAGGTGGCAGGTTAGATTTGGCCCATGGGCTGCAGTTTGCTGACCCCAGTTCTGTATTCTCCAGGCTGCATGTTAAATCCCACTGTTGATGGGAATGGAGTTGCAACCAAGGTAACTTCAGCACACTAGGCGTAGTGGGTCTGATCCCTTCAGATGAAAGAATTTGATGTGACAGGTGGTGGGAAAAGCTAGAGCTGCTGAGAAATCTAATCCCATCAGCGATCTGCTTGGTGAGTCTCTCTAATGAGACCAAGTGACACTGGCCCCTGGCAGCACCTGCTGTCCTTCCCCCTCCTCCTGAGCGCAACTCCTTTGGAAACCACCGTGGGTTTTCCCAGGGCCTCAGCCCACCCAGAGCTAATGTTTTCTGGGTTGTCACTGGTCCTTTCTCTCTACCGTGGATCACAGTGTAAGCTATTATTTTCCTCACCCATGAGGTCTGAGAGCTTCATGGTTGAATAGAAAAAGAGTCCTGTGCCCTAGTCTTAGTTCTGCTCTGTTGACTTCACCTCCCCTCTCCCTCCCGCCCCGTCCTCGTGATCTGTACATGACCTCTAAACCTTTTTCCAGCTTCTAATGGTCTATGAACTTCTCGAGAATAACTTCCAAGGTTTATTATTAGGATGATAATAATAGTCACAGTTTCTTCAGGGTTTACTATGTACTTGGCACAGTGCAATGGGATTTCCATAGATTTTAATGAAAGGTTTGAAGAAGGGAAAGAACTTACCCAGGATGACACAGATTTTAAGTAAGAGTCAGGACCCAAGGTATGTGATCCCAAAGCCCATGTTTACAACCACTTGCAATATTGTCTACTCTCATTACTTACCATCCCCGCCCTGGCTCAGAGTGACAATGGAGGAGTTGGTACAGACCATCTAAAGGCTAATCATAAGTACTAAGGCTACTTGAGGGACAATTACCATTTTATGGATGTTGGGTCCTCCTTTTTAAAGACCTCAATGACATTCAGAAAGAGTGTCAGCATTTCAGTGAGGAAGCTAATAGCCTATACTGATTAAAGCCATCTTAAATGTAAGTTGGCTAGGAGGAAAAGTACAAAGTGACTCAATGACAAACGTGGTCTCGAAGTATAAATGACCATGGCTACTTAATTCCCACCTCTGCTTAACTGACTTAATTAAGCTGCTTGTGAAACTAAACCTAACTCCTTTATCATGTTTTAAAGGAATGATTATATGAGCTCTGCGTCATTCGTGAGCATGTGGCTTCTTACCATGGGAAGTTTTCCGTTGTTACCCAATCCACGTGTACAACAGAATATCAATGCCCCGACTTGTAGTACTTCTTTCCCTTCCCCAACCGTTATCTTTGCTCTTCCACTCTCCTGTTCCCCAGGGCATAACGTCTCATGGAAGAAGAAAACAGCCTGACAAAAATATTTACGTACAGGTGTTAGGGACTCTAAGTGTTTCCTGTCTAGGATTTTCAGTTTAAAAAAGATTCCCGATATATGACAATTCTTGGTACAAAGGAATAGACTCTCACCCCCCATGGTTGGTCAGTTAATCAAATACATTGACTGAAGCTAAAAAGAATAATAATGATACATGCCTTTGTTTAATATTTCATTGAAATTTCAAACAAAAAACTTTACTCTGCCACTTGTTTTAATGTAGAGTCAAGGTCTTTTCTTTGACCATGGATCTACTGTTTCTTTCTTAGGTAAGCTACTACAATACAGTGCTTATGATTTCCAAGGTTGGATTCTTTAAAGTACAGTCAGAACTTGAATGTAGCAGTCTGACTCTAGGGGTTTGGTGCTACCTCCTGCTGGTGATCTTTGCTGCTCAGGAGGCAAGCAGTCATACACTGGCTACAAGATTTGTGAAGCTGACATTCACAAACACTTCAGAAATATAACCTGCCCCCAACCAATTGTACACATTATCTTAATAGCTGTACAGTACATTCTTGAAGTCTGCTTTTCCCTTGATGATGAGACTGCTGTTGAGTCATCCAGGAAATTACTGAAGGGAACAAAAAGTGTTGAGAACAGATAGGAAAAAAAAAAAAAAAAGAAAGAAAAACCTAGTATGAAACATCATGGGTGAAGAACAGTGGCTGAGTGGAAGTTTCTCAAGTTGAGTTGGAAAGTTTTGTGTGTTCTGGATCTATTCTACATTTCAAGAATCCCTAAAGACAAAGAAATTATGTATTCTAGTGATATTAAATTTTATTTTAAACTATCCTGTTTCCCCCAAAATAAGACCCAGCCGGACAATCAGCTCTAATGCGTCTTTTGGAGTAAAAATTAATATAAGACCCGGTATTATTATATTATATTATATTATACCCGGTCTTATATAAGACCCGGTCTTATAGTAAATTAAGACTGGGTCTTATATTAATTTTTGCTCCAAAAGACGCATTAGAGCTGATGGTCCGGCTAGGTCTTATTTTCGGGGAAACACAGTAGGTTGGACTATGTTTTAGTTGGTATGTGTGTGTGCATCTGTTTCTTAATTTATGCTATTATATCACATAAGAATCTCATTTTCTAATCAGCTACTGAGAAAACACACTCTTTCTGAAAGTCTTCTATGAAAGATGCTAGAAGTCTCAAAATGCCATATCGGGGTCCATTCAGAGAACTAGGGCTGTAAGACTAGAAAAGTGCATAAAGAAATACTGCAAAATGCAGCCAACCCTATAGGGTTTCCTCTGCCCCTGCATGGGGGAGGCTATAGATTTGGGCAGGAGCTGCTGGGCACCTTTGAAAACTAAAGATAGAATCAGTGCGGGGTCATCTGAAACAAATATGCAAAGGGAGGAAATTCCAAAAGCCTCGGTACTAAAAGGAAATGGAGTGGGGATCAAAAGGGAGGGGGAGATAAGAGAACAATAACCGTAGAAAGCAAAGTGGGTTGGGATTGTCAGTACCCAGTAGCTGGCAGCTATCACAATCCAACCCACTGGGGAAAGAAGATGTCATTCCATTGTAAGTTGTACAGGAGTGGCTGTGGAGGGAATATTGTTTCCAGAATCCTTGGGCTCAAAGCCTGGAGCCAAGCAGAACAATACAAATAATTAAGGGAGTAGTGGAATTAACTTACAGGGAATTCTCTCTGCTTTTCTTCACCTGGTGAGATCAAGTGTAGTATTCATTTCACATCAGATAGGTCTATTATCAGGGAACTGTATCCTGTTCTGGCAAAAGATGATCTAGTAGATTTTTTCCATTCCCAACTTCGAGGATGTAACAAATTATGTATAGCATGGGAAAGTGATGCACTGGGTCTGCTGCGTCAGCAGTGTGGGGGCTAAAAAAGAAAAATCAATACTTTTATTCCTGTCTTCTAAGTTCTTCTAGCTGGGCTAATAATCAAATTAACAGAGACAAATTAACAGGAGAAAATCAAATTTTAATATATGTGCATGGGGAATTCATATTAGCATGAAAATTCCAAAGACAGTAGTGAGGCAACATTGAGTATAAAAGATATTGTGGACAAAGAAGAAAGGGGTATTAGATTTCAGAAGTGAGAATGGGCGATTTACCGGTGGTTGAGGAAGAGCCGAACATATGCGTACGTGGCAGGAACATTCTTGCTGGACAGCATTTTAAGATCTCCTTTCTTTCCCGCTGGGTCTCTTGGGCAGGAAGGGGGGAGGTCAAAGGTTATTTCTGAGTCTTGTTTCTTTCTTTCTTTAAGACTGTAAAAATGCACAGATCTGTAATAAAAGAATTGGCTGTACTGAGGCTTTTTCTTAGTAAACAGCTTAAAATCAATACTCCAAAAAGGCAACTTCAGGGTGGCAACACTTTGGTTCCCTTCAGGGGCATATTTAAAAATATCTAAGATGAATAAACCTCAAGGAAAGAAAAGAAATGCAAGGAAATGTGTTACAAAGGGAAAAAAAACAAAAGCCTGCTTCCTTTACATTTATACAGATTATATATAGAGAAGGAAGTCCAACTTTACATAAACTCTAGGTCATTAATGTTAGATTTTTCTTTTCTGTTTGTTAATTTTTTTCATAAAAATGTAGCTCACATTCCAAACTCATTTTGAGTAACAAATAACATGCCCAATTTGCAGCTGGCAAAACTGAGTCATTGCGAAGGCATTTTATTTGCATTCAGAGCAAGTCAGTGAGAGACAAGAATATGACACAACTCTGGCTGATGGAATAAAAGCAGAGCTACAGGTCTATGTATTTTTATCAATTTCAGGTTATAAGTTATTTTTCTTATGGCTATAATTTAGTCTCTAATTTATCACTCAAATATCACCACCCTACGATTATATTAATGAATCATCTCTAATCATTTACAGGCACTCCTCTGACACTCCCTTAAAGTGTACATTAATGACTGGATACCTGACATGTTCTTAGGCTGCTTTGGATCCTGTCAATATTTGCTGTCAAAAAACCCATTTAGGTTCCTCGTTTCTTACATGATGCCTTAAAGATGAAAAAGCATCAAGTCAGTGAGTCAATGGCTCATTTTTTTAATGCGGCATTTCTCTGACATCTATTCTGAAATTATTCATTTTGTGTGCCCCTTTTGAAGGCCATTCTCAAAGTGTAAGTCTGCGATTTTAACGCTAGTTTCGAGAAGTTCAGAGTGACTAGAGCTAACTTTGGTCAAGTGAAAAGAGCTCTTTGGAGACTGGTTTGATAAAGTGAAAGATGTCCCTAAGGTCGGGCAGCTTCCATTTGGAATCCTGGCTTGTCCTTGAACTGTTCGTGTGACCTTGAGCAAATTATCTAATCTTGTCGAGGGTCAGTTTCTTCATAAGTAAAACAAAGATGATAGTCTGAATCTTAGAAGTTTGTTGTGAGGATGTGGGTATTGTGATGACTAGGCTGAATCTTGGGGTTTTGTGGTGGATAAGGTAGTTTGTGGTGGATGGGGTGACCCAACTCTGCCACTTATTTGTTAAACACACATTCATTAGCAAGCATAAAACTGTTCATACGGTCTGTCTGAGAGCTTGGTGAAGCCTCAGCTCTTGTCCCTTTAAGTGGTCCCAGTGACTGTCACCTCGCATAAAAGGTTCACGTGAGGCAGGTGGGGATTCTGACATCCTTAGTTGGCAGCAGCCAGCTGGAAATTTTCATGATCAATGACTGGAGACAGGCCCGTTTGGGCATCACTCCTCGAGCTCTGTCTCTGAAGATGCAAGCTACAGGTATCAGATTCTCACTCTATTCAGCAGGATGGCGATTTCTCTAAAATATTTTAACCGATCTATATATCTTAACCACCTCTAATTTCATCAGTAAAAGCTATTTCTAATGTTCATTCCATTATTTCACCTATTGTTGACATTTCTTCAAACATCAAGGCCTCACGTGTTGGTGGAGCTATGGCTAACAGAAGTACTTGATATAACAATCTCGGGAATGTGGTCTTAGTGATATTTTATCACCTAACCACCCCAGGATGATGAAATCCCAATTAGAGCAATAGAGTTCCCCAGAGTTTAAACCAACCTGCACATATAAAACATCACACTGTCTATGCTAAAGTGTTTAAAATAAGTCCTAGACATCTTAACAATGGGCAAAGTAAATATTTTAAATACATGTCAATACTCATCCACTTAGGGATGATCTCCGTCAGTGGTTATTAGTTTGGCTCTCCAAGTTCCAAGGAACTGCTCATGGCCTAGCACTTGGGGGAAGCTGATGGGGTCTGGGCTACCTACCACCTTAGCCAGAGCAGTTCCACCTCTACCTAGTTTGCATTTTAGACGTTCTCACAATACTTTACTTAAAGGAAGTTTTCCATGGCTAAGAGGTTTGAAAACCATTGACGAAGCCTAACATTCATATTACAAGTGGGGAAGATGAGATCCAGAGCAGTTGTCACTTTTTCAAGTACAGAGAAGCTGTAGCAACTCACAGCATTGGGCTCTTTTCACTACCACAAACAACCCGTGTATCACGGAGAGGCCACATGCATTGCTAAAATTAATCTCTGAGCAAGAAAAAGTGGTATTCCCATAGCATGTCCTTCATTGACCCAGTATCCTCGATTACTTTTACATGTTCCTTTACCGAAAATTACAACCTACTATAGAGCATACACACTTGATTAAACGGGTTAGTTTAGCAATCAAGTCTTTCAGAAATAATGTTAACTTGAATTCACCATTGCGAAGATGCCCTCTGTAGATGTTTACTAAATGGGTCAGGGTAGTGGTGACATAATTAAACTTTTAACTGGTTAACCTTCTCCCAAATAGTCGCTATATCACCTTTTCCCCTCTTTTATCCAAACTGTCTGTAGTAATGAAAATAGTTATTGGTTCAATAGAGACCATCTTCTGTGGGTCTTATTACCTTGTTTTGATCTTTTGTCAGGGCCCTAATGATATTTCATCTAATCTATGACATTGTCAATTATAAAATACTATTATTTTATGTCCTACTAAGAAATAAAACAAATATGCCAATTCAAATGTTAGGATACCATTGGTTGTAACACATTCTGATTTCAGAGATATTAAAAGAGGTGCCTGTTGGAATTCAGGAAGTATGATACCATATTTGCCACCATATAAGACATATTTTCCCCTTTGTCTTACACTCCCTCCTCCTCCCACTCTAAGCCACCTGTATTTCCATTAAGCAAAGGAATAGCATAGAAAGATCAGCCTTAGGTTTTCCAAAATGCTTCCCCCTAAAATTGTGCTGCACTTATATTTTAGCATATGTGGTACATACTGACCAAAAATATTTCTTGGCTTCTTGGCCCTAGGAATGGTGATGTACCTCTCTTTACACCCACCACAAGCTTTTTGGATCTGTTTCCTTTTTGTGGGATCAGCATTATTCTAGTAGGGAACGGAGTTTTAAAGCCCCTAGGTGGAAAAAGTAACTTCTTGCTCTCGGGAACAGAACACAGACCCGCCATGTTGCCTGAACATGGACACTGGATACTTCCTGTGTCTGGAGTTAAACATTCCCCTGGCAATAGATTTCATTATCAAGCAGTTCCAAATGGATCCTAACACACTTCCTAATAATTTCATTTGGTGTGGTACCAAAATTATCCAAACTGTGTCATAAGGTAAAATATTTTACTCCCTCTGCTCAGGCATCATTTTCATCAAAATGCAATTTCAACTTTTCAAGCCCACATATCCAATTACTCATAATGCAATGCTTCATCTTGTGTGGAAAAAAAATTATGTTCTACTTAAAAAAAAGCTTTAATGCTTGTTTTATGTGAGTGGTACTCCTGGTTGAAGATATTTTTGGTCTGCATTAAACATTCTTGCCTTTTGATATCAGATGAAATAAGGACAAAATTCAAAAATTTTTTTTTTCCGGCCACTCATGCTGGCTGCCAGCCACTCATGGCTGCACACGGTAGCCCACAGCCGCTCATGCAGACCTCCAGCTGCTCATGGCAGCCCAGCTCCAGGGAAAGCCGTTGTTCACAATCTTAGCTGTAGAGGGTGTAGCTTACTGGCCCCTGTGGGAATCGAACTGGCGACCTCGGCGTTAGTTCAAATTACTGTGTCAGTACATTCCTTGCACAATTTAATGTTTAGCATAGTTCATGTTTACTAGAAGGTATTTTTTGGTTAACTATACATGGATATTCGTATGTCACTTTAATAAAGGACAAGAATCTATGAACTGTAATACCTATGAACTTGACTTTCCAGCACTTTCTTTTTTTTTTTTTTAATTAAATTTATTGAGGTGCCAGAGGGTAAGGGGGTGGGGGGTGGGGGGTGGGAGATGAGGGTAAGGGGGATTGACTTTCCAGCACTTTCCTTACACATTGGTGTGTTGGAAAGAAGGCAGAAGATTGTCAATTACAGAGACGTAAGGAAGTGCTGGAACAGCTCTAGGACATTATGGAAAAGAGGAGGCGGTTTAGGAGGTGTGATTGGCCCCCTCTGATGGTAAATCTGAAGGAACTTGAAGGAGGGCTAAGGTGTGGGATGGCTTCTGTAAATGCTGTCTCCTTTCCTATCATTATGTGTTCCTTCCTCATCCCAGAGACAGGAAAATATTAAGCACCACAGGAGGGTAACAGCTAGAACAAATTGTCTTCAACTTCTTCCATCCAACAGAGAATTGTGAAATCAGTACACAGACCTAAGGATGAGTACCAGAAATATGTAACAAGTGGAAGTCAAATTTTCCTTTGCATATTTTTGTACTGTCATTACACAATTTTCTGGAGGTACAAAGCTTTAAAGATGTACTTTTCAGATGCGTTTTTTTTTCCTCAAAGCGATTACCGTCTCAGAATGTCATTGCAATTTCTTACTTTTCTTGAGCTAAATCTACCCTGTTTTCTCTTTTAGGCAAATATTAATATCCCAATGGGAGCCTTTCGGCCAGGAGCTGGGCAACCCCCCAGAAGAAAAGAATGTACTCCGGAAACAGAGGAGGTGAGGAAAACTTAGCCGGCAGAGCTCAGCACTGTCTTTCTCCTCCAAAATCCTGACTAGAGTGGGGCAGAGGCAAGGTGAAGGCCGGCTCTCCAGGACAAGGGAGGGCACAAATGGATGTAGGTCAAGAAGTTATCACATAGCATATACATTCCTTTGGTTGTCTTACTCAATCAGCCATGAATTTCCCTTCAGCTGAATTTAAGTGCTGGCACAGTTACTTGAAGATGATGAGTTTAACATGTAGTTATGTGGACTGATTGTGTGTGCCTGTGTGTGTCTGTGTGTGTGGGGGTGTGGGGGGGAGCAGAGCCTCTCAGATGCTCTTGGTCCACGACAGTCACTAGCTTCGTAAGTTTTCACTCTGGAGCTTTTATTGATCTGAGCAGGATGTATTTAGTACAGCTTCTGACGAGTGATGAACCCCAGTGGGAGAACAGGTAATAAGCACGTTAAATTACTTGTGGGTTCAAACAAAAAGCCCCAATCTCTGGTTATTTCCTTGGAAAATAGGACTTTGCAAGGGAGTCTATCAATTTTGGTATTTTCCCCTCCCTCTAATTCTTTACTTCTCCTCCATATTCAAATACCTGGTCTTCAAAAATGGAGACTAAAATTAATAATGAGTACAATAAATAAAGTTCCCTTCCCAAATGTTTATATTTCTTCCCCAATTGTGACTTTTCTGATGAAACCTGGAAGGTCTGATTCTGAAAAAAATCATTAAGGTTTTCGGGTATGTCATTAGCACAAAACAAGTAAAATGGAATTAAATAAAGCCATAGGGTATAGCAAACTGTATTTTATCTTTTTAAAAAGGTTAAAAAGGCTTTGTGAACTTTTCAGGTGATGTTTTGGGTATTTATCCTAAAAGGAAACCTATCATCATTTCAAAGTTTCCTAATAAAACTTTGGTTGTCCCGCATCTAACCTTTTTTTCCCCATAAATAATTCTTGACATGGTCTTAAGTTAGTGGTGCCAGTCTCCTATTAATAGAAAGATAATTTTTGTAAGGAGGAGATGGAGTGTTTGAGTGATATCACCACGTTCTGGAACTTCAGCCACTAAGTCACGTTTGATAAGCAAAAATTTTGAACATTCAAGTTGAAAAGACTCAGCCCTATCCTTTTCTTATGATACATAATCTCCAGTTCTGATGCTGCTAACTTGGCGGTCCAGTTAACTCATGATCGTGAGCTCTCCCTCTGGGACTTTGGTCAGGTATTTCTGAGTCTATGTCTGCAAAATACGACCCCCTCCATTCCGCAGAGGCTCACTGTGAGAAAAGAGCTGGTGATATAACAACATGGCATAGCCTAGCAGGTATTCAATAAATGATTATTCAGTTGATCTAATTATCCAATTTTCATGAAGGACTATTTGGCCTATTACTTTGTGTGCTGTAAGAAAAGGCATGGGGAGGTAGAAGGGAGGGCAGTGGAATTCTTTCTACACCTCCACTGATCTGTAATTAGATTTTCTTCCTGTGTTTCCTCTTAAGCTGTGTCTGTCACTACCAGGGCAATCAGTGGGAAGGTAGCGTGACCCTCTTTTCTCACTAATGTAACTGATGTAACAGTTGTGTTGGAGGCTTACATCTCCACTTCCATCTTGGTACAGAGGGCCCTCTCCTCCACACGTGTCCCAGTTAGGGGTTTGAGGAAGCACTTTGCTTTCACTCCTGCCTTTGCCCCAGTCTGATGGTTCCAGCATATTCTAAAACAGCCAAGAACTGATACAACCTGGTTTGTGAACTACTCTATGACCAGCAACATATATAAATGGCCAACCAGTATTTCCAGGATGGAAGGGAGTGAGGTATCTACAGAGACACCAGGAGTATTTCTTGAACTGAGCTAAACCTTTCTCTTGGGGCTCATGGATCAGGAAGGAGGTGTTAGGGGTTGTAGTCCCTTACTGTAAGAGCAAAAATGATCCCCTGGGACTTGTGGGTCTTAGGGAGGAGTGGGATCTAATGACTCAAGTTCTGGGTTGGATCTTAGAGTAAGTTTTTCATGGAAACCACATTTAAGGAGAGCAGTTAGGCAGCTTGGCTTGGCTACAAGGTGGGTTAAGTAGGATTTTTGTGGACTCACTTGAGGCCCCAGCCACCTTTTGTGACATAGTTTGAATGGGAAAATGGAATCTGAATTCCAAATAACATAGAACCATACTTTTTATTATTATGCAATTTGCAAACTTGGATTTGCTTATGCTCTTAGATTTTGGATTTGTTACCTAGCCTTGCATTAAGATAATCACTAGATAAAGTGGAGATCAAAACATAGCATCCCTGAATGGACAGCACATTTACCACAGCCAGTAGCTCCTCCATCTCAACCTTGGACGCCATCTCAGACATGAAGAAAAGGATGTACCTCAGCAGGAAGCAAGGATAAGCCTTTGGCCAGTTGACAAGGCCTGTGAGCACTGGCTGGGTCTCCAACCCCCTATGGTCTCCGTGAGCCCTTTGCTCTGCTCACAGAGCTGGAGCGCACTCTCCGTCCGCTCTGCCCAGCCAGAGCTTGGCATGTATCCAACATAGAGGCCTTACAGCCAAATCCTAATAAGCACGGCTGGTCTTTTGTATAAGACAAGGCAGCTGCTCGCTTGAAGTGATTTGAAGGGTATTGACAAGCCCCTACTCTGCCTTCCAAATGTCTCTTTTGACTGAAATTCCATGATTATTAAGGCACAAAATAGCACACTGGGATTTTCTGTTAATTATTGCCCTCTCCATCTGGTCCCTTTACAAGATGCAAACACACAATTAAATTCTGGTCCCAACACATCCTAGCTGTGTGGCTGTTGTGCTTCAGTTTCATCAACTGTAAAAGAGGCATAATAATAGTACCAGATTTATAGGTTGATGTGAGGATTAGTTAGGACATGTAACTTAGAATAGCTAACAGTGTGTTTGCTGCTATTATTACATCTTCAGTGTTTGAGCATGAATGAGTACATCAGACTGCACTGACCCACACAGAAGAGTTTAGGGGAAAACTCAGTAGGGCATCTGGTAGTGAAGAGGGAGATGAAGGCTAGATAGCTGGAAAATGGTTCACCATTGAGCCAAATTTTACAAATACTCCATCACCCCCAAAGTGAACATTTCCCTTGATAACAGCCATTCCTGAAACTGGGAATAGTCTGGGGCTGATAAGTCTTCTCTCCAGCTCTTTTTATCTAAACCAAAGAATGTCTCCCATGTCCTTTCTCAATTCAAATATCTATTTACAAAAGAAAAAAACGTACTTATTAGTCAAATGGGGCCATCTGGAACCCTGCTTGTTCATGCCTTAATTTATTATAATTCTTATAATATCAAATTCATAGAAGAAATAGAATCTGACTGCCATTATTTTTAAAAGATGAGAGAAGATTCAGTTAAGAATATGCACCACCACTAACCCCTTTCCTGAGTCAATATCATATTATCTACTTATTAAATACATCTACTTATAATTTTCACCTACATGTGACCTTACCAAAACAAGTGCCAAAAAGCTTACCTTGATAAACGAAACAAAACAATGCATTGAGGTTTGAATACCTTGAAAAGAAAGTGCCTAATAATAAATCTTATCATCCTATATATGTGTGTGTTCACGTAATACATCTTTGCACAGACACATAACGACACACATTGGCTTTATGTGTTAAATGTGCCAATATAGCGCCCTTCGGTATTACAAAGATAGTGAACGTGACTTACCTGGGAACTTAATGAAAGGAATTGGACACATTTTTCTCCTTCGTGCTTCCTTATTAAGATTCACCCACCTAACAACCATGGGAACATTTATCAGTGAGGAAACATTTTTCATTTCACTGCTACAGATATTAAAAAAAATCACTTCATAGCCCTGTTTAAAATTTCTTTCCAAAAGCCCAGCAAAAAACAGTTTGGAATACCCGGTCCTCCAAGTGGAGGTTTAGCAGTTTTAATTATTTCTTCTAAGCCTTCACTTATAAATGATGAATGTGCATACATGAAAGGAAGCCAAGCCTATGGCTCTGTACACTGACTTGGGGAAACAATATTTTCCAGGTATTTACAACAGGCACACTCTACATTGAATTACTTTATCATTTTGTGTGGCCGACACATTTGCTATTTTATCAGCACTGTGCCAGATTCAAAGAAAACGACTCTAGGAAAAACAATTAGCCCTTAGTAGAGGAATAGCCCCTCAATATTTTATATTTCTACTCACCCCCTCAAAGAAGCAATTTAAAAACATTTCTATAAAGAACAGGTCTACCAAGTTAGAGTTTGGGAAGCTTGAACACTTTCTTCCCTTTCCCGTTAGGGTCTAAATAATCTGAGAACTAGACGTAGGAGCCAGATGGGGGCACAGCATCAGCTTTAATACCCATTACAGGGCTGCCTAGTTAGGCTGGCAATGAGTGTGGGCATAGGGCTGGAAACTAAGGCAAACAGGGGGTCTCTTACTCTTTTCCCCCAGAACTGTATTGGTTCAACCAGTTGTTGGCCTAACAGGTTGAGTTCTTCCAGTCAGACATTGGGACTGTGCTGGTTTGGGTCCTTCAAGAAGCAGACCCAAAGATGGGATTAGATGTGCAAAATATGTATTGGGGAAAACACTCCTAAGGAAAATGGGAGGGTCATCAGACGGTGATACAGGTGAAGGAGAGTTGGACAGAGGGTTGGGTGGAAGCGTCTTAGACCTCAGTGCTGTTCTAAGAAAACTTCTCAAGCCGAAGTCCCTTCCAGAGGAGTCCCATGTCTCCCAGAAATGGACCTGCCTTAGGATCCTGTGGCATTCAGTCATTGGCCACAAGCAGCCGTGGGAAGTGTGACCTCAGTGTGGTGATGGGCGGGTTTCAGGGTGAAGCAGCTGGGGCCATCATTCAATTACCCTCCCAGCAGGAAACTGATCTGAGAGGTGTGTTCTTGTGGCTGCCAGGGTGATCAAATGTTCCTCCAACACCTTCCTTCCAGAGCTGACGAGAACATGCCTCTGACCTCTAGCAAATTCGAGGAATGAGCTAACAAAAACAACTTTCTTCTGTAGTAGTGAGTTGGAATTCTAGGAGCCACACACAGCAACTGATCTTACTGTTTTACATTCACTGTTAATATGTTTTTGGTGTATGTACATACAGGCATAGATTTGTCACTATAGTACATTCTCAGGGTTAATCAGATAACAAAAGACAAGTATGCGTGTGCACTTCTGTACTAGGCATTGGAGAAACCACACAAAAAAAGTATAGAATGTGGTCCTATCCTAAAGCTACAACAAAATAAAAACACAAAATGATAGGAAATTTAAAATACTTTTCAAAGCAGGAGGGGAGAGCTGGGCCTCCTCTGTCGTTCCATCTTATCACACCCACATTCAAAGAGGTTTTGCTTATGTGAATTTCAGTTTGTTTATGCTTCCCAGAGATGTCATTGGAACAAAGGCCAGCAGCCACTGCACCCTCCAGAAAACATCTGAAAACTCGTGGACTAAGTCATTCTTAGAGCCAGCCATACATTAATAGTCCACAAATTTCTGCTCTTCAGGCATATTATGATTGTATGATACCAAATTAAATTTGATCCTGTAAGATTCTTGTCTTCGAAACATGAATCCTTCTAACTAGTGGTAATTTTTATTAGTAATCAGACACTGAACAGCACTCTGGTGTTTTCTAAGTTACGTGGAAATTACTTGTTTTCTTCTTCCAACTTTATTCCACATTTCTCTACAAACTTCAAGAGATCTTCTGGAAACTCTGAGGGTGTTTCAACAACACAAGAAAAAGTCACTCTGCTAGAATTAGACTCTGTCATTACTATTGCTTTGATTTTTGTCTGCTTCACGTCCATAACCCAGACAGACGAAACGTCTTTTTCAGAAAGCTGAATCTCCCTTCCTTCTTTTCTTTCTCTTCAGGGTGCTCCTCCCACCTCGGATGAGGAGAAGAAGCCAATTCCAGGAGCGAAGAAACTTCCAGGACCTGCGGTCAACCTATCGGAGATCCAGAATATTAAAAGTGAACTGAAATATGTCCCCAAAGCTGAACAGTAGTTGGAAGAATAAAGGTGAGTGAAAAACCATTTCCTTTGTCTCAAAAAGACCACAGAAGGAGTCTGGAATTCCAGAAGCATTTAAGTATCTGGGCTTTCTGTTTAGACCAGTATTGGTGGGGCAAAGGTTTTCTGGTATGTAAAGCTGAGCTCTGGAGCCTGTCTTATTCTGTAACCAGTCAGAGAGACATTGAGGATGTTTGCCTGCCATTGCCTTTCTGGTCACCTTCTTAGTTGGGGAGAGGAAAGATGCTCGAGAGGGGGCCTTGAAGAGCTTTTGATCTTGGGGGCCAGGGAGCCCTCCCTCATTCCATGCCACAGTCTCCCCACCTAGATGCCTATTCCTGAGGGGAGGATCAGAGGAGCAAGGAGCTGAGGAAGTTCAGAAGTGTACGGAGGGCAGAGACCAGGAGTTCAGGCCTTGACCAGTGATCCTTGAGTGTAAGGCAGACCAAGAGAACCTGGTAATGACTCTGGGTGTGGACGAGGGATGGTTAGGCTCTAAACTATATTTGCTGCCCAAGGAGGCACTATAAATGGCTCCTATGAGCTTATTTTCATTTTAATTGGAATCGGTCAATAAAGATCCCCTAGTGAGGGCTCAGCCTGGGCCTCCATCTGCAGACCTGACACCTGCGGACTGTTATGGGAATTCTGCCAGCAGGGGGCGTGTGGAATTGACCCAAATCATAGCTCTTTCTCCTATGATACAATGAGAGCAAATCTACTTCATCCAACATTACTGGATCCCGCCGTGCACAGTCTATTCCATTTTTTTTTTAAAGCAGAAGTTTAGAGGAGAGGAATCTATACTGGGAACATAAAACAGGTATTTATCTGTTTCATTCATTTATTCATTCATTTGTTCATTCGTTTGTTCATTCGTTTGTTCATTCATCCACTCATTTATTCAACCAATATTTATTGATCATCTGCTATGCGCTGAACACTAGAAACATTTATTAATCATTTACCATGTGCCAGATACTGTGGGAAAAGGGTTATATCCAGTGTTTCCATTGTTTCTGTTAAGCCTCATGATATCCAACCGTTGCCCCCATTGTTGAGATGAGTCTTATAGAGACTGATTTTCCCCATCCCTCATGCACCCTAAAAAGGAGGTCTGATCTCAAAGTCAGTACTGGCACCTACTTGTTAGACAGCTTCACTCCTTCCTCCCGCTGCACCTACAGAAGGACTGCTTGCTTCCTGAGGGTGTGAGGGTGAGGTCTTCTGAGCACAGAGATCATGGAGGCAAGCAGGTCAGTGGGGCCGAGCCTTGCTATGTCTCCTCCTGTAGACATAAGGAAGAACACAATGTTCTGTGAGACAGCCCCGTGAGTAATGGCAATGTTACTTGTGTCATGCTTATGCTGACTTACTAGAACATTTGCAAGTTAGTTCTACCAAAAAAAAAAATGTCTTTATAGTACAGAGAAAGAGAGGAGCCATTTTGAGTTAAAATAACAGAACAGTATATAGTGTTTTCAACACAGTTGCGTAAAAGGAAAAAGGGGTAAGAGTAAAACACAGTGGATTTTATGATCACAGAATGAATCCCAGGAACCTGGATGGGGACAAAGTGACATCAGCTGGAACTGGCCCAAAGCATGGTACACACACTTGCTATTATTTATGACAGAATGCAACCAATTGATGACTGGGCATCATTACACTCAGTCCCGCCTGTGTTGCCAAGCTGAGCTGAAATATTCCAATATGTTTGGGAGGAAGCTGCATAACTTTCTTGTGAGAAAGCCCAGAGAAGGGAAATTAACTTTCTGTAATATTTATTATCATCACCCAACCAAGGCTCTTCAGTTAGACACATTAATTTTTAATGTAAACTTTAAAGGGTTTTGCTTTTATGAAATCCAAGTCGACCTAAATTTAACCCCAGTTCCAGTTTCAGAAGCACTTGGTTTTGAAGATTCAAGGAATGCTATTTTAAAATTAGGCTCCAAAATGATCTTGCAGTGTTATCTGGCAGTGAGGCTGATTTCATAGCCTTGGATCTATAGTTATAGTAAGGGGGAATAATCTCAACTCAATAAAATATCAAAGAGGTATCAGAGTAACGAGAACAAATTTTTTGTTACTTGATTTTCTCAGGGAGGACTTTAATGATTCTTCTCTTCAATAAATTTAATAATGTAAAACCACCCAGAGAGGCTGATTAGTCCTTATTCTACAGGAATGTGAAAACCTAAGTTATCAGGGTAATTGATCTGAATTCCAAATGAGGACAGTCATTGTTTTAAGCCAAGGAATGATCTTTATTTCTTGTAGGAGGAGTATTAAGCTGGTTTGCTTTTGACTCATCAATTCCTGTCCTGAAAATATGTCATATTTTGAGACTTCCATGGTCACGGTTTGTGGTCACAGAGAGAGAGGATTTTTTAACATTGATTGATTCAGTGGACTCATAAACAATCATACCCCGAAGCAGCCATCATTTAGCCCCTCACTGGTTGATTTCCTCCTTCTTAGAATACCACTTTGTCACCTATCCTCACCATGTATTGTTCAATGCTTTGATCAAACAGATCATTCATTGTATGAAGACTGAGTGAATAAGTCCACTGTGAAAACCACAAGACTCAAGGCTCAAAGTCCACACTGTAACTATTACAGTACTTTAGGTATAGATAGAAGATGGAGAAACGTCTCCTTCTATCTGAGATGAGCACCTCTTTTTAAGTGACATTTTAGATTATTTCCATGCTCTGTATCATGGCTTGACTTATTTGTGGAAATTAATTAAAAATATTCCAGGACAAGAACCAGAAAGGCTAATCACTAGCCAGTTAGAGATCAGGAATCATAGCCTGTGGCAAAGGACTTAGGGCCTGGAGCCAATCAGGAACCAAAACCAGGCAACATGGAGACAGCGGAAAATGAGTCAAGACCAAGAGACGCAGGAGTATCCCAAATGGGGCCCTGATCCAGGCTGGAACAGGCACAGGGCAGGAAAGGGAGGATGTTCAGCCACATAACTCTCAGGATTCTCCTGGCTGTGATTTAAGGTGGCCAGATGGTGATTTAAGCAGGTCCAGGAGCCAGATGAAGAGACAGGACTAGTGGCAATGTCTGAAAACCAAGATCCCTGACAAGCTCCCATATCTGCTGTTTGTTGCATGACCAGGAATCCCTTATGTGCACCATCAGAAGCCACTGTCAACTTGTTTGCTTGCAGCTGAAGTAGATGCCACCTCAGACTTCATGCACAGAGGTCTGGGGAACCTGGAGAAAGGCTGGTGTCCAGCAGACTCTGTGTCCATGTCTGCTCCCTCCCAACCCTCAGATGAGACAACAGGTGCCTAGTAAAGAGCCTTTGTAGCTATCCTATAGCATGGGCCCTCTCTTCATCCTGTGCTAAGATATATAGATGTCAAACTTGGTCTCTGCTCTCAGGATACGTAAGTCTTGGTGAAAAGATAAAATAAAATACTTCAAAAGATAGACAACAATTCAAGAATTAGGTAACAGCTCAGTGATTCAAGACGTTCCACAGCTGTTTATGACCCACTAACACATAGGCAGTTGAGAGAACTGATATTATGACTTATGAGAGGAGGGATTCGTGATAGTTTGGGGTCAGGGATCATTTCAAGGAGGTGGTGGGAATGGAGTGGTTTAAACAGAGGCTCAGAGATAGCCTCTAGGCATATGGAATGTCCAGAGCATCGTAAATGGACCAGCCAGGTGAGACCAAACAATTGCTCTAAGGCAGGGGTGTCCAAACTTTTTTCAACGTTTTTTACCAAGGGCCATACGCGGTAAAATACACAAACAGCCGGGCCACTCACTCGAGGTGAAGTACGTATTGCCTCATCTGGTTTAAGTAAACTAAATATATTTTGGGAATTTGCTGCAGGCCAATTAAAAATGGATGGCGGGCCGCATTTGGCCCATGGGCCGCAGTTTGGACACCCCTGTTCTAAGGCAATACTTAGATTTTGGGGGCAGAGCAAAACAAGATGCCACAACCCGCCCACCCTATCTCTCCTGTTTTTCCAGTGGTAAAATAACTCAGTGATGATAAAAAATTGAAGAGGAACAAAATAAATATCAAAGTCGTAGCAAAGCAGCAATCACAGGAGAAATGATTAACAAAGGTTAAACCCTAAGAACAATTCTACAATTATGTTAATGAACACAAAGACAGCAGCAATTGAAAGCACTAGAAAGAAACTGTCATTCTGAAGTTGTAGGAATTCCTCCTCTCTGTGTCGGACATTACAGCATAACCAAACGTTGTATGGCAGCCAGATTTCATGATTATGTACTAAATCAGGGTTTCAGAAAAATGCAAAACTTTAGTGATTTTTAATCATTCACTTAGTAGCTTTTGGCCATGTATAAAAGTGAAAATCTATAGAGTTAATTCCCATTCGCCTTTAAGAACTGAGGAAAGCACCTGCATTTTTCCATCAGGAATTCTTTTGAGGGCACTCAGTGGGTGTTGGATCACACTTTTAGAAACACTGCTGTAGGGCAGTAAGTGAGAATGAGTTGGAATGATCTGCAACTCATGTGTACCCATACGCAGCCCCATGATCCCAAGTGAGTCTCTATCCCATACCCTACATCTACCAACCAACCTTGAATCTGGATTTTGTAGATCTGAAAAGAACCATTATAATGCCTTATTGGGGGAGATGTGTTTTCGCCTTCGAGCACTGTGCTCCATCCCTGCCATCTTCTATTTATGCTGTCACAATACTTACAAAAGTGATATAAATGATATATTGTTTTTATTGTTCAAATCTTCTCACGATGCCAGGATATAGCTCCTTAAAGGCTGAGGCATATCTTGAGCATAGAAGGCATGCATGTAGAATGTTACTGGTGCCCTGATCACAGCAAGTCTGGTGTCCTCTTGGGATATGTTCTTATAAACTTTCCAAGTCCTTATATTCTCAGGGAGATTACTACTTAAAAGCAAGACTAGCTTTTCTTTCAAGAGTTGAAGGTAAATTTGTTGACCATGACCAGTAAAGTGCTCAGAAGTTTGACTTTAATTCACTGATAATAATTTTACTCTTCTGGGAAACTAAAAAGTTAGGGAAAACATCAAGTTTGGTTCATAGTCCTCAAAAGGGGTGAAAAACATGTAAAATTCATTTAATTTTCAAGAATTCTTTGATTTTATTTTTCAAAGAATGTTTATGTCCAGATTAAGATATATTTACCAACCAGTTATCCAGAGAGATGCCATTTCTGATGGAGGAGAACATAAAGTGCTCATTACTTTTAAATGATAAGCTTTACACATCATGGTCATTCCTGCTGATTCAAGGGCTAATTTTGAGAGTATTGGCAGGAGGGCAAATCGATGTACCTAGACGCATGATGAAAAGTGCACTCAGTATCTAACAACAGACTCCCAAAATACACGAAACAAACTGACAGAACTGAAGGGAGAAATGGATAATTCAACAATAATAGCAGGAGACTTTGATACCCCACCTTCAACAATGCCTAGAACTAGACAAAAAATCAACAAGGAAATTGTCTCAATCTGTTTGGGCTGCTAAAACAGAATACCATAGACTGGGTGGCTTATAAAGAACAGAAATGTATTTCTCACAGTCTGGAGACTGGAAGTCTAAGATCAGGGTGCTGGAAGATTTGGTCCCTGGTGAGAACCTGCTTCCTGGTTCATAGATGCCCATCTTCTCACTGTGTCCTCACATGGTAGAAGTGGCAAGGAAGCTTTCTGGGGTCCTTTTATAAAAGCACTAATCCTATTAATGAGGGCTCTCCCCTCATGACTTAAACATCTCCCAAAGGCCCCTCCTCAAAATACCACCACATTGGGGGTTAGGTTTCAAAATAGGAATTTTTAGGGGACATAAACATGAGTCTATAGCAGAAATAAAAGACTTGAACAACACTATAAACCAACTGGACATAACTGACATCTACAGAACATTCCACCCAACAACAGCAGAATACACGTTCTTCTCAAGTGCATATGGCACATTGTCCAGGACAGGCTATATATGTTAGGCCATAAAGCCAGTCTCAATAAATATAAAAGGATTGAAATCATGCAAAGTATATTCTTGGACTACAATGGAATGAAATCAGAAGTCAATAACAGAAGGAAGTTTGGGAAATTCACAAGTTGTGGAACTTAACACACTTCTGGATAACTAATGAGTCAAAGAAGAAACCACAAGGGAAATTAGAAAATACTTCGAGATGAACGTAAACAAAAATACAACACACCAAAACTTGTATGATTCAGCAACAACAGTGCTTAGAGGAAAGTTTATAGTTGTAAGTGCTTCTATTAAAAAAGAAGAAAGATCTCAAATCAATAACCAACCACTCAATTCAATATTAGCAGCTCCATATTTGGGAAACATACCCTTGATCATCTTAGAGTAAACATAATCCATATCTACATAAATGGCAGATGATTAAATTGATGTGTGAATGGGAAGTATCATCCCTTTCAAATGGTAAAATGCAATAAGTTTAAAAACCTACTTGTATAAACACTATAACAATGTAATAGGAGCTGGCAAATTAAAAGTAATCACCTGTAAGATCACCATTTTAGCATAACACTCACTTAGCTTCCCTTTGAGTCTTTTCTTTTGGATTTACATATGGGATGCAATACAACAAAGTTGCTCACAATATGGGATTTGGGGTCATGAAGACTCCTTCTCATTATCTTTCACCTTTGCAACTTTGAGCTCTATGTCTCTATTTCCTTGTTTCACAAAAAGCAGAAAATGGCGTCTCCCTCATAGGGTACTTGTAAAGGATTAAGGAGGTGTATTTTAAAAATTATATCCAGGCACAGCTCCTGGGATGGGGTAAATACTCAGTAAATGGGAACTGGTTCTCTTTTTACATTTTTCTTGTATAGTGTCATTCATAGCACTTGTAAGTTTTTGTATATTTTACATTTTCTCATAAGAGTATTTTTATGTTGCTTTGCAACCTTCAGAATTAAGATGATTTATTTCTCATAGTTTTTCATTTATCATGATTTCATAACCTTTTCCCTCCACCAGAAGACAGAGGACATATTTATTGTTTTACATGGAACTAAACTTTAAAAAATCCCAACAACTTCTTCAAATGTCTTCCCCGGTTTGCTGGAATTTTTTTTTGTCCTCACATTTGAAATGTTTCCTGTTTTGACCCAATTACAGAAGCTCTATTCTTTCTTCGAAGGAAATGTTTTTATGCTGAGATTTTTTCAATGTCTAGTGGAGCCACATTTCTTTTGATTTGTGATGCTATTTTTTTTTCTGCTCCCCACTTGGTTAGGATAAAGATGGGTTCTGCAGTGGTTCTGAACTGCATCAAGGTTTTATTCATTTGTTTTCCTGCCTGGCAAAGTTATTGTTCTAGGCCCTGATTACAGCCTGTATGGGCATTAAGTACTCTCGAGGGTGAATGTGAGGGGCCTTTAAGCTGATTGTGGCAGTTGCTTTAAGAGCCTCTTTATAGTAAACACACAGACGCTACCAGGATGGTTTCTATTAAAACAGAGATCCCGGAAGGTTGGGGGTGTGGGGGTGGAATTGCTGAGAGAGCTTTCAGGGAGTAGACCTAAGAGAAGGTCTACTTCTCTTCTCAGAGAAGAACTTCTGCTCCAGCCAGCTTCGCAGAGGCTAAGGTGATTCAGGACCCAAGTCTGTAGCACCTTGTACACTGACAAGTAGATTTTCATGCCTTAAGGACACTTATGGCTGGCACTTGCCCTGCTCCCAATGCAATGGAACTCATTACCCTATCTCAGTGATTGACAGGGGAGGAGGGCAATGTCTGTAGACAGTTTGGACAGTTTGAGTTATCACAACTGGGGGGAGGTACGGGGTGCTACTGTCACCTAATGGGGAGACACCAGGGATGCTAGCAAATGTTCCACAATGCCCGGGATAGCCCACCACAACAAATAATTATCCAGTCACAAATGTTAGTAGTGCTGAGTGACTAACCCTGATTTATCTACTTGAAAGTTTGGTATCAGGACTAACTTGTTGCAAAGTTTCCTTTCCAAGCAATCGATGCATTGCATTTTACAGAAATTAAAACATTAATAAAAAGAGAACAGTAATTAATTGCCAAATATTTGTAATCTCTTCACAGTAAGCAGAGACTTAGGAATAAAGCACTCTTAAATATGATTCTTTTGTCAGTTGGTAAACAAAATATATTTATGGTATATGGTATATATAGAATATTCTTGAGTTATAGTATTAGGCCTTAAATGCAACTATTTTTTATTGGTTCATTTTTTCATTGCAAATGTACCAGAAAGCAGTAGGTTATCTCAGCAGCTTATCAAGTCTTTAAAAATAGTAATGTCAAGCATTACTAATCATCAGCACCAACAACAATGTCATCATTTTTATTGTCATCAGTAGCATTACCATTTAGTATATGCTCATGACATGCCTGAAACTGTGTCTTGTGTTTCACATGCTTTATTTCATGTACTCCTTGTGCTGACTGCATGCGGCATATACTATGATGCCCATTTCAGTTATGGGAGAAAGAAGGCAATGAGAGTTCATGTAACTTGACCAAGGTCACCCAGTTTGTAAGTCGCAGATGTGAGATGCAAACCATCATTTGTCATACTCCACAGCCAGTCCTTTCAATCACGATCACCTACTGCATTCTTAGAAAATGTTCCTTTAGTTGTAGTCTTCCAGGTTTTGCAAATATTTCACTGTTAGGGCAGAGTAAAACAAGCAAAGGCTAAAGAGACTGCAGAAACTGTCACCTCCACTAAGAGGTGATACCACAACCGTGACTCGTTGATTGATTCATTCATTCAGGTATGCATTCATTCATGTATTCAATGAGCATTTACTAAGCATAAAGCATGCACCAGGTGCCGAGGATGTCGGCTTTGGGGATACACACGAGTCAGACAGTGTCTACCCGGGTGCAGTTGAATGGGCAGCACATTGCATGGAATCACAAATAATTTGGTCTTTTTAAAGGTCTTGAAAAAAGGGAAGGGTTAATGTCTGTAAATGTCAGAGAAAGGATGAAAGAGAGAAAGACAAAGGAAGAGAAGAAAAGGAAGGAAGGGGGGTGGGAGAAGAGAGGGGACAGAATAGCAGCGATTGTGGCAGCACTGGGGGTGACAGGGAACTGGCCCGGGGCTGACAGAACTGCAGAAAATGAACGCCAGGCCTCTGCAGAGGCTGCCTTTGCTCCCCGGGATGAGCGGGATGAGCAAGGGCTTGGCAGGCAGCTCTGTGTCATCATGAGACAGCCGTCTCCTACCCATGAAGCCTTTTCTCTCATTCCCACTCACGCTGTGTGCAGCCCACGCAGCAACCCAGGCTTGACGGCATCGTGACAACGCTGCTCCTTTGAACTCCCTCCACATGTTGTGGCATTTGAGAAGGAGAAGGAATCACGAGGAACAAATCAAGACTTGCACATTTCACTTGCACTCCCTTGCGGCCGCTCCCTGCCTGTGAACTGATCATCCCACACCCTCTGGTTTAGGGCTCTATGCAGATGGCGAGCTGGTGGCTGCTTTAATCCCAGGCAGGCCTGGTCAATTGGCTTCCCACGGAGGGAAATTTCTATTAAGCAGTCGACAGATTGCAGTCACTTTTGTCCAGGCAGGTGGCACAAAGGCTGCTCCGAATGATGCATCTTGACTGCTGAAAAAACAGCAGAAAGCAAGTGTGGCCTACTGCCCATCAGGGGGTGCCTTCTGTAGAAGGGACAGTAGACTTCCTTCCACCCCAGAAGACCTGCCCTGACCTGCTGCAGGCACAGCTGAATCCTTAACAAGCAATGTACATTTTACTGCCTAGATCTTGTCCGACTCCCAATTTTGGATGCAAATAATAGGAGTCATGGCTGCTCTTTAGTTCCAGAGGCAACAATTAATTGCTGAAAACTTACCAAACTGGTTTATTAAATTCTGAGTGTTCAAACATCCATTTATTCAGCCTCACTTAATTTTCATTTCCTAATCATTTTGTACACGGGCTGCTTGGAATTTACCTTGGCTGAATTAATCTTTTTCTTTACAATGCAAGTTCACAGCATGAACTAAATTTGAATGGGAAGGATTAAAGTACTGGAATGAATTCATTCGTTTGCGTAGTAAGCAAACATCTGTGCACTCACTATGTGCCAGGCCCTACGACATTACAGGGAGGCAATACAAGACAACCCTCAAGGAATTCACAGTCTAACTGGGTGAGGATATGAGAGGGAACTTTAGCACATATGGCTGCAGCAGGAATTAAGGAACAAGATACAGCCTTTGAATATAGGTGACAAAGATTCTAGACGGGATGCTGGAAAACAGATATTCTACTGAAAGAAGGTTGAAGACCATACACTTTTGAGGTGATTCAGGCATAGGTTTATGTCCTGGCTTTGCTATTCCCTTGGTCTGTGATTCAGCATGATCGCTGTTTCGTTTTCTGAAAAATGAGAACAATACCTACCTCACGGGGGCAATTTTGCTCCCCTCCCTAAGGGACATTTAGCAATGTTTGGAGACATTGCTGGTTGTCACACCTCAGGGTGGGTACTATTGGCATTTAGTGGGTAGAAGCCAGGGATGCTGCTAAACATCCCCCAATGCACAGGACAGGGCCCATAAGAAATGTTGATAGTGCTGAGGTTGAGAAACAGCGAATTACACAGTGTGTATAAAGTCCTCAGCACAGTGGTAATTATTATTATTACTAATGATAGCATGCTACCATCGGAAGGAACTTAAGTTACGACACTGGGCACTGGACACTGGACGTGCTGGATACCGTGGGACACACCTGCGCTCCACTTCTAGCTATGTCACGTAGTAATTCTGTGTCCTTGGACAAGTTCCTGACCAGTCTGAGCCACATATATAAATAGGAACGATAATAGCAATCCTGAAAGGGAACCATGAAGACAGTGAGTTTACTCAGATGGGACACTTGGCATGAACTGGTATCTAGAAAGTGTTCAGTCCCTTTGTTGTCCCCACAACTCTGCCCTCTGCCCCTTTCTTTCAAGGGCAGGGGCTGGTTGGTTGCTTTTTAAAGGAAATAGTCTCCAAAGAGTAGCTCAGCATATTTCCTCAGGGAATATGAAAAAAACTCACTGAAAATGAAAACCCACTAATTACCTGTGACTAATATGAGTTCACTGAAGCACTTGTAAGCATCTGGGAGGATCTCTTGGTCTTTCTCAGTTACCACCTACTTTGAATCCCCTGAGCTTGAGCCAGCTCCTGAGATGATGTCTAACCTTCAAGTATCCTCTTTGTCCTGGAGGAGGCACTGCAGTCCCATTTTTCAAACCACCAGCTACCGTTTCCAAAGAAAATTCCTTTAAGAAATCCTTGGAGCTGCTCTTCTCTTCCTATCAAGGAAAAGTGAAACAAGGCATTTCAGACTCCATTTTTCTGAGCATTTTGAATGGGCCTGATGGCCAAAAAGAGGCATGTCATCTTTTTAGTAATCATTTGTGCACAGACTATGTACTATTGGAGTCTGGTCCAGAAACTAAAACAAGATGCCTGTCAATCTAAACATGCAGAAGTGCTCTGGGTGTCTTCTCTGTGACATCCTGTCCTGCTTTATGCCCCATTTATATCCGATTTCCACCTATTATTACTCTCCAGAAGTGCTTTCTTCTTCCTTCTGATGTTAATTTGATAATTAAGTAATGTCTACTTTTCAATAAGAGTGAAACAGATAGGTAATCAGTAATAAACTCGTACAGGTGCCAAAGAACATGGTGGCTTGGAGGCTTTGTGAAATGGCCATTTAAGGGGACATGGTGAGCCAGGCCACGAGGAAACAAAGGCTTATTTGTAGTTTTGTGGCAAAAACTAAATCACATCTTTTAATTAGAGGCTAATAATAGCAATAATATTAATAAGCCCTTGCACTTGATTTTCAGAATTCCAAAGTACTGTGTTCATTCTCTCTTTCGAGGCTCACAACAGTTCTCTGAGATAGGTAGGGCAGGAGTTGAATTAGTAGTTCATTCTTACATGACTTCAAACTTCACACAGGGTGGAAGATTGTGAGATGTAGCATCCTCTTCCTCCAGAGAAAGTTCATTTTTAAGACTAATTATTAATTAAGCCTAGTTAAGTCCATTGTTGTAGAAAATGAGTGTGATATCTTCTAATCAGAAAAGTGGGATCACCATGCAGCCTGCAGTGGTGCCAAGGCGGAGTTAGTTACAGCCTGTATCATGGCCCGAACTGAACAGATAATGGCTCTGCTTGTACTAAGAAGGACTTTCCTCACTGACACAGAAAGAGCTAGGAGTAATCTACCCACTTCTGTCTGTAGCTATATTTCAAAGGAAATGTACTATCGCAATTTTCATCTCTATTTACTGTTTTCTCGTGCCTAATTTTTAAAAAAATCATATTGTGTCCTTTACACACATGTAAACACACACACACACACACACACACGGATTTGAAAATCAGGTTGAAATGTCTTAATTTCAGAAAATCCAGGAAGCAAGCAAATAGGCCTGGAGAAAACTTTATGTTGCCCCCAAATCATCACCCTAAAGGTCAATCAATTCTTCTGGAAAGCTCTCCATTGTCACCAACAGCCAAGAAATGGCGTCCCAGACTCCCTGCGGAATCATAGATGAAGTTTACTGCTGCTTATCTGTAGTGGGGGAGGGAGCCTGGGAGTCATCCTGAGCCACATGCAATCCAATTATGGGCCAATTATAGTCCTGCTTCCACTGCCAGGAGCCGGCTACCCACCAACTGAGCTGGTCTCAGAGCCTCTGGGTGGGCAGGGACTCCCAGTGCATAGGAAGAAGAGCTCGTGGCCCAGCTAAGACAAAACAGCTGATAATGCCTGGAGACCAGCACAGGGAGCAAATGCAACTGCATTGGAATGACCCTTGAACCTCCTCCCCATCTCAGGGCCATCGCTTCATAACCGACTCCAGATTCAGTCTTCCCTCCTGGGTGGCAGCGGTTCCCATTAGGTGATCAAATGATGACATGCCAAGAGGTGTTAGGCAGGGCTTTGCTCCTGTACTTGGGGTCAATCTGCTGCGATCTTGCAGTCTTGGCCACGATGCTAGCTAGAAACACAGTGTCTGAACATCTGCATCACCACCAACAACCTCACTGAATATGTACAAGGTCAAGTGCCAAGAAACCTGAGGTAGAAACTTGAGTTAGGCAAAAAATAAAGCTATCTCTATTAAACATCAAAACAACTTTGTGAAGTGTGGCCGGCACTTCTGACCGTACGAGAGCATTTCAGGTCCACATTCCAGCATTCTACAGTGTAGCCATTCCTCCAGCCTGGCTTTGCATGTCTGATCCGCCAATTTGAGAAGCTTGTCTCTCTCTTTAACTGAGATCTTGAGGGGAGTGGGGGGACAAGGCAGCACCAAAGACAGCATCCTGTGGGGTGCAGCAGTGGAAACTCTTTAGATTGGCCTAGAGCAGTGGTTCAAACTTTCTTATTCACCAGCTTCATCTGGAGGGCTTCCTGAAACTTAGATTTCTGGGCCCCTTGTCAGGGGTTTCTGATTCAGTAGGTCTGGCTTCAGTAGGCACTCCTCGAATGCGCATTTCTGGCAAGTTCCCAGGGGCTGCAGCTGCTGTTTGGAGGCCACATTTTGAGAACCACTGACCTAGAACCATCAATCTAGATTGTTTAGGTCTGGACATTCAAAATCCCCTAACTATTCCATCACCTGGTCCACAGTTTCATAGCCAGTATCCAAAGGTATAGTGAGCAACTTGGTCAAATTTCCTTGCTGAAATTCAGATATCTGAAGCATCAGTGAAGCAACAATCATTAATGCTTATAATGGTGCTTCCAAGGGCCAGGCACTGTCCCAATCACTTTACCTTGTGATTCTTAAATGAATTAGTATTTTATAGGTGAGATAACTAAGGCACAGAGAAGTTATGTGACTTCCCCCAAGGTGGCATAACTAGACAGTGGGGCACCCAGGATTCAAATCCAGGTTGTCTGCCTCTTAACCATTCCCCTGAGCTGACTCTCCATGTGGCAGGTAGGGAAAGCTTCATGGGGGTGAAATATGCTGTGTAAATTATGAGGACAATCCTAATATAATAGATGAGGAATTCTGCCAGTAACGTCAACCTACCTACCAGTTACTTAACCGCATTGATACAATATTTCTGTGACTGTTTATTAAGTTGTGTCACTGCTACAGCTCAAGAGTTGGCAAACTGGGGCCCACAGGCCAAATGCAGCTTACCACCTGGTTTTATTTGTAGTTAAACTTTTTATTTTGAGGTAATTCTAGATTCACATGCAGTGGAAAGAAAGAAGAGGAATCATTTTTCTAATGTCTATAGAAATATTTCTAAGGAAGGCTTTGCCAAATTTCAAATATATGCAGAGACCAAAAACCTCGGGTTGATCATCTTCCTTCGAGTATCCTGTTATGGATGGCCAGGTAGCAGAAGCAAGATACAAAAGAGCTTCTAAATTTGAACATTTTTCAAGTCCAATACAAGACAGGACCAGGATCACACAGCTACTTGGCTGATTGATAGGCAGTTGTATAGCTTTTCTCAAATATTATGACATAAGAACTGAAGCCAGTTTCTGAAAGACTGAGTGGTCTAGCCTTGGGCTTTGGGTGAGAATGACTTATTTTTATTCTAGTTTCCTCCTGAAGTCAGGCAGCAGCAAATTGTTGGATACAGTTACACCCTTGGTCCTCAGAATGGACTGCACACCAGGATCCTCTGGACTGGCCTGAGTGCCACCTCTGACCAATTAGTTCTTTGAGGGAGTGCTATGTTTCACAAGAGCCCCCAATGAGTCTAATGTGCAGCTGGGGTCAGAAGGACTGAGTTAGAGGATGTTTCTCAGATCCACCCTGGACAAACCAGATTGAAATCTTTCTTGCTTGGAAAAGTATTTCTTTGGTTGAATGTCCAGGTTGCTGGGATAAAAGTCTCTAAATGTGGACAAGAGCCAAGTATTCTTGGAAAGCCATGCAGCATAGATGTACACTTATTCAGAGCGTGATCCAGTGGCGAGCCACAACCTCTGTTTGGGATAGAACATGGGGAAGAGATGCTAAGTTACTGGGACTGCCATTTGAGTCCAGAACAATAGCCATACTGGACTGAAGATACTCGGGTCCGCACTAGTGAGCGTGCTGCGCCTTGTCAGTGTTGTGATGTGTGTCTAGCCAGCAACATGTAGAGTCATATTCTCATAGGTCAGGGGACCATCAGTGTCATTTCGTTTAACCAAGACACAGCCCCGTAGTTCCTCTCTATACTCCCTGCTTTCCAGATATGTTCCTCACCCTGGAGAGGTACTTGGGTTTAACAACGAACTCAGCAACGTTTGACCCCTATACCAATTCACCTCACTGTAAAAGCTGCCAGTGTGGCTGTTCCCTCCAAATAATCCCAGTTGCACCCTCTGGAGTAACTCATTAAATGGAGAGTCCGAGTACACCTCCGTTCTGTTGGAGTTTCTTTTAACAAGTTCAGTCTCCGGTATAAATGTAATATAAGTGGGTTATGTGTCAGTGTGCGGTGCTAAGGACTAATTGATGGGTCAGCCAGCTATGTTGGCCTGATCCCACAGAGTTGAATCCATGAGTTCTCAGGATGCCAGGTCTCGAGTCTGGCTACTCACCATTTCAGAAATGCCCAAAGCAATATGGTTATAATCTGAAGCTAGGATCTGGTTTTGGGCATAAAGGAAATGCCAGCTTTTTATGATTTTGACCAGTAACATCTATTCATTTACACATAAATTATAAGAGCTGGACTTGGCTTAAGGCAACTGTATTAGTTACATATTGTTGTGTAACAAATTCCCCCAAATCGAGAAGCTTAAAACAATAATGAATATTATTTCGGAGTTTCTGTGGGTCAGGGATTCAGAAGTGGCTGAGCTTGATGGTTCTGGCCCAGGTCTTTCATGAGGTTGTAGTCAAGATATCAGCTGGGACTGCAGTTATCTAAAGCCTTGACTAAGACGGGAAGATTCACTTTCAAAATGGTGAACTCATGCTGCTGGCTAGTTGGTTATGACTGTTGGCAGAAGGCTTTGGTGCCTTCCCATATGGACCTTGCCATTGGGCTTCTTCAATGCCCCCTCAACATGGCAGCTGGCTTCCTCCAGGGCTAGTGATCAAAGAGAGAGCAAAGCGGAAGCTGCAATAGCTTTTATGACCTAGCTCTGGAAGTTACACTCCACCATTTCTGTAATATGCTTTTGATTACACAAGTCAGCTCTACTCAGTATTGAAGGGGACTACACAAGGGTATGAATACCAGGAGGCAAGACTTACTGGGGCCCATCTGGGAGGAAGCCTACAACAGCAGCCCAGCTCTCTTTTTTAACCGAGGAGCAAACTGAGGTCCAGAGAAGGGAGCTTTGCCCAAAATCACAGAACCTTAACATTTCAGTATTTGCTTTTCTTTCAATCCCACTCATCCTCGCCACCCACAATTTCTTGTGTTTATTTAAAACACCAAATGTTTATCTTTGGGGAGATTATTTGCAAATGTGAAGCCAGTTTCCCTGGTGTTTTAAACACAGGAAGCCTTTATAAACCAGGCAACTTATAAGCCAAGTGCATATTCTGAACACTGGGGAAAGGTTTTCTTCACTTCTTTGAGTCGTTAGGGAGGAGGTGTTCCAAAAAGAGAGAAAAGAAAGCACAGCCTCTTAGCGAAGGCAAATCCAGTGTCTGAGGGATACATTTTAGCTTTTACACACTGTTCCCTCTCCTCGGCTTGTTCTGAGGGTGAAAAAGAGAACCACTATGAGGAAACAGAAAACAAGAAACCAGAAAAAACCAGAGTCTCACCCCAAATCAAACCAATGAAGACACACCCTCCTCAGGGCTGGCTGTTTCATTAATCCCAGATAAAAACAGTGATCTGGCCACAGGCACTCCTCAGGAGAAGTGAAGTTGGTTGTTGTTTTCTGTAAAAACTTATGTTTCTGAAAACACACCCACAAACACACACACACACCCACACACAGATTTTTAAGCACAAAACTTAAAACTGTGATAAATATGATCAGTTCTTTTCTTTTCAGGATCTTCTTTGAAACACCCATCTTCTAAGAGAGGCAACAACAAGAAAGAAACCTCTTGTATATTCTCATCCTTTTTCAATCGGTTAGAAAGCAACAAGGCCTGTCATCTCTGATCAACGTGGCTAGTCAGGAGACATTATGACTTTCTCCCTGCCTGACCTAGTTTGTCTAATGGGGCCCACTCCTTTGCCCTCTGACAAGCCACCTTCTCTCCTGAGTTCCATTTATAGCAGGGCTTTGTTAATGGCTAAATCATTATGAACGATCTGTCTCCCTCCCAAGGTTTACTTCCCCTGTTCAATAAATTAAGCCATGGGATCGGAGAGACTGTCCATTTCTGCTTTATTTAAGCTCACATTCTTCCCAGCCTACAAAATACCGCCAATTCGTCAGGTGAGAGCAGTATGAGCCCCACTGTCCACCTAGCAGTCTGTGGTCACTAGCAATTTGTCTCGTATCTAGTTCTCCAAGTAATGCTTGTGTGGCCCGTGGGAATTTACCTAAGCCCTTGATGGAAGTCTGAGACCTAGAGCTGAAATGCTTTGGTGGGGAGCCCCTGGACCTTTGCTAATGGTGAAGGGCCCCCTTTCTCAATCCTCAGGCAAGGGCCCTTGGTCAAGTGCTATGAGTTTCTGATATGTTTGATTCCTCTCTTCATCTTGAAAGGTTTGTAAACTCCATTCATCTACCATTCTTGTTGCTATCACACAGGTGACCTCACTGAATAACTGGAGCATTCATGGCCCACAGCTGTCAAAGTGACCTGTGCACCTCACTCCTCAAAGCCTTTTCTGTCTTCTTTCTGGTTGCCAGAGCCCTGCAGTCAACAGACCTTTCAAAAAAGGAAAAACCACAAAAGTGATAATATCACTGCCCTGCTGAGCACCTTTCAGTGGCTCCCCATTACCCTCAGGGGCTGCATTAACTGGCTCAGACTCACTAGTTTTTCCCCACATTGCATTTCTGCCCACCCAGGGCACTCCTCGCTACAACACTCTAGTGAAATTCTCCCAGTTCATGGTGGTGTCATGCTGACTCTAGGCCTTTACATATGCTCAGAATATTCTTTATCAATCTCTCTTTCTTCCCCTAGTCATTAGCTCGCTAACTCCTACCCATAATTCAGGTCTTAGTTTTAATACGATTCCTAAAAAGCCTTTCCATAGACTCTTAAACTGGATAAAGCATCCAGAGATTCCTGTGTTTGTCCCATCACAGCAGGACTCATCACCACAGAGGAGTGGATTGTTGTCAGTTATGTTACTGTCTGCCTTTCCTTCTAGACTTTCAGTCCCACTAAGGGTGATAACTTGTCCACTAGTGTATCCACAGTGCCTAAGACACTTTCTGACATATACTGTAACCAAAATAATACCAGGCATCTGCTTTCCATCTTTAAGATCATTTAAGCACAGAGCCTCATCCAAAAGAAACATAAATCGATTGCCAAACATAAATTGATCACCAAAAGTGGCCTCAAAAAGGAATGCAAATCTTCACCTAAGAGAGATTTACATACAGTGAAACTACTTAAAAATCTCTTGATGCATTATCAGACCAAAATTCCTTCATCCTAGAGGCTTCTTACCCCAAATCTTTCTTCATTCTTTCCCCCAAATCCAGTTATTCACTCATTGCTCCAGCCTCTTTCCCCCCCTGTAATTTAATTCACACCTTTCATTTCTGCTCTCCATCCATTTGGAGCTCTGCCAACCATCAGCATCACAGAGGTTGAGGCCAAGATGACAAAGACCGAATCTCGCTTGGAAGGCAGAGGGAGAGGAAGGATGTATTGACCTATAAGCTTTTTGGAGGTCTTTGTCTCAGAATAATAGTAACAGTCAATGCACATTTATTGAACATTTACATGTGGGAGAAATTCTGCTAATGCTTTAATATAGTATCCTCACAACAATCCTATGAGCTTGATACTATTATTTTCCTGTACTTCAGAAGAACACTTGCCCCAGGTGACACAGCTAGGAAGCAGGAGAGCTGGGATCTGAAGGCAGAGTCTGCACTAAGATGTCTCCACAGCAGGCGCTCAGCAAACACTAGTTGAATGTAGATAGAGTCCCACCTGGGAAGCAGTTTGGAAGCTGGCAAGGCAAAGGGCGTTAAAGCAATTTCTCTGATGAACTGATCATCAGTACATGTCAAAGCTTTATTTCAAAGTTGCTTAAAGAGGCTTCAAAAAGCCAGTTTGAAAGCTTGGAATAGGAAAAAATGTGGTTAGATAACACTGTTAGACCAGATGCAAGTGGTCGTTAAACTTTGTGACATGGCTAATTTAGTGAGGCAGGTAAATCTAATTTCCCAGAAGGGACTCTTAATCTTATTCAAGTTGATCAGAAAATCATTCATATATTTTAGCAGAAATGCTTCCCAGAAGGGGCCCCTCATCACACTAGAGCACACAATTGTCCTGGGTCAGGTTTGGGATCATTTTCTTTCACAGAAGCATTTCTCAACCTCAGCACTATTGACATTTTGGGCCAGATAATTCTTTGGGGTGGGGCTATCATGGGTACCACTGGAGGATACTTAGAGCATCCCTGGCCTCCACTCACCAGGTACCAGTGGCATCCCCTCCTCCCGGTTGTAATAACAGAAAAATGTCTCCACATATTGCCAAGTGTCCACCAGGGGGCGGTACACCCCTACCGCCCCCCATTGAGAACTGCCCCCCATTGAGAACCACTGCTCTAGAGCCTTGGTTCTCCAAGTGTGGTCCGTGGGCCAACAGCAACAGCATCCTTTTGGAGGGTTGCTAGAAATGCACAACCTCAGGCCCTTCCCAGACCTCCTGAGTCAGGATCTACAGTGTAACAAGATCCCCTGGTGCTTCTGTGGACATTTACTTCTGACAAGCGTTGCTTCTAGGCCAGTGGTTCTCAACCTTGGCTGCACATCAGAGGCCTGGGGAGCTTTAAACAAATACTGATCCAGCTCCAGAGACTCTGGTGTCATTGGTCTGGGCCAGCTTGGGCCTTGGGAGTTTTAAAAACTCCCCAGGTGACTCTATTGTCCAGCCAAGTTTGACTCACAGTTCGGAGCGGTTAAAAAACCCCACAAATCCTCCCCACAACTTTGGGAGTGATTTACTACACCCTATAAACAAGACCCCCACATGTCAAAGCGATGCTTTCTTTTCCATGAAAATCCTTTTTTGACCTCTTATCACTTTTAAGATGATAAAGTTAAAGTCCTTTGATGATGGCTTCAAAAAGTAGGATTAAAATAATGGCTGGAATGATTAGGGGGGAAAAATGAAGTCATTGATTAAGCTTCCCCAGATAGGTTTTCAAAGAAGTAAGCCATCAAAATCATCCTGCAAAACCTTGCTAATTAAAAAAAAAAAATCTACACCTGAAAGAAAGCATTAAATAGAAAATGCTATCTAGAAAATTGTTTTGCATGAAATGTACAATTATGTAAAGAGCCTATGCAAATTGGGAAGCAAAATACTAACACCTTAATAGATAAACAGATAAAGGAAATGAACTCACAGTTCTCAAAACTGGATGTATAATTAGTAGAGAAGCATGAGAAAATGTACAGCCTCACTAGTAATCAAATGGGTGCTCAACGAAACAGAATTATTAATTTTCCTCTTATAAAATTTACAGAGATGAGTGGGGAAATTATCATAAAACAGACACTTGCTCATTCTCTCAATGGATATTGTGTCTACTGTATAGCCGGTGCTATGCTGGCCTGGATGATGAGGGCGTGGGGCTTAGCAAATGGAGAAAGTCCCAGATATGGTGGACTTATATACCCCCCAAACCAGTTGGCCTTGGGGGAAGCCATCCTAAAGAAAATGTTCATGTAGAAAAAGTTTTGTTCATTTATGATAGCAAAACTGATTAAGAACCTAAGTGTTCAAGAAAAGGATCATGACTAAGTAAACTCTGGTGTTATCTATCTGATGAAATACTACAGACACTATTTGTGATACAATGAATGATAAATGAAAAAAGAATATAAACAGTAGAAAACTAGAAAAATGGTTCAATGATGGAGTAAATTTTGAAAATTCTACATGGTATCATCCCCACACCCAATATACACAATATACATTTGTATATTTAAAGCTCTGAGGAGCCCTAAAACTAGGAAAATGATTTATCTTTGCTTAACACAGTACTTCTCAATTTTTCTGACCATCGAAAGATTTCCCCCCCTCCCCTCCCCTCCCCTCCTTTCCCTTTCTTTCAAAAGCGAAACTGGTTTTATCATCTCTTGGAACTAGTTTTTCTCAAAAAAACAAAACCTTGAGGATATGCTGGCATATATGGTAGTATTTAAGGGCTATGTGTAAAAAAAAAGCTACATGTGGGTATATACACATATAAAAAAATTCATCAAGCTGTTCATTTAAGATTTATGCATTTTATCCTATAAAAATATTAAAAAGAAACCCTGCTAATTTCTGAGAAGGCATGACATTTTTTAAAATTAAATTTTGGTGTTCACTAGTACAAGTACAAGAATGTTTGTTAAGTCAAATTACTGCTATACTATCGATTATTTCCACATATCAGTTGTTGAAGCAAGGTGCCTCTAATGTACTGGCAATATGTACAGGCTACTTATGCCCATTTTATACGAGTTTGGGAAAAAGAGTTTAGCGTAGGGGAAAGTGCTCCAGACAGGCTTTAAATCCTGGACCAGCCATTAACTTCACTGTGTGACCTTGGACAAGTGACTGAACCCTGTGGATTTTAATTTCCTAATTTCTAAAACGAGGAGCAATACTAAAACTGTAGTCCCTTTCATCTTTGAAAATAGTTTTACTATTTTAGAAGACTATAAGGCTTTATAGTTACACCTTTGCCTAATAGTATATCAAAGACCAGGTTTTTATTTGTATTCTGAGTCTTTGGACCACTCACTACCATCATTGTTACTATAAAAATAAACAAACAAATGAGAAAATTCAATCAGCTCTAAGGTGATCGCCATGACAATGTGCTTTCCAGGATGCTTTACTAGAGATAAGGAGGCCTACATTTGTTTAATAGGTTCTGTTAACTTTATGTCAAAAAATTAGTTTTCCATTTGGATGTTCCAGAACCCCTGACTGCCATAGACTGTTGCTAGACAGTTCTAAGAGGATGCTGGATATTTCTGATGTAAGCACCATTGTTTCTAGGCCTCAAATACTCAGGCCTAAATAACACAGAAGGGTTTCACTATCTTCAGAAACTCTGAGAACCTCTTGGTTGCAGTGCAGTCTCCTCGACTGTTGCTCACTTTGTCTCCCTCTGGATGGTACTGAGCTCTGCTTTGCTAGGAAGTCGTGTGTCAGTGTTTCCCAGTGGGTAAAGGTGCCTTTAGAAACAGGGAGATCTGTGTTCTGACGGATGCAGAGAAATGGACCATAAAAAAACCAGGAGTTGCCAGTGGTCTTGGATTATGCCCCTTTCTCCACCAAGATCTCCCTAAATTCAATTCATGCTGGCCCGTGGCTCTGACTTGATATCCAATACAACAAATTCTCAATGCAATTGGATTAAAAGAATCCTTTTGATGGGCAGAAGACCTAAATAGGTACTTTTCCCAAGAAGAAAAACATGGCCAACAGATATATGAAAAAGTGCTGAACTTCACTAGCTATTAGGGAAATGCAAAGCAAAACCACCATGAGATACCACCTCACACCTGTTAGAATGGCTATTATCAATAAGACAAATAGTAACAAGCTAAAATAAATGAATGGGATTATATCAAACTAAAAAGCTTCTATACAGCAAAAGAAACCATCGACAAAAGAGGTAACCAACCAAATGGGAGAAGATATTTGCAAACAACACCTCTGATAAGGGACTAATGTCCAAAATATATAAGGAACTCATACAACTGAACAACAAAAAGCTGATAATCCAATTAAAAACTGGGCAGAGGACCTGAAGAGACATTTCTCCAAAGAGGACATATAAATGGCAAATAGACAGATGAAAAAATGCTCAACATCACTAATCATCAGAGAAATGCAAATAAAAACCACAATGTGATAGCACCTCACCCCAGTCAGAATGGCTATCATCAACAAGACAAATAGTAACAAGTGTTGGAGAGGCTGTGGAGAAAAAGGAACCCTCATACACTGTTGGTGGGAATGCAGACTGGTGCAGCCGCTATGGAAGGCAGTGTGGAGGTTCCTCAATAAATTACAAATAGAATTACCATATGACCCAGCAATCCCTCTCCTGGGTATCTACCCAAATAATCTGAAAACATTTATACATAAAGACACGTATGCTCCAATGTTCATTGCAGCTTTGTTTACGAGGGCCAAGACATGGAAACAACCAAAATGTCCTTCAATAGATGAATGGATAAAGAAGTCGTGGTATATATACACAATGGAATACTATTCGGCGGTAAGAAAAGATGATATAGGAACATTTGTGACAACATGGATGGATCTTGAGAATATGACGCTAAGCGAAATAAGTCAGACAGAAAAAGCAGAGAATCATATGATTTCACTGATATGTGGTATATAAACCAAAACAACAAGAGAACAAGACAAACAAATGAGAAACAAAAACTCATAGACACAGACAATAGTTTAGTGGTTACCAGAGGGTAAGGTGGGAGGTGGGTGGTAGATGAGGGTAAGGGGGATCAAATATATGGTGATGGAAGGAGAACTGACTCTGGGTGGTGAACACACAATGGGATTTATAGATGATGTAATACAGAATTGTACACCTGAAATTTATGTAATTTTACTAACAATTGTCACCCCAGTAAATTAAAAAAAAAAAGTCAATCATTCAACAAATTAAAAAAAAAAAAATGAGCAGAGGACCTGAATAGACATTTCTCCAAAGAGGACATACAAATGGCAAATAGACATGAAAAAATGCTCAACATCACTAATCATCAGAGAAATGCAAATAAAAACCACCATGAGGTACCACCTCACGCCTGTTAGAATGGTTATTATCAAGAAGAGAAGAAACAGCAAGTGTTGGTAAGGATGTGGAGAAAAGGGAACCCTCACATACTGCTGGTGTGAATGTAAAATGGTACAGCCACTATGGAAAACAGTATGGAGGGTCCTCAAAAAATTGAGAATACTCGTAGAGCTAACATATGACCCAGCAATGCCTCTCTTGGGTATCTACCCCCAAAATCTGAAAACATTCACCCGTTAAGATATATGTACCCCTATGTTCATTGCAGCAGCATTATTCATGGTGGCCAAGACATGGAAACAACCAAAGTGCCCTTTGATAGATGATTGGATAAAAGAGACATGGTATATATACACATTGGAATACTGTTCTGCCATAAAATACTGCCATTTGAGACAATATGGACGGATCTTGAGATTATCATGCTAAGTAAAATAAGTCAGACAGAAAAAGTCGAGAACCATGATTTCCCTCATATGTGGGATATAAAACTGAACGCAACAAAGGAACAAGACAAGCAAATAAAGAAACAAAATTCACAGACACAGACAACAGTTTAGTGGTTACCAGAGGATAAGAGGGGAGGGGAGTGGTAGAAGAGGTAAAGAGGGTCAAAAATGGTGATGGAGGAGAACGGACTCTGGGTAGTGAACACACAATGCAATATATAGATGATGTATTATAGAATTGTACCCTTGAAACCTATATAATTTTACTAAAAAATGTCACCCCAATAAATTTAATAAAAAAGAATGAAAAATATCCTTTTGAATCTATTTTAGTGAAATTTGACCTGGACATGCAATTTGCCTTTGCCTTAAGGTCATTTAAATTCTCCACATCCAGCACACGACACTACTTGAATCTCGATTTCAGGTGCAGGATTGAAAAAAAAAAAGAAAGAAAAAAAGTCCTGCTATTTGTGACTTTCTCACTCTCCTTGCTTTTACTAAGTATTGGTTCAAACATTTCAATTTTCACTTTAGCCACCAAAGGCTCCATGAGGCACAAAAGCCAATTTTGGTGGATGTTTTATAGCTTAAGAAAAAACGGTTTTCAAGTTTTTACTTAGGGTTTTGATTCTTTCACTTTATAAGTGGCTGTTTGGGATAAAGGGAGGAGTTCTGAGTTTGGAGTTGCCTGGGTGCAGTTCCAGGCTGTGCACTGCCCGTCCCTGACTGTGGTGGGTGAGGTTCCACGAGAGCCTTAGCTGTAGGTTGCACTGCCTTCCTCTTTGCGTGGTTATGATAGTTGGGACATGGTTATGATGGTTGTGATTATGTTTCACAAACCAGGTCTCCACAAATGCCCTGTAACGAACTCCAAAGCTTCAGCCAGTTTGCTCTCGGTGCATGGTCAGCTGTTGTATATGGAACCAGACAGCACATGAGGGAGGCACGGCCTTTCTCTCCACTACTTTTGAGTGTCACTGTGTTTATGGCTCTATGATTTAGCACCACGTAGGAGGAAGTAATCATTGCACCACCCCTAAGTGTCTGGTTAAAAGACCAAATGCAGATAAGTGTTGAGTGGAGTCCATTTCCTAAATGATGTATGTGGGGCCATGGCAACTATGAGTAACACAGCTATAAATGGGTCATGGCAAGGCGTAAACATCACATGTTCCTCAGCCTGGACTTAGGGTGACACTAGGGAGATATCTGGTGTATCACCCTGCGCCAGCCAAGGTGAGTCTTTCCCAAACGTACATTAGAAGTGGGCCTTTTGTGTCTTTTTGGTTTGGGTACAAAGGATATCTGGGGTAGTTGGAAAGTGACTTTTCAGCAGGGTGCCTCGCATTCCACATCATTCTCACAAATGTCCCCTACAGGAGAACAGGACACAGGAGAATAGCTGACAGCTGGTGTCTAGGCAGCAGAGCAGTGTGGCCTGGGATACCGCCCAACACTCTTGCATTCCAACAACCTGACAAACAAGTGTGCTTTCCAGCCTGGGCAATTTTAGCTCTGGATCCCTTCCCATTGTTCCCGTTTCTAAATTCGAGCACTGACCCCAGGTCTCTGGATTCCTGGATTCTTGTAATCTACAACCATTCTGAGTACACACTGAGCCCCACAAGGCCAAGGACAGAGACACTAGTCCTCTGGGGGCTTTGCACTCCTGGAGGAACCATGTGTGACCTTATCCATCAGCAGTGTCCTGTGTCCCAGGTTGCTGGGTCATCCGGGATTCTGCTGGGACCGGGGAGGGAGATGGGGGCGGTGCATGGTGGTCTGCAGAAGGACAACCGCAATGACGCCTCTATTCCCTCTGCTGCCTCCTGCCTGGCTCCTTCTACAAGGAAGAATTGGGTTCACTTTGTAGATTAAATGACGTAACAGTAAAGTCCAAGGTGGCATGCCCAACTCATAGTAGATGTCCAAAACTGGCAACATTGCCATCAGCTGTTCCTCCACCCCCACACGGAGCACAGGCTGATGGCACTTTCCCAGAGTCCCCCTCTTCAGCCAGGTTCCCAGGCTTTCCTTGGCTCGCAAGCATGGCAAGCTAAGGGAAGGGCACTGTTACCCCAGACCAGTGCGGCATAAAGAATTCCATGCCTTTGCTTTTCTGAATAATATGACCATCTCGGTGCCATGATGGTCCAGCCAAACTGGATAAAGGTTTGTTTATATTTCCAAAACTGTCTCAAAGTCAGAGAGGTCTACAAGCTGAACCACTTTGGAGGGGCATCTTAGAGCTTTTAAACAGTCAAGGAAGAGTCATTGTAAATCGCGAATCCTAAATTTCTCAGTATAGAAAATTTCACTACCTGGGACAGAACAGGTATGTGGTGGTCGAAGTCCACATCAATCAAGCCTGTCACAGAAATGGTTGCCATTTCTGGGTTGCAGACGGTGCTTCACAGTCCAGACATTTCTCGGACAGAAATCACACCTCATGGAACATGCTTCAGTGACAACGTGCTATGAATCATCACCCCTTCCATGTTGCTCAGAGAAGCCGAAGGAATGTCTTGGCTTCAAGGGCAGCGTGTCATGGGCCTCGCTCTTAGCCAGAGACGAGCCATATGTCAACAGCAGTGACCACACAGTAAAATGGCTTGAGTACACCCTGGCTGTGATGGGGCTACGGCTGGGGTCTAGGGCAGACCTGACAGCACCGTGGGGATGTAGCAGATCAAATCAACACTGATTTACTGTATCTGTTGCCCCTCGCTTGCTCCTGCTGCCTCACATTGGAGAATGTAGGTTTGGCTATAACTCCAACTCCCATTCTCGTCTTGTTCTCACTTCTCCAGCGTCCAACTCACCAGTCCTCAGGCCCCTGCTATGTGTCAGGTGCTCTGATAGGCAATGTGATGTAAAAATGAATAGAACATGTTCACACCCTCCAGCAGGTCACAGCCTAGTGGCAGGACAGCTATGACGGGAAAGCTATGAGAGATGATGCATATGGGCAAATAATGACAATGCAGCATGTTACGAGGAGAGTCACGGAAGAGGCGGGAGGAGAGTGAAAAGTTCTAAGCAAAGAGAGAGAGGCCTGAAGGCTCTTGTGATGTCACAGACACAGTAAGTGACCAGCAAACCCAGTGCAAGGTGCATGAGGGAGACCGGTTGGAGACGGGCCTGGGATGAGGCTGTGGACTTCCCGGTCAACAACGTGCATTTCACCAGGAAATTGGAGGCGGGGGAGGAGCTTCCTCTTGGTGACTGGCATGGACGGAAAATGGAGTTTCTAAAATAAAAAAACGTGAATGCTAGAGATACAAGAGCCTGTGCTGACTGCTGGCAATAACGGTTTCCATTCTGCAATTATTAATACCTACCTACCTTTCCCTCTGGTTTGAGAACCATCCAACCTTCCCTGTTAGTGGAAGGAGCCTGAGACAGGACACTTGGGTTCAAATTCCTTTCCTATTTACCAGCGATGAGACTTTGAGCTACTCACTTTGCTTTTTGAACCTCTATGTATTTCATCTCATTATACAATGAGTATAATGCAAACTGTATCACAGCAATGCTATAAATGCTAAATGACACAACTGGCTTTGTAATCTCCAAAGAAATACACAAGACAGCAAAGCTTTCTAAATGACCTCTGCTGCAGAATTCTCCTTAGAGCTCAGTGGCCAGAACGGGGTCCCATGCTGCCCCTAGCTGTAAAAGCCTGGGAAGTGGAGTCTTTGGGGACCAACCTTTATAATAGAGAAGAGCAAGGGAGAACGTGGTTGTAGATGGATACGGAGAGAGCCAAGCCTCAGTGTCTGCCACAGCAGGGGGGACCCTTGTCTATGGAATTTTCTTTCTTCAGCCATTGGTAATAAAAAAAAAGCAAGCATTCCATTTCTTAGAATATTCAGCCTGTTCACGTAAGTAAAACACACAAGGAATGACACCAAGAAAGAATGGAAAAGAAATGTGTAAATAATGTCCAATGATCCCTGCATTACAAGTGCTTTTAAAAGACATAGCGCCATATCAATTAGCTATTGCTGAGTAACCAACCACCCTCAAATCCAACGGCTTAGAACAAAATCATGTCTTATTCTGGCTCATATGTTGGTAGCTCAGTTGGTCTAGGCTGGGCTCACTCATGCATCTGCGGCAGCTGGGGGCTCTGCCCTAGATGGGGCTTGGTTGGGGCATGTTAGCTAGGTGGCTCTGCTCTACGTTTCTCGTCCTTCTCCTGGGATCAGCAGGCGAGCCTGGGCATACTCTGCTTATGGCAAGAGCAGAGGTGCAAGAGAGTAAACAAAAACATGTGATGTCTCTTGAGGTGTAGGCTCAGACCTGGCATACCATCACTTCAGCCTCATTCTGTTGACCGAAGCAAGTCCCGTGGCTAAACTCACACATAAGGAATTATACTCCACACACAACAGCAGGACACTGAAAAGTGCCACAGCCATGGGCATGGATATGGGGAGGGGTGGAGAACTGGAGCCATGACTGCAAATTGACCACAGGCACTGAAGGTCTTGCAAGTCACAAATGTAAGGAAAATATCATACTCTAATCCTTCAGAAGGAAGCTGTCCTAATTTAGTTTGGAATTACTTAAATCACTAGAGCCGAAGTTGATGGTCACACCTTCTACTCATAGTCCACTTTACATTCATGGAATTGAGGTGAAGTTTCCAAGAGAAGATGAGGCCTGCAATTTTGACTTGTGCCTATCATATTGACTTACAAGCTGCCCCTAAAAACATCTCATGAAAACTAAACTAATGCTTCCTCTGGTTTCTCTTTTGCAGGCCTGATGTGAAGAATTGAAGAGGAGGAGAACGGATTCAGATGAAAATAGCTCACTAAAAAATTTTATATATTTGTATGAAGATTATGAACCTTCTGAATGCCTGAGACTCTAGCAGAAATGTCCTGTTTGTACATTTATATCTCTTCCTTCTAGTTGGCTGCACTTCTTACTTTAATTTATCTTCATGTTTGGCATCTTGCAGAACAAATAAGGTCAAGAATTCACCAATTCGAAGGTGTTATTTTTGAGGACGGATATGATTTTATGGGAGGAGTATAGTAATATGCATAAGAGTGATTTTGATGGGACGTTCTCTAAGCTACTTCCCACACTATTTTGGTCAATATTTGGAATGTATTTTAGTTCTTCACCTTCTAAATTATGTCAATAAACTTTTTATGAGTTCAAATAAATATGCAAGTAAATGTGAAATATGAATCAAGATTAAATTAATTTTCATATCTTTAGAGAGTTATGCATTCCCCAACATGGAAAGAAATAAGATACAAAAGCCAGTCAAACCCCACGTTGCCTAAGTGGGGGCTTCTCATTATTGGGTAACATGGGTAAAAGTATGGCTGACTGATCACTGTAAATGAAGTTAAATATTGCCTGAGGAACTGGGCGTCGTTAATATTCCTCCTCTGAGGAGGACCTTTATAGGGAGTGCGTTTTACTTTCATAGAGGCTCAGAAATTCCCTTTGCCCAGATGGGATAGAGTTCATTACAAGGAACAATACAATAAAGCTGAGGGATCAGAACAAAAGAGAGGGGCAGATCTCAGTAGTCCAAAAAAAGATGAACCATGTTTCCTGCTCCTAAGATGAAGAGTCTCTGAAACTTAATCAATGGCCAACATGATCATAAACCAAAAGGAATCACCCATGCTGCTCTTCTGATCTTCCCAGATGCTTGGGCAATGTCACAGTATGAAGTTTAAGGGACCAGGTTCTCAAGACCACACTGTTTTAAAGGCAAGTGTGTCACCTACCTGGTACGCAGAGACCCCAACACCATGACTTGTATCCTTGCCTCAGTGCCTCCCATTTAAAAAAATCAGGTGTACTTCTCAACATCCCAAGCAAAAATGAGTCTTTAGCTTTTCTGTTTCACAGAGATCAGTTTCTAAAAGCAAGACTATCACTGCACACATGTAACTGGATGCAAATCCAGTGGGGCCTGAGGGGTTCAGGTTGTCCTGAACGGGCATCCATCTGGTCGTGGGTCCCAGACATCCCGCTGGGCTGTGGCTTAGCCTGGTCATCTAAATCTAATATAGGCACACAGGGTGGGGAATATCAATCAGAACCAAATATGCCAGCCTGATGGGCTGTCAGAACAGGTTCTAAATAATAGGGCATGTGTTGCCTTGGGCCATTCCACTCCGTCCTAATGAGGGGAATTGGGCAGGGTTACAAAATTTACCTCGGTGTTCCTTTTGTTTATATGTAAATGATCCATGTTCAGTTTCAAAATCAAATTCTGGTTTTATGTTATAAAAACTGTCTTCATATTTTAATGCAATCTCCCAAGTCAAATTTATAGCATAATACAGGCCAGAGTCATTAGACAAATTCAATGGAGTTTTTAGTTTTATATTTAATATGCATTTGTTGTTGTTGTTGTTAAGGTTCAAATTCACTATATATAGGATTTAGCAAGTTCCATATTCTACCATCCACTGGGCAACATACATAGGGAAAGATAGTTTATTCTCAATAAAGGTATAATTTTAAAAATTCAGGTTTCATGCTAAACGGCTCTTTAAAAACCCACACATCATGCTGAAACAGCCTTATTTTTCTCACAGGTTTGCAAACAACCAATTATTATGCAACTTTTCCATGAGAAAAAAACAAGTATTTGAAGGTTCATTAGGAGAGAGGAAAAAAAACAGAAACAACACAGGTTTGAGTAATTAAAGCGTAAGCTACAACAGCCAGTTTTTAGTGCACATGCTGTGAACCATACCAACTATCAGATACTCCGCTGACAGGCGAGGATCCCCATTGCAACACCAGTCTCTCCGCCCACACTGCCTTCTCTTTGTGCTAAGTGCTGGGAAGAGCATAGCACATTCAGCCAATCATCTTGCTTCAAACAACCTCCACTTCCCCTCCACCCGGTCCCCTCCCCAGTATATTTTCCTATGTTGAGCTTGAGGCACAAGTGAAAGGACAAGTCCCCACAGGGTTTAGGACTGTGTGGGACACCTGAAAAGCTTCTCCCTTTGGAGCAGAGGCCATCTGGAATAAGCAACGTTCTCCAAAATCTTCTCAATCACTCATTTTTTAAAAAAATGATCTTTACATTTCAAGAGCACAGACTGGCAGGTAATTAGCTTTAATTCCAAAGTGACTTCCTGAGTAGGTGAATGACACAGAATTTTAAAAGTTATGCCCAGGGCATGGGGCTGATATGCATCCTGCATTTTTCACTAGAGCAGTTAGAGGGTTTACTAAAGGCCTCCCATTATGATTAGGTCCATAGAAGGATCACTACTAATTGCAATGTACCATCCTGTGAAACCCCCTCTCCTACATTCTTGGTCTGACCTATAATTAGGGTCCCCCCTTGGAGATAAGACACGGAAAGGTTCATGGGGAAGAAAACAGGGCTCATTTGGATTCAAGGACTACAGGTTGATCAATTAAAACTAGTTCCCTTTGAAGGTGTGTGGCATTATCCCATTGCTTTGCAACCTAGCTTGAAATAGAAACTGCCTTTAACTTGGTAATTGATGCTCCCTTGAGATTTTTAACCCGATGCTGAATATATGCATCAGTGTGGCCCACAGCTAGTTCTTTCCCTCACAGACCATTAACGTCTGTGCTTTACCAAACGAGAGGATTTATCGTCATAACATTCAGATGTGATTATGTATTCAGTCAACAAGCCATCCTCAGAGCACCGATAAGGGTAATGTGACCCGCCAGTGTGTTGCTAGGCAAAGAAAACCCTTGGAGCGTATACACCAAGTTCCTTTTTTTCTCCAAGCAAATGACCAAACCTGCTTAGATCTGCACTGAAGGCAAATCACACTGTCAAATATATATATAATCAGTATATATATAAAAGAGGGGATTATAAAAGAGGCGATTCAGCTATAAAATAAGATTACAGCCTTAACAACACCATCACATAAAGGTATTCTTCAGAGAAAGAAAAACAGCCTCCATTAAGCAATCATTTCAGATTCCAGGATGCACTTGGCCTCATAGCCTTCAACCCTATGCTTGTTTATTATAGGAGAAAAATAACTCCCATAACGTTTGACTTCTGTGCAAAATAATTCAGTGCCACCCCTGACTAGGAGTGACTGCACTATTAGATAACAAGGCTCTTTTTTATAAGCAGCTGTTCTCTGGTTCAGTGCAGATACACTCAAGATGCATTTTCCAGAGGGAAACGGGACTTTCCCCTTGGGCTTCAGATGCCGGCAGAGGGGCTGCAAAGTAAAAGCAGGTCTGCACTCGATAAACTCTAATTTTCAAATCTGATAGCGAGTTGGGTAGAGCGATGGGGCAGGATTTTATCCTGGTGTGCTGGTTGCGTCTGGTCTCTAGACATACAAAACGAGGGCTCTAGGCTTCTCTGGAAACTATTCCTGTTCCTTAATATGGCTCACGAATCTATGGCGCACAAGACAAGATGGGGCCCTGGAGGAATTTCTGTTCAGAAGCATTTTGGAACAGACCGACGTTCAATCCAATCGCCCACACAAGCCACACTGCCTTACAGCTAATGGCAGGCTTTAGGGGGAAAAAAAGCAAACGGGAAAGCTTTCGTGCTTTATTTCTAGCTTTGTTTTATATTAATACTTTGTCTTCTGGCTCTGGCCACATGTGAAAAGATTCTTGGGCTCAGGAGATCCTCACCCTTCTCACTCAACCCGAGTTCAGTTTTCCTACATTCAGTAGGAGGTGCTGGACATTTAAAGAAGCCAGAGGACACATCTCAATGTCTAATCTAAGGGCGTGGACACTTCTACACAGTATTGTAAATTAGGCCTTGGTTAGTGTCCTAAAAATCATCTGGGTCGATCCAACTTTATTGTAATTTCTTTAAAATGGCATGTTGCATTTATTTAATTTTGCAGGCAAGAAAATGGGCATAGTTGTTTCTAGTGATTAAATAATAACAATTGTGTATAGACCAGACCAAGACTCCTTAAGACTTAAACAAACAAAAAATACCAAAAATGAAAAAAAAACACCCCGAACTTATTGTTTTCCAAATCTTGAAGTCATTGCCAGGCATTGTGGTTGTGATAATGATGGCCAAGGAGGGGGAGGGTGGGAGCTCCATTTGGAACCCAGGCAAAACCACACACATGGGGTAGGAAATTCAGGAGGAAATAGCCAGGAGAGATGTCCCTTAGTGTCCCACTGGGTTCCAAACTCTGCAGTTAGATCCTGATCGACTGCTGGAACCCCAACCCATAAACTCAACATGTGGCCCTATCTTACTGTGTGCTTATTTCCCTTGACTTTTCCCAACATATTTTCTTTACCAGCTTGGGAAAGGAACAACCTCCTCTCTGTTGCTCTGGAACCTTCCCGTCTGGCTAACTGGACTCTGGCTGCAGATATACCAAAATGACTGTGGCATTAATTTCCTTGGAGAGCGTGCTTCCACCAGAGGCTTTACCAACATCTGCCACCCTGGAGTCATTCGATCCATTTGGCCCTGGATATAAACAATAATGCCTATGACTGGCTAGAAAATAAACCGTGGGAATTGGCATGTTTTTCAATGAGAGGTCATCGAGAACAGTGCTGGCAATGGCCCACTGTATCCCCCAGAACTTTCATTTAGAGGCCAAACGGAGGCAATGATCTCTAACAGATGCACCATTAGGCAAGACCTACATCGGGAAGCTTTGTTGATTCAGACACTCAGTAATGAAGTTGTGGGCCAGCGAGCACATTATCTGCAATCAAACATGTCCCCGATCAGCGATTAGACAGGCAAACATGTGACCTCATTGTCTCTGCTGAAGGATGGTTATATAACAGTCTCTCAGCCTCGGACATCATGGTTATTTGCCAACATTTGATCCCAGTAAATAAGCTGAAGTTACTTGCTGTGCCTCCGGGAATCAGATTTTTAGGACAAGTGACTCTTTCCTTGGGAGGCTTGATGCATTTGGCCTGATTATTGGTTTAGTTGGAAGTGTACAGAGGCCCAGACAAAAGGTGGTAGGTCCAAGAGAGGTGGGAGCTGCGAAGAATGTTTGAGGGGAGGCCAGGTACAACATGACTTTACCCAAACAGAGACATGTCAAAGAATGTCTGTTTTTAAACTTCGGAGCTTTCTTGCTGCATAAGAGGTAGTAAAGAGAAAGGTGTGTGGGAGAGAGGGAGAGAGAGACAGAGAATGAAAGAGACAGATTGAGAAAATGAGAGAGCGAGAGAGGGGGAGGGAGCCAGGGCGAGAGAGTGCATTTGTTCCTAGAGCCTGTCGGGTCACCGAAGAAGATTCTGTGGCTTCTCTGTGGTCTGGCTGAGCAGGGCAAACCTGTTTCATGCACAATTGAACACTCATCATCTATTTTCTTCTGAAGGGTAAGGCAGATGCGTGAGAGCTTCCAAGTGCATGTGGCCAGGCCAAGTGAGGACTTGAAGATAATCTGGCTTGGGGTGACCTGAGACATCTAAATGTCACATAGTCTTGATGCACATGTGACCTGGAACTGCCCTGGGGTGACTCAGGCACCAGCCCTTTCTTAATCCCTTATTTGCTCTCCTCACTGCAGTGAGATTAACACAGCCACAGTCGAGCAGAGCTGCTCAAGCAGCCCTCCCTCCAGCCCCAAGGTCCTGTAGGAGGTTAAGAGCTTGGTCTCAGCATTCAGATTGATCTGCGTTTAAATCCTGACTGCTCTGTTAGAAAGAGTAACAATCACTTAAAATGCTGCATGTGTTTTCAAAACTAGACCCACAGCCAAATCAATAGGCGATGAGCCTAGATCCCGTGCAGGGCCGGGCACTATTGGAGGAGAGAATACTGCATTGTGGAGTCCCTCTCCCCAGGCACTTTCAAAGCTAAGTTTTGATGAGTATGTTTGAGGGCTATACTGCAGGCCATATTTGCTGTGTATATGGAGAGCTAAATAATAGGGGAAAATGACTAAGAATGGTTTAAAAAAAAGCATATTATCTAGTGATTTAAACCATGATTGAAATCATTTTGACTTAATTTAAATCCCACATAATCCAGATTCCTCTATTGAAATCAGAAGTTATGATTTAGGCCAATGTCCAGGGTACTAAACACATCAATAAGCAGTTTTTTTCTTTGCTTCTGTCTTTGTTTCTTTCCCAGCAGCAGCAGCAGACTCTGAGATAAGGATTCAAGTCAAGGTAGCTTGTTTGGGCAGGGAAGGAATTACCAGCAGGGAACTGGGGGTTCTGAAGAGGCGTCTGAAGAGGGAGGTTGTGAAGCAGTTACCACTATGGGTAACCGGAGCTCAAGTGCACAGGGGAAGCTCTGGGAGTCTGAAGAGAACACGTGCCCTAGAGTGAGCCCAGCTCCAGCGAGGCGGCTGGGGTATTTATGTGCCAACTCCCCTCCCTCATGGCTTCAGGGGTGCCTGCCACACCAGCAGGCAAAGTGCCCTTTGCAAGAAAAGGCCCTGAAAAAGAAATGCAGTGATTGGCAGGTGGGAAGCCGGTGCATGTGTACTGGAAGGTAGGAGCCGAGCCAGTATGGTGAGGCACACAGCCTGTCACAGCTTCTGTGTACAAATGGCCAAAAAGTAAAGTACTTATTGTAGTAGATCACAGACACGTATTCTACTGAAGATGTGACTGACTAAATATACATTATTACTTTAATTCAGGAGATGAATCATTCCTGGTAATTTTCCACTAAAAATAAGTGAGGGACAAAACATCTGAAAAGGGAAGTGGCATCCTTCTTTTTTTGTTTTTCTACAAGGGTAGCCATTTGAAACAGTATTGATGAGGAAAATAATTTCAAAAATGGAAATTCTATAGGACATCCTATGTCAATTAATTTCACAAGTATCCCCCCTTTCAGTATATTTTCCGGAGTATATTTTCATAACAATGATATAGAGATAAAGTCAGGGAGGCATATATCTATCTATAGCAAATAAATATAGATCTATATAAATAAATGTGTAAATATACCTATCTAAATATAGATAATACTACACGATTAATGTTACTTGCTCTCCATATACAATTAATGTACAAGATTATTATCACTATGAAGGCTTGTTTTTATTTTTAAAATAGATGTGTCCCTAGAAAACCAATTAATCAAACCCAGGTATCTCTTTTCTGTAACAGCAGTATGTTTTCATCTATTAGGATTGTTTTTTTTTGAAAGCTGCAATAAAATATCTTCATGGTTAAACTGCATGGCCCTAAAGCACCTAGACTTTCCGTCACTCTGGTTTATGTAAGTCATTGCAAAACAGTACACGACTCGGGGCTTAAGTACCAGTTCAATAAGAAAGCACCCTTGAATAAATTGATAGAAAGAGTGAAAGAGAAAGAGGACTTAAACATAATGTATAATCGATATTAATGATTTGGTCGCCTGCTAGGCTCTGCAGTGAAAACAGCGAATGAGGTAATAGCATCAAGAAAGAACAGGAAATGGAAGCATCAGCAATGGAAATGTGGTTGAGTAGATAGTTATATGATGTCTTGAGAAGCCCTGGGATTGAAGGGTGGCAAGCAAGTCTTTTCTGTTGAGTGGCTACTGTGCCGCCGTGATTGGGGAGTGATGGGAGCACAGAAAAGGTAGAAGGCAGTTTCTCCACTGTAAAATGTACAAGTGTCTCGAAAGTGGCAGAGAGAGCTAGGTGGCCCCCAATATTCATTCTCCCCTCTTTTCCTCAGTAATGAAACCGCTAAATTTTAACTGGCTGCTCAGCCACTCGCCTTGCAGCTCACGGTGGCCCTGTGACAAAATTCTGGCCAAGGGTCATTAAACAAAAGCAGTGTTTATAATTCCTGGTAAGTATCCCTGAAGGGAGAAGTCAGCTACTTTTCTTCCCTTTTTCCTCATTCCTTTTAGCTGCAATGCAGATGTAATGGTTGGAGCAGGAGTTGCCATCTTGGACCATGAGGCAGAAGTTGTATATTGACAGGAGCCTAGGTCCACAGAGCCACCACAGTAGACCTGGACTGCCTACATTTCTGGGGGAAGAAAACAAAACCACTTTCTTGTACTTTGGGGTTTTTTCATTACTCACAGCTGAACCTTACTTCGATTCATGTAAGGGCTATTCTTCCATAGAAATGAACACGGGATCCTGTGAGTTATTTACTGGAGTACAGTTTCTTTTTTGACTAGCAACTGCACTCACTTTGTATGTTTAGAGGTAGTCATTCTGTATCTTTCCCAGCCTCCCCACACAGAAAGGACAGATATTGCCTCCATGGAGAGATAAAGCTTGGGCACATGCATTAAGGCAGGGCATTTGAGTATGGTAAAAGGAGCAGTGGACAGTTAGAATTTGTTTAGAATTCATTTCAGATTGACAGTAGTGGCCTGCCCACTCTAATGGCAGCAGTGCCTGGAGCAAGGCTTAGTACTGGGCAATGGTACACTGGTGTCCTAACCAAACTTTTTGATGGCATAATTTGGTCATAGTTCTGTCATACTCACCCCTTTGTCTCCTATTCTCTTTCTAGGCCTGTTTCTCCAGCACTCTCATTGAATATGTGAACTATCCCAAATCCTTTCAGTGATGGGTCAGTATCTACTGCTTACGATCATAACTTTGACTCATATAGGAATTCATGTCCGGGCATGAATTGCAACCAATAGCCTTAGGAAAATAGGAGCTATGTGGAATGAGTTATTTGTCCTAGTTGGGGCTGAAGGCAGTGTTAAGCGGTAGGACTGTGGCAGCCACTGGTAAACAAGCAAATCAAATAATCATCTATGATCACTGGGAATAATGTACTCTTTGGAGACTTGTTCCTCCTTGAACTGCCACTTCTCCATTGGCAGCGTCAAGAGTGAAATCCTCACTGATGAGGTGGAGCCATTTATCTCGAGGCAGGAGAGAAAAATCATGCTGCCTAGGATTCCCCTCCCCCAAAACATACCCTGTCACCATTACATGCATTAAGACCAACAGGATTAATCTCACTGTGTCCTAAACTTCCTTCATTCATCACAAGAAGCCCAGACCATCATGTCACCCTCATCTGTACTTCAATCCCACATGGCTCTGCATAGCTCCTATTCAGTTCCCACCTCCCAGCTCTCCCCAACTCCTTTGAGGTGCCCTCTGCAACCCCTAATTGGTAATGGGCCTCCTGATATCCATTTATTAGGACTATCTCCAAGTGACAGAGGCCAGGGACACTACTTCACCACCAGGAGCAAGATGATCATGCTTATCAGACTGGGAATCACGAGTCTGAGCCACAGGCATCTTTGGCAATCATGGACTGGTCATGAGATCGCCAGGTCTGAAGATCCTGGTTATTCTCCAAAGGCCCTATTTGACTTTTACAACAGCAAAACTCCATACCTGGTTAACAGAGGTTGTACACGTATCAAAAGAGAAAAATGCCGAGTTGAAGCCTCTCACCCAGTTCTGAAACCTGAGTCACCCAATTACCAGACTAGAGACACTTGAATGAAGGGGAAGCTGTGTGCTCCAAGAAAGGACCCTGCAAAGATTTCCCCCAGTACGTCCCGGATCTTCATTTTATCCCTCACACGAGAGACTCCATCATTTACTACAGTAAATATGCACTGGGAAAGGGAAACAAGTCCATCTATGGGGGATTATTGGACAGTGGCTCTAAGATAACACTAAATCCTGGGGACCCTGAAAGTTACTGTGGCTCATTAGTCAGACTGGTGAGAAGATAACTGGAGGTTGGACACGAGTCTACCTCATGGTTAGGCCCATGGGACACTGAAACCCATGAGTTGTTTCCTCAGTTCCTGAGTATTGATGAAATATGTTCTCAGAAACTGGCCATGGCAGATAGTATTTTCTAAAGATGACTGCAATGATATCACGATCCCACTGGTATTCTAAAATGCAACCTTGTGACTCCCTCGGTGAGAGGTAGAGTCTGTTTCTCTACCTCTTGAATCTGGAGGGCTCTGTGACTGCTTTGATCAATAGCATAGGGTGAAGTGACACTGTGCCAGTTTTAGGTATAACCCTTAAATGGCTGGGCACTTCCTGCTTCCTGCCTTTTGGAAGGCACCCACATGTAAGAAGAGCAACTACCTTGAGGCCACCATGCTATGAGAAGCCCAAGCCAATATGAGATGTCACAGGGAGAAAGACAGAGGCAAGTCTGATTTGACTAACTGGTTTGACAATGAGGATGGGCTTTCCCATATAGATGATACATTTTCCATAACTTGGATGACCTAAAGCTGCAGTTGAAAGCTTTTGATGAAAATCAAAACATAAAAGTATTTTATAAATAATATTGTAGTGACAAATACTTATTAAGTATTTGCTAAACTTTTCTCAGTATAAAGGCTAAATGAGATGCCTGTTAGAGACAGAACAAGTAAAATTAATAGTTGTGTTGGAAGTCATAGTAATGTCGTCGTAGTATACTTTCAAAAATGGAGAAAGTTAGTGATGCAAAGAGTAGATGACAATTGATTTCTCAAGTCATATAGTTGTAAATCTTTGCTTTCAACAAAACTGAAAAACCTAAGAGCCGGGAGCTGATATAGCATCAAAAATAATTTTTGTCAAGACATCACTATGTAACATTTAGCACATACTTGGAAAGATTTCAACAAAATGAATGACACAGGTATAACTACCCTCCTCCATTCCTACATACTTATTTATGTGAGCAAGGTTTCTCGGCACTTACATTTACAATACTGAAAAAATAGGAATAAATTGTTGGATTGTTGCTGAACTCTGCCTCATTCTAGCAATAAGTCATATTCATCCATGGATACATAACTTATTTTAAAAAATCAGCCCCATTCATATTACTAAGAAATGCAATTTCAACTAAAATTTGCGTTTTTATGTTTAATGATTATTTATCAACATTTATATTTGTTGTTTTTGTCAATTGTGTACCAATAACTATAATAACTCAATCCATAAGAATAGTTTTAACACTTAGAGATGAAATTTAAAATTCCAATTTATATACATATATGCATATATATATTTACTGAGAAGAATGATAGAGTATAAAATAAACTTGTAAAAATTACATATTTATTAGCAAAAAAGTCCTATGGGTCATGATATGGAAATTAAAGTTCAATCAGAAAAAAGAAAAGATGTAAAGTTTATTAATGTTAGCTAGGAGCTTATTTATGTATTCTTTAAATGGATCAAGTCACAATACAGTGTTTTGTTGATTATCTGGACTTAAAATGATGGAGAAAATGTTAATAATACAGATTAAATTTAAAATCTGGTTGTATCTGTAGCTATTACATTGTGAATAGCATAAAAATTTGAGGCAATATTCTTCCACTATTTGAAAACTTATCTGATCTAGTAAAGCAGTCGCTCATGTCACTGATGAATAAATGAAGTTCTGTTATGAATCTTCATTTTTTTTTTGATTTTACTTGTTAATGCAAACAAAATTATCAACAGATATCCATGTCAGAACTATACTCATTAGTTAATGACTCAAGCAACTTCTTGGCTGAATTGAACAGAAATCAAGCCTTTATTTGTAGTCTGGTTTTGTCAAATCATGGTTGAATTGCAACCATAGGTTGGCAAAAAAAAAAAAAAAAGCATCAACCTTTGACAGTCGACGATTGGCTATATGGAATTTACAATAAAGAACATTGTGTATTTTATCATTAGTTGTTAAATTCTGTGCTAAACATCCCTTATGTCAGTACAATGTATACTGAATACCTTTTTCTTTTTCAGAGAGCTGGATGGTAAACATTCCCAGCATACCAGTGCAGCCAGCCAAGGTGGGGCTGAGGGCAATGGGAACATGAAATGAGTAACATGGGGGATGTCGTAAATATGTCATCAGTTGCAGAAACAAGGACCATAGCCTCGACCCAGATTCTCTTCCTCACTGCGCCATGTATACATTTACACATTTTAAGTTATTGCCCTTATTTTCCTCTTCCTTTACCCCACTATTGCACATAGACTGGGTTGGAGGTAGAGAAGGGAGTATGACTGAAATAGATATCGCTCCAATGCCCTGGGCGAGGGGCTAGAAAAAGTTACTGATGAATACAGATTCAATGCAATCCCCATCAAAATCCCAATGGCATATTTTAAAGAAATAGAACAAAAAATCATCAGATTTGTTTGGAACCACAAAAGACCCCGAATAGCCAAAGCAATCTTAAGAAAAAAGAACTATAATGGAGGTATCACACTTCCTGACTTTGGCTTGTACTACAGGGCTACAATAATCAAAACAGCATGGTATTGGCAGAAAAACAGACACATAGACCAATGGAATAGAATTGAGAACCCAGAAATAAAACCACATAAATATGGACAGATAATGTTTGATAAAGAAGCTAAAAACATACAATGGAGCAAAGACAGCCTCTTCAATAAATGGTGCTGGGAGAATTGGATAGCCACGTGCAAAAGAATGAAACTGGACTGCTATTTGTCACCATGTACCAAAGTTAATTCAAAATGGATCAAAGACTTAAGCATAAGACCTGACACAATAAACTGCATAGAAGAAAACATAGGTACTAAACTTATGGACCTTGGGTTCAAAGAGCATTTTATGAACTTGACTCCAAAGGCAATGGAAGTAAAAGCTAAAATAAACGAATGGGACTATATGAAACTTAAAAGCTTCTGCACAGCAAAAGAAACCATTGACAAAATAAAGAGGCCACCAACTGAATGGGAGAAGATTTTTGCTAACAGTGCCTCCGATAAGGGGCTAGTATCCAGAATATACAAGGAACTCATGCAACTCAACAACAAAAAAACAAACAACCCAATTGAAAAATGGGCAGAGGACTTGAAGAGACATTTCTCCAAAGAGGACATACAAATGGCAAATAAACATATGAAAAAATGCTCAACATCACTAATCATCAGAGAAATGCAAATCAAAACCACAATGAGATATCACCTCACCCCAGTCAGAATGGCTATCATCAACAAGACAAATAGTAACAAATGTTGGAGAGGTTGTGGAGAAAAAGGAACCCTCATACACTGTTGGTGGGAATGCAGACTGGTGCAGCCGTTATGGAAGGCAGTGTGGAGGTTCCTCAAAGAATTACGAATAGAATTGCCGTATGACCCAGCAATCCCTCTCCTGGGTATCTACCCAAAAAATCTGAAAACATTTAGAGATAAAGACACGTGTGCTCCAATGTTCATTGCAGCTTTGTTTACGGTGGCCAAGACATGGAAACAACCAAAATGTCCTTCGATAGATGAATGGATAAAGAAGTTGTGGTACATATACACAATGGAATACTATTCGGCAGTGAGAAAAGATGATATAGGAACATTTGTGACAACATGGATGGATCTTGAGAGAGTAATGCTGAGCGAAACAAGTCAGACAGAAAAAGCAGAGAAACATGTGATTTCACTGATATGTGGTATATAAACCAAAAACAACAAAAGAACAAGACAAACAAATGAGAAACAGAAATTCATAGACACGGACAATAGTTTAGTGGTTGCCAGAGGGTAAGGGGGGTGGGGGGGGAGGTGAGGGTAAGGGGGATCGAATATATGGTGATGGAAGAACTGACTCTGGGTGATGAACATACAATGGGATTTATAGATGATGTAATACAGAATTGTACACCTGAAATCTATGTAATTTTACTAACAATTGTCACCCCAATAAATTTAATTTAAAAAAAAAAAAAAAGTTACTGATGAAATAGTGGGTTGTTTTCTTTGGGAATAGGGTAAGCTGCATTATTTGAAGCGGGCCATTATGTGTGTGTGTGTGTGTGTGTGTGTGTGTGTGTGTGTGTACATATGAGAAGATGAGTTTTGGGGGATGTTCAAGAGCCAAAGGCATGGAGAGTTCCACCTTGCACTCTTTTCTATATCTGGAGAATAGCTCACAGTGTAAGTCTTGCAGGGAAGAACAGTCCTGCCTTCTACTAAGAAAACTAAAATATGTGCTTTTCTTGACCTTTGGTGGCTAAAATTGGTTTCATATTATCAGAACTGAGAAAAATTAAATCCTTCCACTCGGGATTTTGGATCTGGAGATAGAAATAGATAGAAATAGGGAACAGTTTAGAATTGTTTGCAGCTACAGCCAGAGTAGCCAGCTTCCAGAGATGACAGAGTATGATGGAGTCAGGGGCAGCATCTGTGGCTCAGAGGTAGCTTCTTCTGTTTTTTTTAAAGGAATATTTTTAAATTGGGGAATATTGGGGAACAGTGTGTTTCTCCAGGGCCCATCAGCTCCAAGTCGTTGTCCTTCAATCTAGTTGTGGAGGGCGCAGCTCAGTTCCAACTCCAGTTGCCATTTTCAATCTTAGTTGCAGGGGGCGCAGCCCACCATCCCATACGGGAATCAAACCAGCAACCTTGTTGTTGAGAGCTTGCGCTCTAACCAACTGAGCCATCCGGCCGCCCCCAGAGGTAGCTTCTTTAATCAACTCTTCCTGTGATGTAATTTTAGCAGTGGATACACTTGCCTGTTTCTTTGTTTCCTGCCCATTTTCCTAGTTGATTCTCCAACCTTCCTGTTAATTCTGTGAGCTGTTCAATAAATTATTGGAATAAATTCATTTTCTGCTGAAGGTAAGTCGAGTTGGTTTCTGTTGTTGGAGTTAATAAAATATGCCCAGAAGGAAGCCTTTTAAAGGATCATGCTGTGATTCTAGAATGCAGGCATTTCCTAAAGAGACCCCTGGCTAGGAGCTAGAAATCTGTTGCTGGTAGATTGAAAAGACCATAAAGGCTGCGGATGCGCCCAGCTGCTTAGCAGAACATCCATGGGAAAGAACAGAGATAAATTGCTCAAAAGTCCCTACTGTTCTCATAGGTCTATTACAGGAGAAAATTGTCTTGATGATAGTTAAACTTCTGTTCCAAACCATGCATTTCATTTTGACCTCTTTTTTTTTTTTGGCAATAGTCATAGCTGTGCATCACATTTTTACAGCAGGGCTGGTGAGGAATCATAATTTCTGATGCCCATCAGCATTTCCTTTTATTGTCTTTGAGGACTTTGTACAAAGGAACATAATCCAAGTTGTCACCATCACAACTCATCTTATGGCAAGTCAACAGTCAGGCTAAATGTTCCAGGAGTAAATTGACCACCAAAACTTGCCAGGTTTCTCATCTCTCAACTTGTGGTATGTGTTCAACTATCAAAGTTAATGTCACTGAAATTGTTTATCAATGGGGTAATAGCTCAAAATGTGCCTTGGCAGTTATATCAGTTTTATATTCCTGCCTTTAAAAATTACCACAAATTTACCAGTTTTAAATAATACAAATTTATCATCTCATAGTTCTGTAGTTTAGAAATCTGGTGAGCTCCCCTGGTTCCTCTGTTCCAGGTCTCACAAGGCTGAAATCAAGGTGTCAGCTGGCCTGAGCTTATTTTCACAGGTTCTGGAGAAGAATCCACTTCCGAGCTCATTCGGGTTGTTGGCAGAATCCAGTTCCTTGGAGTTACAGGGTTGAGGTCTCCAGGCCCTTGCTGGCTGTCACCCAGGAACTTCTCAGCAACTTAAGACCCTGTGCATCCCTCATTGTGTTGCCTCCTCTGTTTTCATTCCCATGATGATGCACAGAGTCCTTCTCATGTTTCAACTCTCTCTGGCTTTCCCTTTTGCAGCATCTTTTCTGACTCCAGCCAGAGAAGGTTCTCTGCTTTTAAGGACTCATGTGATAAAATTGGACCAGCCCAGATAATCCAGGATATTTTCCGTATTTTAAGACCTGTAGCCTTAACTACATCAGCAAAGCCCCTTTGGTCATGCAACATATTCCCAGGTTCTGGGGATTAGGGCATGGACATCTTTGTGGGGACATTCTGCCTCCCACAGCAGTCCCGTTGGTCTTAGCCAAGGACTCCAAAGACCAGATTTCTTGCCACTTCTACTAATGTCTGGCTAAGTGGGTTCCCAGGGAGTAGCTAGGGGACACTGATCATCTTAATTTACAGATTCTCAGGAAATTGTATGGTGCTATGGACTGAACGTTTGTGTTCCCCCAAAGTTCATATGTTGAAGTCCTAAACTCCCTGAAAGTGACGGTGTTAGGAGGTGAGGCCTTTATGAGGTCATGTGGGTGGAGCCCTTATGATGGGATTAGTGCCCACATAAGAGGAAGACACCCCAGAGCTCACTCTCGTACCCATGTGAGGAAACAGAAAGAAGGTGGCCATCTGTATGCCAGCGAGAGAATTCTCACCAGGAACCCAACAGGCCAGCTCTCTGATCTTGGACTCCCCGCCTCCAGAATTGTGAGAAATAAATGACTGTTGTTTAAGCCACCGAGTCTATGGTATTTTGTTACAGCAGCCCAAGCTGACTAAGACATATGGATACCATTTTGTCTGCCATGCTGTGAAAGTGGAATCACTGAACTTTTCTTGCTTAGCTAAAAAATGAACATCCTTAATAAAGCTTATGAAAGAAAGAGTGAAATATCTTTGCTTTCCAAGCTTTAGCCCCTTCCTGTCTCCCAGATGACACAGAGCACAGCATCACCAGCGAAGGGAGCTGCAGCGGAGACCTCCATCCCCACCTACAGACATCTGTCTCCGGATGTCTCTTCCCACAGTCTCTATGAAAGTCCTTTGCACTGTGGACCCTTCTGTTCCTTAGCTCTGCAGGGAGTTCACAGCTTCTAGAAGCTCCCTGCATTGTTTGGCTCATAACCCTCTTCCTCCGCCTCCAAAGCCAGCAATGGTGGACCAAGTCCCTCTACACTTTGACTCTCTCCTGCCTCTTCCATCATCACCTCTCTCTGACCACTTCTTCTGCCTCCCTCTTCCACTTTGAAGGACCCAGGTGATTGCACTGGGCCCACTTGGGAATCCAGAATGTTCTTCCTATCTAAGGTCCATAAACGTAATTCCATCTGCAAAGTCCCTTTTGCCATTTAAGGTCCTACTTTTACAGGTCACAGGCATTAGGACATGAATATTTTCTGGCCACCGTTCTGCCTACCACAGAACTTACCAGGTTCTCCTCCTACCCCTATGGTTAGTCATTTCCATTCTCTTAGCCCAGTTGCTCTTCCTCTAATCCATTTTCATGTTGACTTTTCTCGGGGCTCAGTCCTGGCCCCAATTCTGCTCTCTAAACTTTCTCCCCAGGTGATCTCTTCCATTCTCTGAGCCTTAAGGAACATCAGTATGCAACACCTCAAATTAATATCCTCTCTTCTGTGCCCCAGAATATTTTCTCCAATGGCTTACTTGGTAGCTCCATTTAGGTGTTTCATGTGCAGCCTCAAAATTACTGAACTCTTGGTCTCTTTTCCCCCACTTCCAACCTATTTCGAAGCCCCTCTTTCCATCTCCCTAATGACAGCATCATAGTCCATTTGATTTATGCCCAACACTCGGGATTCATCTTATTTGGTTCCCTCTCCCTCAGCCCCTTAATCATATCTCCATGCCCTGCTGTACCCCAAATCCTTTGTCACTTTCCCTTTATTCCATAGTCACAGTAACTAGAGTAAACCAGGCCACCCTGAGTTCTCCATGAAATCCACTGCTCCCCACAGCAGTGAGAAAAATCTTTCAAAAGCTGTAATTGGAAGTAACAATGCCAAAATGCTAAAAGGTTATTTCTGGATGGTGGAAATGTAGGTGGTTGTTATTTTCTTCTTGGCACTTTTTTGCACTTTAAACATTTCCATAGAAAACTCAAAACAAAATGTTCCATAAAAACAAAAACAAAAACCAAATGTTACCTTCTCAGAAGGGCTCTTCCTCCCCTCTCCCACTTTCTCCATCCCTACATGATTCTAATAGCATCCGTTTTCCTTTCTCTACCTCTATCACACTTGGCAGTGGTATACATTTTACTGTGTACACGTTTGCTGGTTTATTCTGTCTCTCACTAGCTATTGAGGCCAGCACCATATTTATTGTGTTGATTACCATATACACAGCCCCCAGGCCTATGCCTGCTGCACAGTAAAGGTTTAATTCTACCAGGTACTCCTCACAATCTGCACTCTCACAATCCAATGACTCACTAAAATGACTTGCAAAAATGTTTATTCCAGATTTATTGTCTGAATCAAAAACCTGCTACTGGAAATCAGCAAACAAACCCTGTGAGTCCTGGTAAGAGGATGTAGGCTGTGTTGTAATCCTTTCTCAGCAGCCTCCTGATCAGGATACGTGTTGTTTAAATGGGTGCTATCAACATCTAGAAGGTCAGCATTCCCAATTATTAAGTGAAACCATCTTCTCAGAAAGTAGTACTCATTCAGCTTCACGTTCACCATCATGTGGAGGAAAAGGAAGACCAGACTCCATGTGCGGAATCTTCAACAGATATTGTAGATTACATCCACGAACCATTGCTGTGGCTAGTGTGGTCATGACATCAAAGGAAGCATGCACTCCAGAATGCAATGACAAGCCCTGTCTTGCGCCACCTGGAGCTGTATAAGCTTAAACAAAGAGAATATTAACAGTTGTCCACTCTGAGAGCTTTTGTTCCCTTCACGTTGTTTCATCTACAGCATCAGATGACTATTTCAAGCCACATTCACTTCTGGAGTCTCACATGCCAATCAGAGAAAACCGTCCCTCAGTTCCTTGTATTTGGACTTGTACATGAAGCATCTACTGTTCTACTCACCTCCAAACACTAACTGTGACTGAAGCTTCTATCTTCTTCCTCTGGCCACCAGACTCTGCTCAGGCAACTCTTCCATTGGCTAATAACCATTATTTGCAAACTGCTGTATTATTTCATTGTTCTAAGAGTAAGTTTCATTCATTATTTAAAGTATCTTAAACATATTTCCACTATGGTTATTTATATTTCAGTAGTATTCACTGAGTATGGAAAAAAGATAAAAATCATATTCTCTACAGCTGTCCTCCTCCCAATGTTGTCCTGGACCAGCTGCATCCTTATCACCAGGGAGCTTGTTAGAGACGCTAATTCTTGGGTCCCAACCCACACCTATTGCATCTGAAATTCTGGGTCCCAGGATTCCACGCTTCAACAAAGTCCCTGATGATTCTGATGCACGCCAAAGTTTGCAAAGCCCTGCTCTACCATATAATGGAGCACTGTACACAAAAAAATTGGGTAGTTGATGTTTTAAATGTTTTTACATTATGCAGAAATCCTTGGTGGATGGTTAGCGAGGGCTTTAAGAGTATTTTAGTAATATTTGAGAAAATTGCTTGTGGCTTTTGGATGGCCTGGGAATACATCATTTTTCCCATTTAAAATAATAGAATATAAGCTTCCTTTATCTGAAAATTTGTTATCCAACATGCTTTCAGGAGTGGATTAGATTCAGATAGCAAGGGAGGTCTGCATCCATATAACAAATACTGAGAATTTGAGAGGCATCAGCCAAGAATTCCTTTACAGCATTAACAGCCTGTCTGAAAGTCTGCTCCTTTCTTGCCTTGCTTATTACTGCCTCATGATAGAACATGTACATGGGCCAAAGGGGGAAAATCATGGCCTGGGGGGGTGGAAATACGCGGGGGACTATGTGAAGATTTGTTAGGGTGTTAGGAAAAAGAGTTAAAGGAAACACTAAGGGAAAAGTCAAGGCTGTTTGAAATGTCAGCTCAAATTCTCACGCCAAACAGTAACAATGAAGAGAGAATGGCAGTTTGCAATCAGAAATGATGTCAACCAGATTCTTCAAACAAACTATGTCTGCAGGTCACAATCAACTACAGCCAGTCAAGGACAGATATAAAAGAAAACTCTGGTCCTAGCACACTACCAATTGGCAATTTTCCAAGTGCAGATGCCATTAACCGAGTCTACGCTCAAACCTTGCCATTTCTCACAACAGTCATGAAGTGGTCCCCTGATTATGGAAAGTTCAAAAGGAGTCAAACAGCATAGAATGATCCAAGAAGAGAATCTCTTGTGGAGACAGGTGATCCAGAAAATCAGCTTTGCCCTTGTTTCAAATATACATAGTTCAACACACACACACACACACACACACACACACACACACACACACACTTTCCTTAACTCTGGGAAAATCTCTGTAAGAATGACTTACAACTGCCTATCCAGTATAGGTAAATTACATCTGGTCTGGAATATTCACAAAGGGACCCCAAACTCATAACACTGTATACGGAGAATTTCAGGCAGCATAATGCTTTTAATTAGGCATTTATACAGCCTGGTCAGGGAATTTATTCCATGACCGTATTTGTAGTCCTAAATGATTTCTGAATTCACTCAGCGTCTATTGAGTTACTGGAGGGAACCAACAGTAACTTTAATGTGGAGATTATACTGTTTAGCAACCTTGACTGCATTGATAGCTGTACGGAATGAGGTAATGTGATGCAATACTCTTTGTTTACCTCTACCTAGAAAGTCTGTCTGTTCTAGGAATTCTGGAAGTGGGTCGACGTTAGTCCTGCCATAACAAGTGAGCCCATACAACTTGATATTGACGGCTTACTATATTTTTCACTGAATATATACAATGGAGGTAGATGATTCTATAAAATATACGAGACTATATATTCTGCAAAGCAACCCAATTCTTGATATAGTATGTGAACACCATTTTGTTCTATTTAAAAAACCCTAACTCTATACATAGGCACAGCCTTTTTCTATGTGCACTGTTACTCCTCAAATTACTTCCCTTATTTGGAATATCCTTCATTTTCTTCCTGAAAATAGGTACATCTTCTCTTTCAAATCCTTTTAAAACTTTTTATTAAAAACCTTCCCACATTAACATTAACTGGCCTGGTCTTGTCAAAAAATACTTGAGCACTCACCCTGTGGTGGGCACTGAGCTGGTCTCCAGGATGGGTCAGAAAGGCCCAAGATTGGCTAGATCCGGGGGAGACAGATCATGTAGCATGCAAGAGCCACATGATGTAATGGGACCCAGAGACAAGCAACAGAGGGGCTGTGGCAGCACTTGCAAAGGCTACTTATCTCCATGAAGTCCAGGAGTTTCCTGATGTCCCAGAGTGTTGCTAGTGTCCACTCTCAAGACAAGACACCAAGTACCCCACATTCTAAGGTCAAGGCGTTTTCACAAGTTAGGAACAGCCACCTAAGGGCTTGCTGAGGATCACCAGTTCAGGTCTACCCTAGCCCCCAAGTCTGCATAAGATAGCTAAAAGTGGGAGATGTTGGAGGCCTTTTTGGTCAGTGCAGTGTTCAGACAGAGAGGCGAGTTTCTCTCCTCTGTGTGTGTTGAAGCCAAGAGAATGACTTGTACATGAGTGTTGGCAGGAAAGGTGGACTGATATTTCATCTCTGGACTTGTCAATCAGCCCCTGGCTTCCATGAACAAGAGCAAAGAGAACAGGCAAAAGGTGACAGACACGGCTAAAAAAGGAGCTGGCAGTAGACCTGCTTGCTTACCCACCATTGGGGTGGGAAGGAATTCAGAGGTGCCTGTGGGTTGAGTGGATGCCTTGGAAGGTAGCTGGGCTAGAGCCATGTTGCTGGTCTCCTCCATCAAAGGGGTGCCCTGCAGACAGAGGCTTAAGGGGTACACTGTTTTTGTGGAGGTAAGGGGTGGGAGTGAATGTGGTCCAGGTGAAGACTGGTCTCCTAGGGCAGGAAAGAATGCAGCAGGGAAGGCCCACACTGGTCCTCTGAAGGACCCATATACCGTGTTTCCCCGAAAATAAGACCTAGCCGGACCATCAGCTCTAATGTGTCTTTTGGAGCAAACATTAATATAAGACTCAGTCTTATATTATGTTGTATTATATAAGACCGGGTCTTATATTATAGTAAAATAAGACCAGGTCTAATATTGATTTTTGCTCCAAAAGACGCATTAGAGCTGATGGTCCGGCTAGGTCTTATTTTCGGGGAAACACGGTATATGCTCTTTGAGACTCAGCTTGAGAGGAGCCTGCTCAAATGGGCATCTGTTGTTGGCCTACCAGTGTTGGCAAGAGAAGCAGGGAAAACCAAAGAAGAGGAATGTCACCTTAATCAGTAAAGAGAAGAAACATCTGCTGTTTTCTTTTGCCTTTCCTCTGCCCTAACATGTGAATAAGTTAGTCTCTACAACAGGGAGGAAAGGAATGTGTAGAAAGAGACTATGCACCAGCCTCGGCTCCAAGCCTGACCTGGGGGTAGAGGAATCAGATGAGTTTTAAATTGACCTTGAGACTGAAATTTGAGAGTGAAGAGGACTAAATGTTTAAGCTGAATGGAAACTGTTCTGATAATCAAAAGTGACTGGCCAAGATGTTTTTAAGGAGAAAGGGGAGGTAGTAATTGGACAAAACCCAAACAGACAAATTGAGACTCCTCAACAAACCAGCTCCATCTGTTTAAAGGGATAGGGAGGGCTTCTCATTGGAAGTGGAACCTTATGACATGTTAGTGCTGCTTATTGGTAATTCTGGGTTTTGTCACTCGTGGCATCTAGAAAGGTTTTACGTTTCTGTCCCTTTGATGCTAGGCAGGGCCTTGGCCTGGTGACTGTTCTGCCAGTGGGTTGTGAACACAAGTGACATGTGTCATTTCTAGGCCAGAGCAAACCGTGGTTGGGGTGAGACCCAGCTTTCCTTTCCCCCGCTACAGTGACAGTGGAAGCCCATGCTGACAGGGAGGTACAGTCCTGAGCCCGCCCAAGGAGGAGGGCTGCCCTGGGGAATGGGCTAGGCCTGCAAAGGACTTTGTGTGAAACAGAAACAACCCTTGCTGTTTTAAACTACTGAAATGGGAAGTTTGTCACTGCAGCAAGACTTAACTTATACTGGCTGATCCACAAGTTCATTGAGCCCCAAAAGTCAGCTGCTGGAAGGAATGGGAAAAGTGTTGCAAGCAGTGGGAGCAGTATGCGAGAAGTCTAGGAGGTGAGAAAGAGAATGGTACATTCCGTGACCTGAGGGAAGTACAGAAAGCTAACTGATGGTGGGGGTGGGTGATTTGGAGAGATGAGGCACCAGGAACCAGATCATGAAGGATCTAATCAGCCATCTTAAGAGTTTGGGCAATTTTTAGATGATGATTTCTGTAAGAGCCAGGCTACAATTTATCCTCCCCAATGAACCCACTGTGGAGTTAAATGTGGGACAAAGAGGCAGCAAATGCTGTAGATGTTTTGCTCTCAAATTGACACCTAACATCCAGTTTTTTCATAGGTAAAATTTGACTCCCCTTACTAATTCTTTTTAAGGGCTCAAGGACAGGTATCAGAGATATTTGCAAATTGGACATTAATTTGAAAGATTCAGTGGTTGGCCCACTAATAGAGAGTTCATGGACATTTACCAAATGAATGAAAGCATGAATAAATAGAGAGCTGTTTTAATACAGCCACTAAGCTGAATGCATCTCTTGGTTTCACAAATACAAATGAAGAAACCTCCATTATTTGGATTTTGATTAATGCCTCCAACACTGTGCTTATTAAAGCACAGCCTACATGCTATATACATGCTCTAGTAATTCATGCAGTTCATAAGAGATTAATAAACTAGATCATATCAATGTCACCATAATTTTGCATAATTCTATTGAAGAACAAGATAGCTTCTTCTCACTAGAGTTGATATTCATAATTTCATCAGATTCCATACACTGTTGACCTTCACAGCCTGGTTTGTGAAATTACCTCATCCTCCAAACAAATATTAATGAGCAGTCTTTATCCCCTGAACCTGGAAGTATTGCTCAAACCCACAAAAGCTAAAAATAGAGAATCGGCCTTTTAAGTACCGTGAGCACCAGATGCAGGAAGAGAAAAAACATTAGACCCACAGCTGAGAAATTTTATATACATTTAAAAATAAAAACTGGAAAGGAGAAAATGTCAAAAGAGTGATTACACAAAGTTCCACTATGCAAGTTATTTATGATGCTTCCTCTAAAGCTCCTGACCCTGGAATCAATTTCTAAGTCAACTGGAAACCAATCTCATCCCAGTGCAGCCCATACGTTCTCATTCAGAACCAGCTGGTATCTTTCCAGCGTTCTCCAGTCATCCTCCTGTGGATGATGTTTCTGGATGTGGAAAAGGGAAGAAGGGAATTGTTCCTTCTCATTTGCCTTTTGCCCAGGACAGTTTTGTTTTTTTTAAAAATAGATTTTACTGGGGAATATTGGGGAACAGTGTGTTTCTCCAGGGCCCATCAGCTCTAAGTCGCTGTCCTTCAATCTGGTTGTGGAGGGTGCAGCTCAGCTCCAAGTCCAGTCATGTTTTCAATCTTTAGTTGCAGGGGGAGCAAGCCCACCATCCCATGTGGGAATTGAACTGGCAACCTTGCTGTTGAGAGCCCACGCGCTAACCAACTGAGCCATCTGGCCACCCCTCCAGCAGCTCAGCGGCAGCTTGTTGCCTTCAGTCTAGCTGTGGAGGGCGCAGCTTACTGGCCCATGTGGGAATCGAACCAGCAACCCTGTTGTTCAGAGCTCGCACTCTAACTAACTGAGCCATCCGGCCGCCCCAGGACAGTTTTTAAGAGACACTTAGCCCCATGGTCCAAACCAATTACCATACCAATTCTTTATGATTTTTTTCTTTCTTTTTTTTTAATTTAAATTTTATCATGGAAAAATTTAAAACACGTACCAGACAGGATAGCATAACGAACTCCCCCACACCCAACCCCTCAGCTTTACCATTACCAACTCATGGCTGATCTTATTGTATCTATATACCCATCCACATCTCCTCTCCCATAAACTTTTGAAGTAAATGTCACTTAATTTGTAAATATTTCAGAATGTAGAAGGTTCTTATCTTTGGATAAGAAATTCTCCACTCTTCCTCCCAATTCTCTCAGATGGTGACAACAGCAAGTTACCTGGTAATGCTATTTAAGGAGACTGCTTTTTACAGGCTGCTCTGAGGCATGTATCTAGTCACACTATGTGTCCTATGTCAAGGACTATATTCTTACTTGCAGGCCAGAAAAAGATGACCCACATGCATCATTCAAGCAGCCTCAGCCCTCTTCTTATCCATGGCAGAATCATCAGGGACCCAAATGCTTTTCATCAACTAAGTTTTTGCTTATTTTTCCCCCTAGGTATATTTGTGCTATTGATTTTTTGTTTAATCCACTGTAGTCCGAGAACTTACTCTGTATGATTTCAGTCCTTGATTTATTGTGACCAGTTTATGCCCTGGAATATTGGTCTATTTTGGTTAATGTCCATGAGATTTCCACAGCTGTTCTACAAATGACTTAGGTCATGTTAGTCAATAGTGTACAGGTTTCTCCTGCTCTCTGAAAGTAGAGCATTCCTATGAAATCTTTTGTAAGCTGAAATGGTGTAAAATGAAGATGCAATTACCATTAATTTATATGGAATTTTTTGAGCATTCCTCGACCCCCCAAATAACCTACCACACAACACGTAAAACCTAAAATAACACTAATGTAGAGTAAAAGCAGGACCGATATGATAATACACAGCATGTATAAAGTAGAAATGATGTATGTATAGTGTAGTTTCACTCACCAGAATAGGGAAGCAAGCAAACTGGAAGGCTGAGAGGTGGTGATGAAGGTGTGTTAGGCTGAGTCACCGCAGGTTGGCGTCGTGGGAGGTGCCGGGGACTGGGGTGTAGGAGAGAAAGAAAGAGGGTCAACTATTAACATCTCGTCGTCATCTGAATCCATCAGGGCAGGCAGGTCACTAACGTCTACACTTTCTTCTATGCCTGCCTGCCTCAATGTCCAAGGTCAACATTCAGAGTCTGCTGTGGCTGCTGTGGCTGCTGTGAAAGGCTTGAAATATAACAGTGGGCTTCAGTGCTTAGCCTCATATATGTTTCTATCATACAATTCTTTGTAGGCACTCAATACATCCTGCAAACCTGCCTTAAACCTAAGTGCTCTTTCAAAATTAAAGTCATACTTTTCTGCAATCATTGCAGCACTGTCAATTGTAGTGAAAATCTCACAAAAATATTTTACATTCAGTTCCTGGATGACTTTATCCATCAATCCACTTAAGTAACAGACTTTCCATTTTATCCATTACTGGATGCTGACCAAAAGACCACTTGGCTACTAGCAGAACCAACAGTAACTTCGGCAGCTTTTGAGATTCGTTCTCTCTGTGTAAATAGTATGAATGGTGGTCCCAGGCAAGTTCAACACACATACAATGCCTTTATTTTGTTCACCATGAAACGTTTAATTATGTCTAGTTTTACGCTGACTATAACACCCTTACAAGTTCTCTTAGGCTTTTCTGATACCTTAGGACACATCTTGCTAACAGAGGCACGCACTAAATCGAGATGAGGCACAGACACTCACAGACACAGTTCAAAGTGATGGTGGCTGGGTGCTGAGATGCTGAGTGTGGTTCCTGGAGAAGAAGCTTGGTGGTAGGGCCGCTCTTGCTGCTGGGGTGCACATTGCTTCTGTAATGGTTTGCTGCAAAACAAACGCGGAACATTATTTTCACTTTTCACCTTTTTTTTGGTAAAAGCAAAAATCCTATTCAGATTTCAGTTAGTGAAAACAGGTAGTAACATAGGTCTTTTGTAAAAGCAAGGGGCATAAAGTGAAGTTTTGAAAAGCAGGGGATACCTGTATTTAAGTTTTTTATATTTCTACTAGTTTTTTTTACTGCTTGTTCTAGCAATTGAGATTTTAAAATTTGTGCAACAAAGATTATTGATCTATCTCTACTTTAATTGTCAAGTTTTCCTTTATATATTTTGAAGCTATGTTTCTAGGGGTGCATTCACATTTAGGATCATTATGCTTTCCTGTTGATTCTTTTATCATTATGGATCATCCTCTTCATCTCTAGTAATAATTCTTTCCTTAATGTCTACTTGTCTGGCATTCATACACCTAGAATTTTGTTTTCAGTATATTTTCCCCATCTTTTTAAAATTTTTCTGTGCCCTGATATTTAAGGTTCATTTTTCATAAATAGCAGATAACTGGGTATTGGATTTTTCATCCAGTTTGCCTTTGTCTTTTCACTGGAGTGTTTAGTCCATTTACATTTAATATAATTATTATACAGTTGGGTTTAAGTCTACCCAATTACCTCTATCCCCAGTCTCCCTCGCTGCATCAGAACTCAGAGAAAGGCCTGTTGTGAAAACTGGTGGGGAAAACTGGCTGTATGTTTGAGGTTCCTCTTGGTTCCAATCAGTGGTACCAACTCACACAACTGTAAGGTTTCCTTTCTTTCCTTTTACCCCACAATGTCTCCGCATACAGAAAGCCTGATCCTCAGTCCTTGTTCACACTTGGCAAACGCCCCCCGGGGAGGAGAGCAGTTACTGATTTTTGTTCACCTAGAAATGGTTCTTCCCTCTATGGAATTTTATTTAAGAAAAAGAAAAACGGAACAAAGAATAAGTGAAATGTGGGACAAGGTGAAATAGTCAAAACTCCCCTATGTCCTATATGGATATATAGGATATTGACTATAAACAATTCACTAATTGTTTAACATCTTGCCACATTTGCTTAATCTTTGCTCTCCCCCAAACACACAGATATTTTGCTTTCTTTTTATAGACAGTGAAGCAATGATGAAGTTGCAGACATCGTGGCACATTACCTGTAAATGCCTCAGCATGAATTTCCTAAAAACAGACATCCTCCTATGTGCCCACAAGACCATTGCCACACCCAAGAAATTTAATGTTGCTACAGTAATGTTATCTAATATACATTTCGTATTCAAACTTCTTTAATTGTTCCTGAAATATTATTTGTATCTTTTTAAAAAATCTAAGATCAAATATAAGATCACAAATTGCATGTGGCTATCATGTTTTTTTTAGTTTCCTTTAATCTAGAAAAACCTCTCCATCTTTATTCATCTTTTATGACCATTGACATTTTGGATTTGTCTAATTATTTCCTCACTATTAGATACAGGTTAAACATTTTGGCAAGAATTCTACCTAAGTGATACTGAGTCCTTCCCACTGCACCTTATCAGGAGGCATATGGTATCAGTTTGCCCTAGAGGTGCTAAGTTTGATCATTTGCTTAAAGTGGGGTCCGCCATATCTCTCTAGTATAAAGATATCTTTTCCTGTTTGAAATTAATAAGTAATCTATGAGGTGATACTTGAGATTATAAGAACATTTTGTTAACCCAGCAACCTTTCACTCATTGGTTTTAGTGTCCACTGATGACTTTTGCCTGAAGCAATTATTACATTGTTGGTTGTAAAAGGGTGATTGCTTTTGAATTCTCTCATTCATTGTGTATGTCTAAGTTGACATTCCTTTGTAAAGAAGAGCTTTCCCTCCTCCCACCTTTACATATAGTATCATTGTGGACTCACTGATTGCCTTTTATTATAATCCACTACTATCATTACTCATTTGTGATCAAATTATCCCAAATTTGGCCAGTGGGAGTCCCTTCCAGCCAGCCCCTGTGTCCTTCTGAGGTGTCCCATCGTTCTTTGAGCACTTCCTTGCTTTCTGCATCCCAGGATGCTCCAGGCTCACCTTGGACCTTCCCTGCTACTTCTCCAAGGAGGGTGGTGGACTTCATGATAGTGCCCAGCAGTCAGTGGTGACCAGATGTCCAGGCTCAGGGATAGCACTAATGGTGTTTGTGTGCTTCCAGAACTGGGGTGTGATTTGGGGTATCTTTCCTGGCTGCAGAGCCTCGCAAGCCTTATTTGGTGGCCCTACTGGGGATTTTATGAGACACCCGATACCATTTAATCATTCCTTATGCATTTAAATGAGCCAGAGTGTCTGTTGCTTGCAGCCAAGAACTTTGATTGATACAAGCACCAAATGATTCACATAATAAACCTGAACTCTGTTCTCTGGGTGGCAATAGATAATCCAGAGCCTGTGTAAAACTGTGATGTGATAATGGCTCACAAGAGCAGAATTGATAAAAATGAATTTAATAGCACTTTTCAGTTCCATGGTACTTTAAGCATCATCTTTAATACCCTGACGTGTTTGAGAGGTGTATTATTTTCCTCATTGGAAAGATGGAAATTTGAAGTAAATGTTATAAGAACATGTATCAGAACTGAACTGTTTGAGGCTAAAAGGTGCACTGAAAACTCAAGTAAAAAAATAGGAAAATATACCTAAATAAAATTTTTTGGAAGTCACATCAAGAAGCCAAATCAACAAGACCATCCCGATGTTACTATCAAAAACTAGAACTATCTTAATTGCCCTTGACTGGTCATTTATCTGTAGAGAGTTTGACATTGAATTCATGAAGCTACTTCAGCGATAGTTAAAAGGACTGTACTGAGAACATAGTAAGAAAAGTCTGGAGTAAACAGAAACAGGATGTGAATTACTGAGATAGAATGTTCATTTTAAATAGCAGTGGTTTGCCACAGCCCATTGAATTAAAAATCTGATCTACATTAAGTTCACTGTCTCTTTGTAAACTCCCCATAACTACTCTTGACATTCTCACATGCTTTGTCTTGGCTCAGTGATTCTCCATGTGGGTGAACTGCCTGAGGTGGTATGTATTAGTATATGCTAGCCCAAGTGTATTAGTTATCACTTGCTATATAGCAAATTACCTCATGTCTTAGTGGCTTAAAAGAACACACATTTATGGTCTTATATTTTCTGTGGGTCAGGAGTCTGGGCACGGCTTAGTTGGATCCTCTGCTTCATGGCCTTTCACGAGGCTGCCATCAAGGTGTTGGTGGTCCAGGGTTTCCAGTGTCATCTGGATGTTTGACAGGGGTGGGACCTGTTTACGAGCTCACTCTGGCTGTTGGCAGCATTGTGTTCCCTGCTGGCTGTTGGCTGAGGCTGCTCTCAGCTTCTCTCACATGGCCGCTTGCGCCATCTAAATGTGCAAACTGAGAAGTCAATAGATAAGAATCCGTTAGCAAGACAGAAATCATAATCGTTTGTAATCTAATCCTGAAAGTGACATCCCACCACCTATGCCATTTTTTGTTGTTGTTGTTTTTTGGTTAGAAGCAAATCAGAGGTCCCACCCACACTCAAGGTGAGAGGACTGCACAAAGGGATACACACCAGGAGGCGGGATCATTGGGGGCCATCTTAGAAAGCAGGCTACCACACCAAGGGCGGTTCTGAATGGTGTATCAGGGACAGTCCTTCAAAAATGGGCTTTTCACAGTGAGATGGAAAACAAATCTTGAGCTTACTGTGACCCACAGTACCTCTGAATCATTCTTCCTTGACTTTCTAAAAAGTGAATGCTTTGGGGAAACTGTGACTGCTGAACATTTTTGTTGTTTTTGAGGATATTTTTTAAATTGGGGAATATTGGGGAACAGTGTGTTTCTCCAGGGCCCATCAGCTCCAAGTCATTGTCCTCCAATCTAGTTGTGGAGGGCGCAGGTCAGCTCCAAGTCCAGTCGCCGTTTTCAATCTTAGTTGCATGGGGCGCAGCCCACCATCCCATGCGGGAATTGAACCATCAACCTTGTTGAGAGCTTGCGCTCTAACCAACTGAGCCATCCGGCAGCCCAGAGGACAGATATTTCTTAAAACTTACATTTAAATAAATCAATCATCATTAAAAAAAGATATTAGTTTAGGGACTAAATTTTATTCATCCCAGGATCATTGGGCAGGAAGACGGAGGAAGGACAGAGGGATGTCTGTTAGTTTTTGCTGTGTGTAAATATAAAATATTCATCATCTTAAAAGTACTGTTACTGGGTGGCTGGTTAGCTCAGTTGGTTAGAGCGTGGTGCTAATAACACCAAGGTTGCCGGTTCGACCCCTGCATGGGCCACTGTGAGCTGCGCCCTCCTTACAAAAAAAAAAGTACTGTTACTGATTCTCCTGGACTCCTTCCCAGCATTCCACCACTCCATGCTGTGTTTCCTATTTGCATATTTTCCTATTACCTAGCACTTACCTACATTTTCCCATGAAGGGTTTTGTACCTCACCCGGAATCGCTTTTATTAGGTAAATTGCTTGCTTTTACCCTTTAAAATATTCCACACATTTTTCCTAAGTTGTGTTTTTCTTCTCTTTTATTATGCTATTTCTCTTTAAAGAGACAAGCCCAATGGCTGTGAGTTATGAAACGTGCCAGAAAGAAAGGAGGCTTTATCTGGACGGATGCTTTATCCGGTTGGTTGAGAAGCGTAAGATACTGGGGGAAGACGGCAGGGAACTAAGCTCCCCTCCTCCTAAGGGAATTGTCCCCACTCTGGCACTAGCACGTGAGGGGCCAGAGGTAGTGGTGTTGAGAGGGGTGGAGAAGGTGGGAAGCACGGGATGAGGCAGGAGCACCAGGAACCCCAAATACCCCTCCTAGGAGCAGTTCAGGAAGGGTCAGTTGCAAGACTTCATAGGTCAGCCGTCACAGGGTAGGATGAGAAACCTCTAAACTGCCAATGAGGAAAAAAATAATACAGCCATGAACACTGGAAAGTGAGGAAAGAGAGGAGTGAGGTGGTGTGAAAGTACAGCATCCTCATGGTTCATTGCAGGGAGACAATGCTGTCTAAAATTGGCAAAAGGTAGTTAAAAAATTCCAACACCAGCCACTTAATAATAGTTTAGTCTTTTTCTTAAACTCAGGAGTCTCTTAGGAAATAATACCTGTGAAGAAGTATCGATTAGGAATTCTTTAGTTTCACTTCTATTTATCTTTTTCTGTGATAGTCAAGTTAAAAGTAACATTTTAATTAAAATAGCATTTAATTGTTTTATTATTTTAATTAAGAAACAGCATTTTCTTAAAAGCCTACCTATCTGCATCTGTCTATCGATTTACTTCTCTATCTTTTGCATGAGCCTAGGTCATTGTCTGGAACGCTCCTAATGTCAGTGGTAACTGCTTCTGGATGGTGTTTTGTGGGTGACAGTCAACGTCCTGAATGTTGTACTTTTTGAAAATACTTGAATTCTTCAAAATAAGCATGCATTATGTTGACAAAAGGAAGCTAATTTTTCTTTAGGAAAAAAACATAAGAAAGACAGAAAGAGAGAAGGAAGGAAGGAGAAAAGGAAGGAGGGAGGGAAAGAGGAAGGGAGGGAGGGAGGGAGGGAGGGAGGGAGGGAGGGAGGGAGGAAGGGAGGGAAGGAGGGAGAGACAGAGGCAACTCTGGAGGCAAACATGCCAAGATACTAACAATTTATTCTCTATGTGTAAATGTGGACAATTTTAATTTTCTCCTTTATACTTTCTCGTTCTTTTGTTTTTTGTTTTTAGATTTTCAAAACCAGTTTTTTGTGTGTTGCCAAGGACACGGAAGGTTTTGGTCTCTTTTACTCCCAAATGACATTGTGAAGAGCAGGACCACTATTAAGAGAGGGGCTGTAAAATGTTTTTACTTTGCAAAATAATCTTCATAATGAAAGGCTGGAATGAGCCCACGGCACAGCCTCCTTTAAATTACTCGTGCAAAATCCTGAGGGAATCTATGGGTAAGTTTTATAGGACAGAGATGTCAATAAGTAACTGCTCATGTGTTGCTTCCCCATGGTGAATCACACACTGGGTATGTGGCTCACTCAGTATGCTTCCCCTGGCAAGGGGGTGGCCACCTGGGGTGCTAACCCGGAGAGGCTCCCAGGATTTGACCATATTGACTTAGAACCAGTCATCCGGACAGGCTTCTATTTACCTGTGAAAATGCACTGGCCTTAAGTTTTATTTGGTTGGTGCAAAAATAATTGCGGTTTTTGCAATTATTTTTAACCTTTTAAACCGAAATTACTTTTGCACCAACCTAACAGATTTACCCTTTGAGGCTTCTACCTACAAAACTTGAAGATGTTCAGATGTAAGCCTTGTGTAAATTTTACTCCTCTTATAAAAACTAAGTAAATGTCAACTTAGAAGTTTCTGTATTGTAACATTTTCTTTGGAGAAATGTTAAGCTTATCATAAAAGGGATTCTTGTGAGAAGAAAAGACCCAACTCTGTACTTTTTTTGGAAGGTCACTGTGACCTCTGAGAACTGTGAGGGGAATTTTGTCTTCAGTAGATTTTGGGGCGTAACAATTGAGAACGAACCCCTTAAGCATATTTCCAGTTTAACACATCACTTCACAATGGAAGAGTAAATCAGTTAAAAAGTACATACAATGCATCAAACAAATGGAAAATTATTTTGTAAGAGTCCAAGACTCAAACCAAAGAAACAGTAGATTCATGATGGCAGATTATGGGATGACTAAATGGCCAAAATAGTTTGGAAATCTCCAATATTGCCAGGAGAGGCCACCAAGGAGCTGGGGTGAGTCTCGGAAGCCATCACTGGAGTCACCAATCAGAATGTTGGAGTCTCCTGTCGGGCAACAGAGGATGTGAAGTTGCTTTTAGCTTGCAATGGAAGGGAAGACTTCAGACAGGCTGTCCTTTGGCCAAGGCCTTGTGGGAAATCTTTGGTTTCCATATAATGGGTGATGAGTTCCCAAAGTAAAAGAATCGCTCTTATTTCCTATGTAGCAGAGGAAACCTGTTGTGGCATTCCAAACAGCTAGCAGTCTTGAGAGACTCGGTCTCAGGTCGACATGCATCAAAAACCAGTGATGCAAGACCCATGTGGGTGGCTCTGGGGGCCAATTTGCTCCCCACTTGCAGGAGCTTAGGGACAATCTGGCTCAGTTGGTCTATTGAGCTCAAAGAAAGGACAGGCTGATACCAGCTACTGGGTCTGGAGGCTTCCCTTTCTAACAAGGCCTCTCGTTCACTCAGGAAGCTTCCACTATTATGTCTCCTGTCCCTAGAACTCCAGTATGTGGGGCATCACAGGGAGGGAAGCGTCCTTTCTATGGGAACACTGACCATGGTAAGCACTGGGATCATGCGAGTTCGGGGTGGAGGGGCTCTGCACGGGCTTTACTACTCCTCTTTGATACCTTTCCCTCAATAAACACTGTACTTTCTTTTTTCAATCTCACCATGTGTCACTAGTGGTGTGTGTCCTGACAATGGTCAGAAAACTTGATTTTTATTTCTAGAGGTTCATCTCATGGATACATTTATTCATGCCACGAAGCAAATGGTGCTTATCCAAGTGTGCAGCAATGTTCCACGTTCCCATCTAAAAGAGCTTGCTTAAATTTACAGCCAGACTGACATTTCATCTGATGTGTAATCCAAGTAAAGTTGGTTAATGGTGACCACGAGCAGCTGTAGGAGTTGAAGCTTTCAAAGCTTTATTTCTTTTATCAGCACATCCCCAGGCTAGATGTTCACAGTATAATTAGCTAAGTTTTCCAAAAGTCTAGTCAAAGAAATTGTCCCCAAATCTTATAACTACATTTTAAATCTTTCTGAATTGTTGCAGTAATGTAAAGGCAAGATTCTTTGTTATTGGTTATATTTTTAATATAATTACCATTTTCTCCCCAATATAACAGCAACACTTTTGTCATTGTAGAGAATTTGGTATATGTAGAAAAGCACAAAGAGAAAAAACACCCCTGTAATACTCCCCTAGATATAACCACTCTCTTCATTTTAATGTATATCCTTCCAGTCTTTTTTCCCCCTAGCTTTCCTAGTGTGTGCAGATTTAATTAGAATAATACTATACTTGCTTTTTTGTAGCCTGATTGTTTCATTTGACAATAATGTATTATGGGCATTTGTCAATGTCATTAAATATTCTTCTAAAATAATTTTAAAGGTGGCCTAGTAGTCTACCATTTGGATCTTTCTTGAATTTCACATGTTTGAAAAAATGCTTACAAATAATACGATAATAAACATCCTTCTATGTAAATCACATATACTCAACTGATTATTTCCTTGGATTAAATTCCTAGATATAGAATTGGAGGTTAACGGGTATGAATAAGTCTGAGGCAACCCAATTATTTCCCCCTTGTAGATGCTTTCTGTTGTCTTCCTGGATACTTGCCTTTCCCCCTTTATTTCAAACTTCCAAAGCTTAAAAAGAGAATATGCTTCAGTGTTGAATGTTTTATATCATATTTCCCCAGAATGAAATATAAACTTTCAATCAGCAAATTTTTTTATTCCTTTATTTCGGGGAGGTTTCCTTGTATTATAATGATAAGCACACCTTCTTTCATCAGTGGGCTTCTCTATTTCAGGGACATCAGTTACCCTTATATTGGATTGTAATTGTCTGTCTTCCACATATCTTCACTTCTTTTTAATTGTCTTCATCTCTTATCCTTTCATCTATATTCCTGTGAATATCCTGAGTATTTCTCTATAGGCATAATTAGATTTTAGCTGATAGCTCTTCAAATGTTGAAAATATAAGACAAATATCTATAGTCCAATGCAAATTAAAAATACAGATAAAAACAAAATTACCTAGTTCGCCCAGTTATGATTACTGATAATATTCTGGCTCATACTCTTATATTTGCATATTCAAGTGCTTATATATGTGCCTACCTTTAAAATCTTTCTAATCTAGGAATTCTATTCATGGACTATCCTACAGAACTAAACACACAGCAATTCAAGGAGGTTTGGTACAATGATATTCCCTGAAGCTTAATTTATATGAGTGAAGGCATGGAAGTAATCTGAATCTACTAAAAGAGGATTTGTTAAACTTTGCTATATTCAGATAAATAATAATACACAAACATTAGAAAGGGTATGTATATCTATGTATATACATTTACTTGGGACTATCCCCATAACGTATGATTAAGTGAAAATTCTGGCTTCAAAACAGCACATGTGGTGTAATGTCATCTATACAAAATTACTTATTCTAAATCCATGTGAATATGAATATGCTCCATTCAGTAACTACCGGTAGTAGTGGTGGTTATTACTGAATGGAAGGACTTCAGATATTTTTGCTTTCTTTATGATTTCTGTTTTGGTCAAAATTTTGAAATTTCTGTATGTTTGAAAAGAGATGGGGAAATTAACACACAGTTTACTTAAGAAGTAACGTATCTTAGAAAAACGCTAACAGTATTTATTATATATTATAACGCAATGAATCAATTGAAAGAAATGTAGTTCCATGGCCGTGGGGACAGGAAGAAGGCTGATCTCCTGCACAATCCTTCGTCTGAACACTGACACAGAGTGTCATGACCAGCTCATCATGGCTTTGGGTGCACCTTCACAGGCTTCTATGATGTACTCTGTTTACAACGTCAACTTGTAAAACTATTCACTGTGTATTGCCTATTAAGCATGTATACTACACAAACTCATTCCCCAAGGGTTTGTGGCTAAAAGAAGTATTTTGCAAAATTCCTTTGTGCTGTTTATTTTAATCCGAGGACATGATTGCAAGGATAGCCTCACTTGTTGCTGTCTTTTTTGTTCCAGCACTTCCTGACACATTACAGAATCCTACTCCAGGGGGCTCTGGAAAGCTGAGGTCCAGGCTCTACTCTGCCCCTAAGTAACTGTGAGTGCCTTTGAGCAAGTGTTATGAGGGGGTCCTGGGTAAAATCCCATCACAGGGCATGAACCTACTGTTCCCTCCCCTGTAGTGAGTTTTTCCTTTCTAAAGGAGCATAAGTTACTAATGAATGGTGGCTTAATTAGTTAATATATTGTACCAATCAATCCTTGCTGTTAAATACCATATTCAAGGGGCGCTCTGTGCTTTTCTGGAAGATGTTTGCATATTTACACTGAGAAACAATGAACAATATGTTTCATTCAATGAACAAATGAATGAAAGTCATTTTTCTAGGACCATGTATATCTCCCTAATACATTTAGGGAGGATATCTATCTATGTTTATTATTTATAATGTACCAAGTGCTGTTATGAATCAACACACTCCTCACCACTGTCTTATTTACTTCTAGGATGAGAATGCTGAAACTGAGACACCACATAAGTTGTCCCACGTTACATAAGCGGCTTGAGAATGGCAGGGCAAGGATTTGAACCTGGGCATGCTGGCGCCAGAGCCCACCCTTTTAACACTGTACTAAATGTCACTAAATGTATCTCTTTCTACAGGTAAAAGCACAAAGGGGTGAATTAATGATGGAACCAACTGGTTGCTAGGCTCAGGAATAAGAACGATCAATGAGGGAGATAGGGACAGATTAAGGTGAGAAAGAAAGAGCAGAACAGGTCCATGCAGTCATTTTAAGTCTTATTTGGACAGGAGTGTGCCCAGAGCTTGCCATCCTTCAGTAACATTGATCTACAATGTCCACCTGAAGGGTGGGGTTTGGGAGATGCCGGCTGACCACTGCCCTAGTGGGTGGACAGAGAAGGAATGAAACTGAGTGTGTTCCAACCTCCCTCACAGCACCTGTCAACCTGGCCCTGTGATTCACCTATTTACTGAGCTTTGGGCATCAAGCAACATTTTTGGGTCACCAGTGCTTAGTCATACAGCCCTTAAGGACAAGTCTGCTCACTGCTTAATGGGTAACAGGTCTACTCAGCATTTGGTGTCAAGTAGTATCGGGGTAAAATGTGTCTGATTCTCATATCATCAATAGCTGGCACTGTTGTGCGATTATTTCTATAGGATAAAGTCCATGAATGGAATTCCTAGATTAGAAAGAACGCAGTTTTTAAAGATATATATATATATATATATATATATATATATATATATATATATATATATATATATATGGACTTGAATTTGCAAATGTAGGTCTGGAAGAGTAGGAGCCAGAATATTATCATTCCTAGACTTCATATGGAACTTAAGGGACCCTGAATAGGCAAAACAATCTTGAAAAAGAAGAACTAAGCTGGAGGACTCACACGTCCTGACTCTAAAACTTACTACAAAGCTACAGTAATCAAAACAGTGTGGTCCTAGTATAAAGACAGATATACAGTAGTACCTCGGTTTTCAAACGTCTCCATTGACGAACATTTCAGTTTATGAACACCGTAAATTTTATGGATCTATGGTATCATTAGTAGTAAAATGCATGCTAAATTTGCAGTTTTAGGGGTTGATTTTAAAGGTCTGGAATGGATTAATTCACTTTGCATTACTTTCTATGGGGAAACCACACCTCGGTTTTCGAATGTTTCAGAACTCAAATGGACTTCTGGAATGGATTACGTTCGAAAATCGAGGTACCACTGTATAGGCAATTGGAATGGAATAGAGACCCCAGAAATAAACCCTTGCATGTATGGTCAAATGACTTTTAACCAGGGTGCCGAAGCCATTCAATGGGGAATGGACAGTATTGTCAACAAATAGTACTGGGGAAACTGGATATTCATATGCAGAAGAATGAAATTGGACCCTTACCACATATCATATACAAAAATTAACGCAAAATGAATCGAACATCTAAATGTAAGAGCTAAAACTGTAAAACTTTTAGAATAAAACATAGGGAAATATCTTTACGACTTTACATTTGGCAATGATTTCTTGGATATGACACCAAATTTATAAGCAACAAAAGAAAAAAAAACAGATAAATTAGACTTCATCAAAATCAAACCCTGTGGCATCAAATGACACTATAAACAGAGTAAAAAGCAACCTACAGAAAATAAGAGAATATTTGCTAATCACATATCTGATACGGGATTAATATCCAAAAATATAAAGTACTCCTACAGCTTAACAACAAAAAACTAAAAAACTGAATTCAAAAAAGGAACAAGGAAATGACATCATAAAAATGGCGACGTGATGTGAGCCTGTTGAAATCTCCCCTGGAATTTACAACAAACTGAACAACTATATCTCTACAAAGGACTCCCTGAGCAGCAGACAGGAAAGACTAAGAGGCTCACTACTGAATTCACCTAAAGGTGGGCAAATTGCACGAGTCGGGGAGGAGGGAAGGGAGAAGGGTGGAGACAGAGCCGCGCAGGCGCAGGACACAGACCTAGCTCAGTGCTCTGAGCTCGCCGTATCCTGGAACTACCACAGTTGCAGGAGAGGGAAGAACTCGGACTGCTAGGGCTCCGCTTATGGCCCACAGGGCTGAGGGGGCAGCATATAACACGGTGTCGTGCGGGGCGGCCTGCAGGGTCTCTGCTCCCGCTCCCCATACAAGAACGCAGGATATGGTGAGGCCAAAAAGGAACACCCACGGAGCCATAGGTAGGGGAGTCATACCACTACCGTCTCACTGGAGGCTGGGTTCACTGGACGTGCGACCTGCTGTCCGTTTTCTCTGCAACTGACCGACGACTCTCCTCCACTCTCCTCGGCTCTCCTCGGCTCTCCTTCGTAGCCGCAGCAGTTATATTAGTGGCCAATGGCTCAATGGCTACAGCTGATGGCCATCTACTACCCGAGCCAGCACCCCTCCACGTGAGGCCGAGAGCCTGTAAACTACTTTCTGGGGCTCTGCCCCCACACACGGTTGAACCCAACGCTCACGGCAGAGACCTCGGAGCAAAGACTGGGGGAAGAAGGCTGAAAACGGTGGTTTAAGCCCTCACTGTTGCAGAGAACGGAAGCCTTAGGCACTGAGACTAGCCGGCCCCTCCCGACCTTCCCAGAGCTCGGCCCGCCCCCACCTGCCCAGTGATAGAAGCAGAACAGTAACAGTGTCAGATCAAAAGAACAGAATATTTGCAGTTCTGAGAACTGTGGTCTGCAGACACAGATTCACAGCCCAACTAGTTCCGGCAAAGGGGAGGGAGCTGTGGAAGCAGGACCAGCTGTGGTGGTGGTCGCCCACATTGCTCTGGGCCACCTCTCACATCTCACCCCGCCCCTGACCCCACCTATCTGGGCGGATCCCTGCAGGAGAAAACAGAACTGCTGAAGCACACGGGCTCTGAATCTGGTGCAGGAAGAGCTTTGGAACTTCAGAAACTCTCCACATTTCCCCACAGAGGTGGCGCTGTATGACCCAGGTGAAATGTTCACAGAGGAGAAGCCCACCTTCCTGGGAATCCCCCCATTGTGTGAGAAGCTGGAATAGTGCAGAGAAAACATAACACTGCACTGTGAGAGAGAATAAAAGGCTGCAGTCAAAGAGAAAATAAAAATTCTACAAACACCTACTAGAAAACAAAAGAAAGATCTCTTTCCATCAACCTGTTGCAGAACCCACTCCTGTAGATGTCTAGGAAGAGAAATAATAAATCAGTAATTGCCATGTATAACCAAGGCAACAAGACAGCTCAGAAAGAAAATGAAAAGTCACCAGAAAATGAACTTAAAGATATGGAAATATGTGACTTAAATGACAGAGAATTCAAGATCGCAGTTTTTTAAAAACTCATTGAGTTGCAAGAAAACACAGACAGGCAGGTTAATGAACTCAGAAACACAATCAAAGAACAAAATGAATGTTTTACTAAAGAGATTGAAATTGTAAAAAAGAACCAAGTAGAATTTCTGGAGATTAAGAACTCAGTAAAAGAAATGAAGAATGAAATAGCCAGTTTAGGTAGTCGAGTTGACCAGATGGAGGAAAGAATCAGTGACATTGAAGATAGAAATCTGAAAATGGCACAGATGGAAGAAGAAAGACTTGAGAGTTAAAAAAAATGAAAGAACTCTATAAGAACTTTCTGACTCCATCAGAAAGAGCAATATAAGTATAATGGGCATACCAGAAGGAGAAGAAAGGGGGAAGGGAACAGAGAGTATATTCAAACAAATAGTTGATGAGAACTTCCCAAACTTGTGGAAAGAACTGGATCCTCGAACCCGAGAAGCAAACAGAACACCTAATTACCTCAACCCTAACAGGCCTTCTCCACGGCACATTGTATTGAAGCTGTCAAAAATCAATGACAATAAAGAACCCTCAAGGCAGCCAGGGAAAAGAAGACAGTAACCTACAAAGGAAAGCCCATTAGAATATCATCAGATTTTTCAGCAGAAACTCTACAAGCCAGGAGGGAGTGGACCCAAATATTCAAACTATTGAAGAGAGAAATTATGAGCCAAAAATAATATATCCAGCAAAGATATCCTTTAGATACGAAGGAGGAATAAAGACCTTTCCAGACCTACAGAATCTGAGGGAATTTTCTAACACACGACCTGCACTACAAGAAATACTGAAGGAGGCCATTCGACCAGCATCAATAGGGATAATTTGTGGCAACCAAAATATAAAAGGCGGGAGAGTAAAGGCCTGAACCGGAATATGGGAATGCTGAAGAAAACGGAATACTCTAAATATCAAACTTTCTTTTACATAAACTTAATGGTAACCACTCAAAAACAAAATCCAGAATAGAAATATATAACATAATCAAAGAAGAAACAGGGGGAAAAATAATAGAAAACCACCACACAGAAATAATAGACAACAACAAAAAGGCAAAGAAACAATGGAGACAGAGTCTTACCAGAAAACTAAAGATAGAATGATAGGAAATCCTCACATATCAATAATCACCCTAAGTGTAAATGGACTGAACTCACCAATAAAAAGGCACACAGTAGCAGATTGGATCAAAAAACTAAACCCAACCATATGCTGCCTCCAAGAGACACAGATCAGCTACAAGGACAAGCATAGACTCAAAGTGAAAGGGTGGAAATTGACACTCAATGCAAATGGTATCCAGAGAAAATCAGGTGTAACCATACTGATAACAGATGAAACAGACTTCAGGATAAAAAAGGTAACAAGAAACAAAGATGGACATTTCATAATGATAAAGGGGACTGACTATATAACAAGAAGACATAACAGTCATCTATACTTATGCCCCCTATCAGGGAGCACCAAAATATACCAAGCAACTAGTAACAGAACTAAAGGGAGAAATTGACCAAAACATAATTATCGTAGGGGACCTAAATACATCATTGACAGCTACGGAAAGATCATCCAAACAGAAAATACATAAAGAGGGCTTGCCCAGTGGCTCAGGTGGTTGGAACTCTGTGCTCCTAATGCCGAAGGCTGCCGGTTCAATTCCCACATGGGCCACTGAGCTTTCAACCACAAGGTTGCCAGTTTGACTTCTCAAATCCCGCAAGGGATGGTGGGACTGCCCCCTGAAACTAAAGATTGAACATGGCACCTTGAGCTCAGCTGCCACTGAGCTCCCGGATGGCTCAGTTGGTTGTAACGCATCCTCTCAACCACAAGCTTGCTGGTTCGACTCCTCCACTCCCTCCAAGGGATGGTGGGCTGCGCCCCCTGCAAGTAACAACAACAACTAGATTTGGAGCTGAGCTGCGCCCTCCACAACCACGATTGAAAGGACAACAACTTTACTTGGAAAAACTCTTGGAAGTACACACTGTTCCCAAATAAAGTTCTATTCCCCTTCCCATGAAAAAAAAATCTTAAAAAAAAGAGAATAAATGAAGAAATAGCATCTCTAAATGACATATTAAATGAAATGAACATAATCGTCATTTATAGAGCACTGCATCCTAAAACATCAGACTACACATTTTTTTCTAGTGTACATGGAACATTTTCAGGGATTGACCATATATTGGCACATAAATTAGCCTCAGCAAATTTAAGAAGATTGAAATCATACCAAGCATATTCTCTTGTCAAAAGGCTTTGAAATAGGATATGAACAGCAAAAAGAGGCAGGAAAAAACACAAATACATGGAGATTAAACAACATACGTTTAAAGAACGACTGGGTCAAAGAAGAAATCAGAGGAGAGATCAAAAGATACATAGAAACAAATGACAATGAAAATACATCCTACCAAAATTTTGGGGATGCAGCGAAAGCAGTTTTAAGAGGGAAATTTATCTCATTACAGGCCTATCTCAAGAAACAAGAAAAATCCCAAATAAATAACCTCATGTTACAGCTTAAAGAACTAGAAAAAGAAGAACAAGTGAAACCCAAGGTCAGCAGAAGAAAGGAAATAATAAAAATCAGAGAACTAAATGAAACAGAGAACAGAAAGACAATAGAAAAAATTAACGTGACAAAGAGCTGGTTCTTTGAAAAGATTAACAAAATTGACAAACCCTTGGCTAGACTCACTAACATAAAAAGAGAAAAGACACTAATAAAGAAAATCAGAAATGAAAGAGGGGAAGTTACCACGGATGCCACAGAAATACAAAGGATCACCCAAGAATACTATGAAGGACTATATACCACCAACTTCTATAACTCAGAAGAAATGGACAAGTTCTTAGAAACGTATAGCCTTCCTAGGCTGAGCCATGAAGAATTAGAAAATCTAAACAGACCGATCACCTGAATTAATGAAATTGAATCAGTCATCCAAAACCTTCCCAAAACCAAAAGTCCGGGACCAGATGGCTTCACTAGTGAATTCTACCAAACCTTCAAAGAGGTTCTAATACCAATCCTGGTCAAACTCTTCCAAAAAATTGAAGAGACACTACTCCCTAACTCATTTTATGAGGCCAACATTACCCTGATACCAAAACCTGGTAAGGACAACACAAAAAAAGAAAACTACAGACCAATATCTCTGATGAATACAGATGCAAAGATCCTAAATAAAATTCTAGCAAATCGAATACAAAAATACTTTAAAAAGATTATTCATCACGACCAAGTGGGGTTCATCCCCGGGGCACAAGGATGGTTCAACATACACAAATCCATCAATGTGACACATCGCATAAAAAAAATAAAGGACAAAAATCATATGATTATATCAATTGATGCAGAAAAAGCATTTGATAACATACAACATCCATTTATGATTAAAAGGCTTAATAAAATAGGTATAGAAGGAAAATACCTTAACATAATAAAGGCCATCTATTACAAGCCCTCAGCTAATCTCATAATTAATGGTGAAAAACTGAATCCCTTTGCTCTACGTTCAGGAACACGACAGGGCTGTCCCCTATCACCTCTGCTTTTCAACATAGTGTTGGAAGTCCTCGCCAGAGCAATCGGGCAAGAGAAAGAAATAAAAAGCATCCAAATTGGGAATGAAGAAGTTAAATTGTCACTCTTTGCAGATGACATGATGCTATATATAGAAAACCCTCAAGACTCCACCAAAAAGCTATTAGAAACAATCAATGAATACAGTAAAGTTGCCGGCTACAAAATCAACATACTAAAGTCCATTGCATTCCTATAAACTAACAATGAAATCTCAGAAAAAGAAATGAAAAAAACAATTCCTTTTGCAATTGCAGCAAAAAGAATAAAATACTTAGAAATAAACTTAACTAAGGATGTGAAAGACACTATATGCTGAAAACTATAAGACATTTTTCAAAGAAATTGAAGAAGACACAAAGAAATGGAAAGACATTCCGTGCTCATGGATTGGAAGAATCCACATAGTTAAAATGGCCATATTACCCAAAGCAATATACAGATTTAATGCAATCCCCATCAAACCCCGAAGGCTTTTTTGAAAGAAATAGAAGAAAAAAATCATCAGATTTGTATGGAACTACAAAAGACCCCGAACAGCCAATGCAATCCTAAGAGAAAAGAACAATGCTGGAGGTATCACACTCCCTGATTTTAGCTTGTACTACAGGGCAACAATAATCAAAACAGCATGGTATTGGCAGAAAAACAGACACATAGACCAATGGAATAGAATTGAGAACCCAGAAATAAACCCACATAAATATGGATAGGTAATTTTTGACATATAAGCCAAAAACATACAATGGAGAAAAGACAGCCTCTTCAATAAATGGTGCTGGCAGAATCAGAAAGCCATGTGCAAAAGAACGAAACTGGACGACTCTCAGTCACCATGTACCAAAATTAATTCAAAATGGATCAAAGACTTAAGCATAAGACCTGGAACAATAAACTGCATAGAAGAAAACATAGGTACTAAACTTATGGACCTTGGGTTCAAAGAGCATTTTATGAATTTGACTCCAAAGGTAATGGAAGTAAAAGCTAAAAGAAACAAATGGGACTATATGAAACTTAAAAGCTTCTGCACAGCAAAAGAAACCATCGACAAAATAAAGAGGCAACCAACTGAATGGGAGAAGATTTTTCCAAACAGTGCCTCCGATAAGGGGCTAATATCCAAAATATACAAGGAACTCATGAAACTCAACAACAAAAAAACAAACAACCCAACTGAAAAATGGGCAGAAGACCTGAAGAGACATTTCTCCAAAGAGGACATGCAAATGGCAAATAGACATATGAAAAAATGCTCAACATCACTAATCATCAGAGAAATGCTAATAAAAACCACAATGAGATATCACCTCACCCCAGTCAGAATGGCTATCATCAACAAGACAAATAGTAACAAGTGCTGGAGAGGCTGTGGAGAAAAAGGAACCCTCATACACTGTTGGTGGGAATGTTGATTGATGCAGCCGGTAAGGAAGGCAGTGTGGAGGTTCCTCAAAAATTATGAATAGAATTACCATATTGATGTAGGAGTATTTTCCTGTGAGACCCCAAATGATGGAGAAATGTTTTTCTGGTGATTCCCCAAATGATGTTAATGATGTTGGATCTGCCGGCAGTTTCTGGGTGTAGGCCGTGATCGTGTTTTGTGAGACCGAAAAATGGAAACACGGACCCAGGAGAGGCAAAGAGTTTTAAAAAGAAGACAGTTCATTGAAAAGCAAAGGGTTAGAGCTCCTGAGCGGGAGGGGGCCCCAAATGGGGGTATCCGTGACTGAGGCAAAAGCTCTTACTTTTATACCTTCCCTTGCCTGTTTGGCAAAGGGGAGTTATTTGAAGAAGGGAACTGTTTGAAGAAGGGAGCTGGCGCCTTCTAATGAAATTCGTCTACCAGGTTTGTTCTGCTTGCCCATCCTACAGGAATTAGCAAAGTAACCCACTCTTATCTATCAGATCTGTTCCATTTGTCAGGCCAAAAGGAATTTTACGATTAACTTCAAGGCCTTGTTACAGTTTGTACTGGAGCGAAGGAGTGATTTCAAAACGTGGAGTTTTAGGATATGGCTGCCTTTTTTGTATTCCACCAGCGACCTCCCTGTCTACCTAGGGACATGCTAGCTAACCTGTATCCATATGACCCAGCAATCCCTCTCCTCGGTATCTACCCCAAAAATCTGAAATCATTTATACATAAAGACACGTGTGCTCCAGTGTTCTTGCAGCTTTATTTATTGTGGCCAAGACATGGAAACAACCAAAATGTCCTTCGATAGAGGAATGGATAAAGAAGTTGTGGTATAGATACACAATGGAATACTATTTGGCGGTAAGAAAAGATGATATAGGACCATTTGTGACAACATGGATGGATTTTGAGATTATAATGCTAAGTGAAATAAGTCAGACAGGAAAAGCAGAGAACCATATGATTTCACTGATATGTGGTATATAAACCGAAAACAACAAAAGAACAAGACAAACAACTGAAAGAACAAAAACTCACAGACACAGACAATAGTTTAGTGGTTACCAGAGGGTAAGGGGGAGGGAGGAGCGGGGCTCTAGAGGAGGGTAAATGGGGATAAAATATATGGTGATGGAAAGAGAACTGACTCTGGGTGGTGAACACACAATGTGATTTATAGATGACGTATTACAGAATTGTACACCTGAAATCTATGTAACTTGACTAACAATTGTCACCCCAATAAATTTTAATTAAAAAAAAAAGGGCCAAGGATTTGAATAGACATTTTTTGAGAGATATGCAAACGGCCAATAAGCATATGAAAAGATGCTCAACATCACTAATCATTATGGAAATGCAAATGAAAACCACAGTGAGATAGCACCTCATAAGCATTAGGATGGCTACTACGAAAAACAGAAAAGAACGAGTGCTGGTAAAGATGTGGAGAAACTGAAACCCTTGTGCACCGCTGGTGGGAATGTAAAATGGGCAGCTGCTGTGGAAACCAGCATGGTCATTTCTCAAAAAATTAAACACAGAATTACCATATGATCCAGCAATGCCACTTCTGGGTATCTACATAAAAGACATGAAAGCAGAGACTTGAAAAGGTATTTGTACCCATGTTCATAGCAGCATCATTCACAATAGCGAGGGTGAAACAAACCAGATGTCTACCAGTGGATGACTGGAGAAACAAAACATGGTCTATCTGTACAATGGAATAGTATTCATACTTTAAAAACGAGGAAACACTAATACATGCTACAACACGAATGAACCTTGAGGACATCATGTTACATGAAATAAGCCGACACAAAAGGACAAATAGTATATGATTCCTTGAATAGTCAAATTCATAGATAAAGTAGAATAGTGGTTGGCAGGGGCTGGGAAAGGGGAGAATGAGGAGTTATCATTTATTTAATGGGTACAGAGATTCAATGTGAGATGATGACAAGGTCCTGGAGATGGAGGGTGGTGATGGTTGCAGAACAATGTGAATGTATTTAATGCCAGTGAATGGTACACTTAAAATAGTTAAAATGATAAATTTTGTTATGTATACTTTAACACATACACACACACTCACACCTTATCGTCAGGTCTGGCCAGGCCAAACTGTCCAGGGAAAGAGCAGTCTGAAATGTTCTGAACAATGAAATGTCATATATCTGGGGTTTCTGGGAGCAGTACGGGAGAGGGGTTGGTCAGGGTGGAGCAGAAGAGAAGGGAAGAAGACAAGGCCAGCAATATGGCATAGTGGCCCCTGGGAAGGACAAGCTGACATGTGGGCAATTTGATAAACAGGAATAGCTATGAGTCTTATCTGCTGCTCTGTGTTTGCTTCTCTGTCCCTCTGCTACCCACATCTTCAGTAAGTTTTTTAGTCCCTCATAGGTTGCTTGATAAATGAAGGCATGGGGAGGTATAAAGGCTTAGGGACTGTGTTCCACGGATGGGTGGGTGCAGAGTGGAGAGCAGGGAACAACCCCAAGAGGCAAAGCATAAGTGAGATGTAGCCATCAGCAGAAGCACGGGTTGGAACAAGGAGTTATTAGGAAAGTTAAGTCCCTCGAGTTTCCTCAGTTATTGGGGCAATCTTAGTGTTTCCCGCCTTCTATGGGAAGGAGGCTGGTGCCATTTTCACTGAACTACTAAAGGAAGCTGGATGGTTTGGGTCCCCAGGTGGCTGAGGCCAGTGTTATGCTTGTTGCCCCTTGGAATGGTGGTGAGTAGCCCTCCTACGGTGGGCAGGCTCTGGAAACAGTGCTCTTGCCTGTGTCCTCGTATTCTGGTGGCACTGTGCTCGCTGGAGGGTGACAGGGCAGGGCAGATCTGCCTACTTTAGTGGGAAATGTCTCCTGCTCGGAGTTCAAGCTGAGGCTTCCTCAGTGGCGAGATTAAACATTGCTCAGGGAACAGTCATTTGTTTAATGACCATTTCTTGTCCACGATTGCATAGGTAACTCTTAGTAGACACTTTTGTAGAATCTTTCTTTTTAAATGGACAAATGCCACAAAGTTTTGAGGCTGTTGAGATTATGACTACCTTTAAGAAGATTATAAGCAGCTGGGAGCAAATTATCCTGTAAGCTCCCCACTGTTGGCAAATTCCTGTGTAGAATTTCTCCCTACTAATAATCACTGAGCAGCATCATTAGAAAGGCGTTCTGAAAAACAGCAGAAGTAATTGGCACAGCCGACATGTTGGTCGTGTGCCAGACACTGGGAAAGTTCAGGAAAGAGTGTACCATCTCTATGGAAAAGTTTTTTGGTTTTTTTTCAAGCATCTAAATTCCCAGGCGCTACAACTCCTTCAACAGGTGTGAGTGATTGGTTAAAATTACTAACACTCAAAGGGGTATCATAATTTTCTCTGGTTGTGGTCAGATGACATGTCTGAGCTACTTCCAAATGTATGACTTGGTTGGTACTGTGTAGCCATTTTGAAAGATACATAAGAGACTTGATATTGATGTCAGAATGCTGTTTCATCCTTCTGAAGAAGGATGAAACATCAAGTCATAGGTTTGGCTCTCTGTGCACATCTGTCAATGGATGGCAGCTGACCCTCTGGGGTCAGATACTACTGGTAAGAGTCAATCCACTTCATCACGGGCTGTTTGCAGACCCAGTGCAGGGTGAGCTTGGCTAACATGGTATGATCCGCCCTCCTCTGGGAAACCTGTCAGCTAGCCCCAGCCTGGACCTCAGCGACAGTCACTTGGGAGCTGGCAATGGATTCTTCTACTTAGGCAGCTTATTGTCTGATGAGGTTGGAGAGGCAAAGACCACATGAAAGGGACCAAGAAGGCTGAATTTTCTTGGGAATCGAAAACATACATTGAAGCTACAACATGATATGGAATCCATTAAGGCTTACGTTTTTCCAAGGTAGGGCCTCTGATTCGCTTATCATCGGTACCCTCCGTGCCTACCATAGGCCTGGAACACAATAGATGTATGTTTTTAAATGAATGAACTGAAATTCTACATGAGTGGTTCTTGAACTTCACAGCAGCGTTTCTCAAACCTTAGCCTGCATCGGAACGCATGGAGGGCCTGAGAGAACACGAGTTTCTGACTCAGCAGGTCTGGGACTGGGCCTGAAAACTGCATCTCTAACAGGTTCCCAGGCAGGGCTGCTGCTGGTTAGCTGACCACACTCTGATGAGCCGTGCTTTAGTGTGAGTGAGAAGCACCTGGAAAGCTTGTTAAAAGGGTTGAACCCCTGGCTCCACGCCTGGAGAGTCTGATTCGGTCGGTCTGGGGTGCGGCCCAGGAACCTGAATTTTCACAAGCCCTGAGATTCTGATGCTGGTGATCCCCAACACATGGTCAGAGCCAAGGACAGTTTGCTTCTCTCTTATTGAGAATGTTATCTGAGTCCCCAGCTGCCCCTTTGGAAACCAAGTCAGGTATAAAGCTCAGTGGCAGCCAAGTACTGGTAAGCCACGTGGACAGACACAGATGAAAGGGGGACCTTGAGTGTGAGCCGTGCAGAGTGAGGAAACGTACACGAGGCCATCCCATGTAGGAAGGAGAAATATTAGAAGTAAGCAGCTGGGCACAGCGTCAACCAACATGAGGTGTGGATGAAAGGTGGGGAGTGGGAATAGTGGGGGGCATGACACCAAAGAACCAAATGGATCCCACAGAATAAAGTCTTCATATAAAGCTTGCATTTAGATGACACTTGCAGATGGGACTCAGGGACCAGTGGCATGCTGGGTTTGAAAGGACCCTGGAATTCACATAGGTCTCCACAAGGGTCCTGAGAGCCCACAGGGGTGGTATGGAGACTCCCAAGTCCAGCATCAGGCTGCTCTGACTTCCAGGCCCCGCTGTATAACCAGACACACATCTACCCACACAGCGTATCTGCTATATTCTGTATTTGTCTCCAGTGGGTGACAGAGGGCCCTTTGGGGAAGTAATATGTGCTCCACCTTTCTGAGAAACCTATCAGCTATGTGTTTTGGGCTGGGTTCCCCAGAGGTAGGGGTTCCTTCTGAGATGAGGATTTCTGTGAAAGTCATGTATTAGGAAGTATTTGCAGAAAAGATAGGTGTGGGGGTGAGACTGACACCAAGCAGGGTCCCACAGAGGTGACTGGCTCAATCTCACAGGGGTGCACCTGGAAAGGGAACTACACTCCACCTATCAGTTGTTGGCCAAGGATAGCCCCTGGGAGATGTAAGTTTGTGGGCACTTTTGCTTCTGTTCACATGCACAGGCAAGGTGTGCTCCAGGGGCCCAGAGGGTCTGCCCACAGGATACGCACGTGCTGGCTGCTAAGAGCGAAAGTGACTGGGATCGTGCACTGGCAGGCAGGGCTCTGACAGTCTCCTAACTGTCATTTTGACAGGTTCCCCATCTTCTCCAAGCCTCAGGTAGCTCTTCTTATGGCCTGCCACATTCTAGTTCTACTTGCACCTTTTCTTTCAAGATTCTGAATTGCCAGAAGGTTCTTATTTACGCGGTGGCCAAATTTCTCTTTGTAACTTTTACGTATTGGTCCTGGGTTTGCCCTCTGTGGCCGTAAGACCACCTGTGTCCCTCTTGCCCTTCTGAAAGTTGAAAATAGTGACCACTTAACCACCCAGAGGGTCCTTTTCTTGTAGCCTAAAATCTCAAGCCCCATCTACTTGCTCCCTATAAGAGAAAGAATGTTTCCAGACCCCACCTCCTTCTGACTGGCCTCTCTGGGCATTTCCTATTCATCCGAGAGCCTCTTAAAATGTGGCATCCAGATAGGAAATTGGGGCTACAGGTACCTTCTGGTTTGAGTATTGAATCAAGTGTTGTTTGGGAAAACATGTTGGCTACCAAATCATCATTTTCATCATCTCCACTGATACACTGTTAACCTCATCATCTTGTGGGGTACAGAAGGTCAAACAAGTCCACAATTTATTTTTCTTAATATGACCAGTCATGTGACACGGGGCAGAGGCCACTAATTTTTTCCATCTGGGTTTCTGACCTCTGACTGTTTGGAACTAGTGGGCTTACTCTTTTTTTTTTTTTTTTTTTTTTTTTTTTAATGTTGACATCACATCCATAACAAGTCATTCCTAAGAATGGGGAATTTAGGATGTAGCAGAAATTACTAACAATCCTCTGTGACAGCAGGTCTCACCCTTTTGAGTGCATCAGAATCGCCAGGAGGGCTTGTTAAAGATCACTGGGCCCCACTCTGAGTTTCTTAGGCTAGGTTTGAAGCGTCAAGAATTTACACTTCTTAATGCTGAGCGAAATAAGTCAGACAGAAAAAGCAGAGAACCATGTGATTTCACTGATATGTGGTATATAAACCAAAAACAACAAAAGAACACAACAAACAAATGAGAAACAGAAACTCATAGACACAGACAATAGTTTAGTGGTTACCAGAGGGTAAGGGGGGTGGGGGGTGGGAGATGAGGGTAAAGGGGATCGAATATATGGTGATGGAAGGAGAACTGACTCTGGGTGGTGAACACACAATGGGATTTATAGACGATGTAATACAGAATTGTTCACCTGAAATCTATGTAATTTTACTAACAATTGTCACCCCAATAAATTTAATAAAATAATAATAATAATAAAAAAGAATTTACACTTTTTTTTTAAAATTAGTTTATTGGGGTGACAATTGTTAGTAAAGTTACATAGATTTCAGGTGTACAATTCTGTATTACATCATCTATAAATCCCATTGTGAAGAATTTACACTTCTTAAGAGGCTCCTAGGTGATACTGCAGGGGACCACTGAGAACCACTGCTCTATTACATTTCCTGGCTGCTTGAGCTCTGGTGTTAGGTATGAATCTTCAGAAGGCTTTAGCCAAAGGAAGGGAAAGAAGGAAAAACTCACATCTATTGTATGTACTTACCAGGAACAGTCATATATATAGAATCAAATTTTATTTTAACAGTGCTATGAGTGTAGAGTCAGTATGTTCCTTTTAAAATTAATAAAATGACACAGAATTTAAGTCACTTGCTTAAAGTCACGTAGGGGCAGATCTGAAATTAGAGCCGAGGTCTGTTTGACCCCAAAGCCCTGTCCTTCCCCACCCGCCACGCTGCTCCTTAGACTGTCAGCTGGGCCAGAATGCCAAAATCACTCAGGATCAACACACACACACACACACACACACACACACACACACACACACACACTCCCCTTGAAAGCCTTTTGCTTGAATTGCATGTCACAAAGATAAAATACATTTCACAAACACAAAAAAATGCTCTTGGAAGAGGGTGAAGATAACATGGGATTTTCTGTCTACCATATATCTGTCATTGTTTGTAATCATGTTTTCACAATTAGCTTAGTTAATGTGTCAATTTCTAATAATAGGCTTTCCATGGAGGTTGCCAGAAACCATGTGTTGGAAGGAAGCATAGTGGGATTGAAAAGAGCCAGCAATCATAGATGATAAAGAGTTAACCTGCAAAAAACTGTATCCTAAATATCAAACAGGCATATTTTAGAGTTTTGTGGTTTTGAGAAAAGGTTCCCAATGTTATTATTACACAGTCTTTTTCTGCCTCAAAAGTGCATTACAATGGATGGAAAAACTCATTATGCAAAGTCAAAGCAGTCAGTCACAAAAGACCACATAATGTATGGTTCCACTTATATGAAATATCCAGACTCTACAGAGATAGAAAGTGGATTCGTGGTTGCTTAGGGTTTGGGGGCTGGAATAGAGAAGTGATAGTTAAAGGGTATGGGCTTTTTTCTGAGGTGATGAAAATGTTCCAAAATTAGACTCTGGTTATGGTTATGCAACTCTGTAAATATGCTAAGAAGCACTGAACTGTGTACTTTAAATGGGTGAACTGTATGCTATGTGGTTATATCTCAATAAAGCTGTTACCAGAAAAAGCACATTACATTTGCAAAACATTTTAAGTACCCATTATACATAAACATTTGTAGTTTTGGATTTTTTTTCAATATATACAATTATTATAGGGGTGAGAGCTATGGAATTTAGATTTGGCTAGATAGGGCCAATTCAGGGTAAATGGAGTGCCATGGCTGACTAGGAGTTTCACCTTGATGAGCGTACTTGAGGACTTTAGCTCTAGGTTCTGTCACAGGAAGTGCAGATGTGTGGAAGGGATCGTTGATAGCAGGTCACAGTTCTGACAAGGGGCAGGAGGTTCAGGGCAAATTTCAGGGTCCCAACAGGTATGCTAGAGTGTGTAGCTGGATCTTCAGCAGAAGCCCAGCCATACTAACCGGGACATGCAAGGACTGCTGGGAGACCTGGGGCCCCGTGTCTAGTAGGGCACTTCTGACCAGATGCTGAGAGCCATGTTGGGTTGGTCTGCGTAAAAATCTCGGGCTGCAACAGTGGCTGGATGAAGTGGTCTAGCCTTCTCTGAAGAGTTGAGTCCATCTGGACTCCCCAGTCAGGGGCCACCCACAGTCACCCACTTGATCCCTAGGGATGTTAGCCCACAGCCTTACCCAGATGTGTCTTCAACCCCAGCTGTGTGAAAGGAAGAAAGAAAACCAGAGAGAAGGATGTAATTGTCCCAGTCAAGTTACACTTAATAACCCTTTACTCCTTCCACTGATGTTGCTATTCTCTATATCTGTTCAACTTAACATTTCTTATGCCAAAGACCATGAGAGGGGTTGGAAATACAACCCCTCAAGGGGTTGTATCAAGAAACAGTCCTTGCCCTCAAGGAGTTGCTACTCAAAAGGGGGAGGGCAACTCATAAGCAGATCACTTTCAACATAATGATCACATCCTATCACATCTGCTCATAACCATCCATTCAGGTTGGATTGCAGAGTCTGCTTCTAGGGGACCCAACTTAAGACACACATCTACCACAACTAAAGAAGTACACACTGAAATGTTATTTAGCATACTTAATGTTGCACAGAAATTAAAATATTGATACTTTCCATAAACATTACTCAAAGGACAAGAATGTTTTCTTATGGCAGAATAGTATTGCATTGTGTATAACATACCATATCTCCTTTATCCAATCATCTATTGAAGGACACTTTGGTTGTTTCCATGTCTTGGCCACCGTAAATAATGCTGCAGTGAACATCGGAGCACATATATCTTTATGGATAATTGTTTTCAGATTTTTTTTGGGTAGATACCCAGGAGAGGGATTGCTGGGTCATATGGTAATTCTATTCTTAATTTTTTGAGGAACCTCCACACTGCCTTCCATAGCGGCTGTACCAATCTGCATTCCTACCAACATGGATGGATCTTGAGATTATTATGCTAAGTGAAGTAAGTCAGACAGAAAAAGTCAAGAATCATATGATTTCACTGATATGTGGTATATAAAACTGAAAACAACACAGAACAAGACAAACAAATGCAGAAACAAAAACTCATAGACACAGACAATAGTTTAGTGGTTAACAGAGGGTAAGCGGGGGAGAGGGGTGGGAGATGAGGGTAAAGGGGATCAAATATATGATGACAGAAAGATAACTGACTCTGGGTGGTGAACGCACAATGTGATATATAGGTGATGTATTACAGAATTATACACCTGAAACCTATGTAACTTTCCTAATAATTGTCACCCCAATAAACTTTAATTTTTTAAAAAAGGAAAAGAATGTTCTTGGATGGATTGACAGTTACATTTTCTAAACAAGACCTTGTTTGTAAACATATCTAACATGAAAATTTTTTCAGTTAACACAATTCATCATATCCTCAACAGCAAAACATGTTAAGGTGGCATGTTGGGCCAGCAATGAACACATACTTCCTAAAAAATTGGATTATTGATATCTAGAGTTTAGTTCTCCCCAAGCATCTTTATTCTCATGTAAGTGTGACATTTTGGATTCAACCCAAATGCATGGTGATGGACAGATCTGATGGGATGTGACCTGATTTGGGGGTTAAAACTACGCTGTTTAAATAACCGTATTTAAACTTTATCACTCTGAATTTGGTTTAAATAATCTGTGTGTTGCACTATTTTATTTTTATCATACACGAAGTCACATAATGCAGTGGGGAGGGAGCCCTGGATTCTGGTCCAGACTCCGTAACTCAATATCCAAGTCACCCAGACAAACCGTACTCTCTCTGGGGCTCATTCACCACATTTGTTTAAAAAGAAAAACAAGAAATTGCAGCGAAAAGGGAGAGGGTTTGGCTAAATGATCTCAAATATTCCTTCTAGCAAAATTCTATTAGGTTGAATAAAGGCCATTTAATTTCACCATAAGATCTGTGCAGTGAACCAGACTGGTGTTTTTGAACTAAGAATTTTAGTACTTAACAAAGAAAAACCAACCAGCACCCCCTCTGAACCTATCTGTAGCGCTAACATTAGGAATTCAAGTTGGAGTAGTTTTAGCCTCTGGAGTTTAAGCAAGCCCTTAACCTGGGCCCCTCCCTGTATTTTATAATTTGACTAATTTAAGTCATAAAGCAAATCTTATGTCATCTTTGACAAGAAAGCAAAATCATTTTACTAATATTTTCATGCCTTTCCAGAATTATTTCTAAAGAATGAGCTTGTAAATACCGATGGTATATCAGGCAGAAAAAGACAGAACTTTATCTTTCCTTGGGCTTTTTCCCTATGAAATATAACCCCAACTGTCAGAAATGCACGTTATTCCAGATGCCCTCAAACGGTTCACTTAGAACAGATTGCCAAAAGGGTTGCATTAGAAAATAGCAAAATCAATTTCAGATAAAAGCAAAACAGAGAAGCCTTCAAATTAGCAAGAAAGAAGTTATATTAATCATTTAGTTATTTAATAGCAGGATGGAGAAGATGGGGAAATGTTTTACTAACGTCTCAAGATTGGGTGGTTTTAGTCATTTCTGTGCTGGGTGCATCTTGTAAAAATAACTTCATGAGGAGCGGCCGTATGAAACTCCAGCCCCTACCGAGCTTTGGAACCTTACTGCCCATTATCTCGTCACTGCATTGAACAAGTAGCAGGCAGTAATTAGATCAGAGCCTGGATAGTCAGGGAGAGCAACTGGAACGAATTATTTTCTTACAGAAAGTGGTCATTCAAAGGCAGAAAACCCAAGTCACCTACAATTTCCTTGTCCACTTTGCCAAGGGATAGGCCGGGGAGGGTCCACGAACAGGAACGGAGAACTCGGCTAGGGTCGGAGAGCCGGGAAGGCGGGGGTGGGGTGGGGTGGGGGTGGGGGTAGGGGGGTCAAACTCCCGAAAGCGGAATGTGAGCCAGCCCGGGAGACGCGGGCCGCTGTGGGAAGGGTGCAGACTAGGCCCAGCATCTTGCAAGGGTGAGTCCAGGTGAGGGGCGTGTTACCAAGCTCCGCTGGCAGGGAGCGCGGATTCGCCCGGGCACGGTTCCCACCAGTGGCTCCTCTACGCACAGCAGCCTCCTGGGTGTCAGCGCGCAAAGTAGCCTCTTAATCCCCGCTCCCGCTCGATTAATTAAGGCCTCCAAAGCAGAAAGCTGGGAGCCAGATGCTTCATTCCAGGGGCACCGGGGGCAGGGGGGAGTCCACACTCCTCCAGCCCAGCTGGGCGCCCCTTCCCAGACACCACCAGACACTGGGCGACTCGCGTCTCTCCAGTGAGCGCTCCCCTCGCTGGGTTCCCGGGACCCCCTGGTGACCGGCGACTCGCCGGGTCACCGGAGTCAGGCCACAGGCCCAGGCTGCTTCCTCCCGCGCCACGGCCCATGGTTAGCGGCCAGCAGCCGGGGTGCGGGCGGGGCGCTCCGGGGAGGCCGAGGCCGCGCGCTATTCCTGTCGCTGTGAGCTACAGGCCTGTTATGTGTGGCACCCAATCACGCCTCCGACCGGCCGAGCTGACTAGCGCACCCCCGCCCTAATCCCCCAGGCTCTGATTTGATCCTCCGCGCGGAACACTCTCACCTCCCCCTCCCCCCGCCCCATAGCCAGTTGTCCCCGGCCCTTGCGGGTGCCCGCAGAACCCGTCCTCCTCGTCCACCCCCGGGAGGTCAGAGCCTTCGCCTCACACTCCCGGGACGCCCCGAGCCGGGCTACATCTGCGCATCTGGGCCGTCGGAGATCCAGCACCCTCGGGAGTCGGTCCACTCGCAGCTCGGCCCTTCCAGGTGATGGTGAGCGGCCACTGCGGCCCCTGCGCAGGTGTGGGTTCCTCAAACTGGGCCGGGGAGGGAGATTTGGGCAACGCGCTGACAGCCTCGGCAGCCGCCAAAACCAAACCCTGCACCCCGCCCCCCTGCCCCGACAGACTCCAAACTCCGCGCCATCCACCACTAGGGGCTTTGGAAACCGTTCCACACCCGAAATGGCTCCTAAGGGGGCAACGGGAGATCTGCGGACGTGGGCAAAGAAGCCCCCCGCTTTAAACTGAGCAGGCAAAAACGAGCACCTGCTAGGGCCTTTGCGGCTCACGTCTGAGTGTCCTGGGGGTGCCGGGCCCCGAGATGCCTCCGGCCGCGCACGGCTGGCCCCAGCCCCCGCCTGGCCGCTTCCCGCCCTGAGCATCATGAGTTACTTCCTGTCTTACTGCAAAGCTCATGGCAGCGCGCTGCTTACCGGCTACCAGGCCCTGCGAGCCGAGGGCTTCCTGTGCGACGTGACACTGGAGGCCGAGGGCAGCGAGTTCCCGGCGCACCGGTCGCTCCTCGCGTGTTCCAGCGACTACTTCAGGGCCCTATTCAAGAGCCACACCCGGGAATCCCGGGAGTCCGTGATCCACCTGCATGTGCCGTCGGCGGCCGGCCTGCAGCGCCTGCTCGACTTCATCTACACCGCCTGGCTGCCGCTGTCCATGGACACCGTAGAGGACACGCTGGAGGCCGCTAGCTACCTGCAGGTCACAGAGGCCCTGGGGCTGTGCGGCCGCTACCTGGAGCGCCAGCTGGCCCCAGAAAACGGCTGTTTCGTCGCCAACGTGGCGGCGCGCTTTGGCTTGGCGCACACGCTGGACGCGTCGGAGCGCTGCATTGTGCGTCACCTGCGGGAGCTGCTGGCGAGGGGCGCTGGCCCTATGGGGCTGCTGGAGCTCAACCCCGCGTCGCTGAAGGCGGTGCTGGGTGCCCCCGACGTGGCGCGGGTGCCCGAGTACCGGCTGCTAGGCCTGGCGTTGGCCTGGTTGCGGCGGGAGCCCAAGGCCAAGCGCCTGGCCCACTGCGCCGCGCTGCTTGAGCGCATCCGCTTCGGCCTGGTGCCGGCCAACGTGCTACGGCGCATGTACTCGGGCTCCGGCCTCGCACTTCCCGCCCGGGTCAAGGGCCTCATCATCCAGGCCCTCAACTACCACACGGCGCCGTCCCGCCAGCCTCTCGTGCAGGGCGAGCAGACCAGTGTCAGGAGTCCCCAAACCCGCATCTTGTTGGTCGGGGGGCGCAGGGCGAGGGAGGCGGTGACTGAGGAGGTTGCGGCCCCACGGGGTGCAGCCAGGGGCAGGGGCGCCGCAGCTCAGCCCGAGGAGGAGGAAGAGGAGCAGTTGGAAGAGGAGGAGGAAGAGGAAGAGGAGTGGGAGCTCACCCAGGACGTGGTGGCTTTCGACGTGTACAACCACCGCTGGTGCAGACTCACGCGGCTGCCCGCACCGCTACTGGGACACAGCGTGTGCGCCGCGGGCAACTTCTTGTTCGTTCTAGGCGGGGAGAGCCCTTTGGGCAGTGCCTTCTCTCCCTTGGCTGACGGCCCGCGGGAAGTCACGGCCCAAGTGCACCGTTACGACCCTCGCTTCCACACTTGGACGGCGGTTCCCGCTATGCGAGAAGCGCGGTCGCACTTCTGGTGCGGCGCCCTGGGCGAGGGGCTTCTGGCTGTCGGGGGCCTGGGCGCGGGCGGCGAGGCACTGGCCTCGGTGGAGATGTACGACCTGCGCCGGGACCGCTGGACGGCGGCCGGGGCGCTCCCGCGAGCGCTTCACGGTCACGCGGGGGCTGTCGGGGACCGTGGCGTCGTGTATATCTCCGGGGGCAAGGCGGGGAGAGGCGAGGGCGGCGCGAGCAGCCTCAGGGACGTATATGCCCTGGGTCCTGGGGAGCGGGTGTGGAGCAAGAGGGCGCCTATGGGCACGGCCCGCTTCGGGCATCACATGGCTGCGCTGCGTGGCGCGGTGTTCGCCTTTCTGGGGCGCTACGAACCCTTCTCTGAAATCGAGCGCTACGACCCCGGCACCGACCAGTGGACTCGACTGCGGCCGCTGCCGTACGACCGCTTCTGCTATGGGCTGGCCGTGGTGGAGGAGACAGCGCTGCTGCTGGGCGGTGTCAAGTGGCGGGGTTCGCGCCAGGTGCCAACCCGCAACGTGGTGGGCTATGATCTCGACCTGGACCGCTGGGAGGACATAGACTGTGCGCTGCCTTGGGCCTGGAGTGGCCTGCAGTGCGCAGTGCTGCAGCTGGCCGAAGGTGGGGACGAGGAGAGGGAGGGAGAGACCAGAGAAGCTCCAGATTTAGTGCTGGGCCTCAGGGGTTAGGGCAGTCTCTGGCGACAGAGGAGAAAATAGTGCTTGGGCAAGTTTACATAGAAATACGTGGGCTTTTCCTAAGAATGGGATTCTGGGAACAGAGTGGCTTCTGAAGGTTAAGGAGGCAAACAAGGGCTTGGCCAAAGAGGGCCATTTCCCTTTAAGGTGAGAATGGGAGACAGGATGGGTCAAATAGGATATATGAATCAACTTCAGTGAGCTAGGGATTTCTAGAAATTCTCATGCTGGGCTAGAGATGGGCTTTCAAAAGGAAAATATGACCCTATTTTCCCTCTTACAATTGAAGTGTTTCCCTAGGTGCTAAACAGTGATTACTTTTGTGCCAAACAAACAAATGGCCAAAAATGTACCATAATACGATATATACAAGACCCAGAAAATCATTAGCTATAAAGGCTGTCATAAATAGCCCTAGAACATGGCATTATCTGAATAAACAGTGAAGGGAAAGTGCCTTGGTTAAACACCACGAAATCATTGTAAGGAGAACTATGATTTTATCATCTAGAACCATGGTTCTGTTCTGACGGTTTACTATAAATATGGAACGCAGAGGGAAAAGAAAATGTTACGAGAGCACCTTTTTTCCCCTTTTTTTGAGAAAATGACCTAAGTTAAGTTTTTCTGTCCCTCATCCTTCATTACCCTTTGTCTACTTTTGCCTTAAGCTTTAGGCAGCTCATTGGTTTTAAGTTTTATTTTAGCAACCCTTAGCCGTAATAATGAGGCTCTTCTGGTTAAGTGGAACACCTAACAAAAATAAAACCCTATTTCTTTTATCCTCTTTAAATGTTCATTCTGTAGACATGCTGTAGGTTATACTGAAAAAAAACAACAACAAAAAACGACTTTATTTTTGGTGGCTCCTCCACCCACCCTCCCAAATTTCCCCAAAGAATCACAGAGAAAGGAAAGAGAGAAGTAGGTGAAAATTTCAAGTTCACATCACGTAAATGTGAAACCAGCTTGATTTTACAGGGTCTCAGAGACGATGCTTGTATACACTGTACAGGTGATTTTTCATTGTACCACCAATGGAGTGGCAAAGTTAGAACTCATAACTGTGGAGGGATGGAAAGGTGGCTGTGTGATTGTGTCACAAAGAAATATGGTGAGGACTTTATGAATAAAGTAGGTACTTTTGAGGATGCATTAAGAGCCAAATTTATTTGACTTCAGTTTACAGTGCTGCCTCTTTCCTAGATTTGAAACTAATGCAATAAAATGTACAGATATATAGTGTTAAAAGGTCTCGTTCATGCTAGGCTAGCCACAAGTCTTTTAAAATTCATTAGTTTAATTTTTACCATTTAAAACAACACAGCCGACTTTACAAAAGGAAAAGCTGCTTAGTAGCAACACAGCTAATCTTTCCATCAACTGCTTGCTGTTTACAGGGCACAACCTGGCCACTGTATCCATGACACATCCATCAGGTACAGATATTTTTAAGTGAATGTACACATTTGGTCTAGTAAACATCAACAAGTCTAAACACCTGTAACAAGCACACTTCATTTTAGGACAAGAGGTTTTTTTTTTTTTTTTTTTTTTCCCGGTTTTTTTTTACATATACAAAATCCCACAAATTTAATGTGCGTCAATATCCATGCAGTAAATAAATGTTTTTACAAATAGGTTTTTTTAAATGATAAAAATATTACACTGGACTCAAAATTCCATACAAACATTAATACATGATTTCTCATCCATTTTGACTAAATATAGGATTACTGAAAATGTGCTGTAGAAAGGCCACTCTCCTGTACAGTTGTGCAAAGTCTGCAAAACGATAGTGATTCAATGGTGGTTTCAAAAGCAAAGAAAAAGATCCCCGCTGTGGAGTTTTTACTTTCTCCTCTACAGCAAAAATATTCACTGGCATATATCTGAACTCTTAGAGATGAAAGTACATTCACTGAGCTGTACAGGCAACAGTATAAAGCTGATTAGAAGTAGATTTTAGGATATAGAATAGTAAAGGAGGGTCCCTTCCTCCTCCTAAAGAAACAGCAAATTGTGACTTGTACGTTATGCAGCCAGACACTAAAAAGCAGCACAGTCATTATCATGCTGTGATCACTTTCAAAAACGAGATGCTTATAAATGGAAATATATGAAGAGGACTTTTTCATAGACTTCATCCACTCTATAGAACAATTCATGAAGCTAGAAAAAACCTCTATAAATCGTTTCTCTCATATAATTCAGTGTGACAGATCTGTAAATGACCATCATCCTCTTGCTCCTCAGGAGAGAGGTACATTTTTAGTTCTCAACATTGTTTTCTATATAATAACATACATCAGCCTGTAACAAAACATATTTTACTTCCCTGCATGAAGTAAAATTACGTAAGTTTAATTAATGGACTAGGGGGGAAATTGGAAACTAACTGGAAAGTTGATTCATTTCAGTTTATACCTTGTAGTATTTTAAAAGTTGGAGTTTAAAAACATGAGTTTGGGCTGAAATTTTATATATATATATATATATATATATATATATATATATATATATATATATATATATATATATATCTGTATCTGTTAGCTGCCTTTCTGGGTGAGTTACGTGTGTTTTAAAAAATCCATTCTCAAATTCCTCTGTACACAATCAGCATTTCATCACTACAAAAATAAAGGAAGATTTAAACCAAGAAAATAAAGCAGCTCTATCTTCAATTTTGGTTTTAGTTACAAAAACATCTTACAAAGCTTTGCCCTGATACACCAGTAAGTGTCCCCATAGATTTGGAATATTATTTCCATTAACCAGCTTTCACGAGTTAATAGACTATTAAGACGAATATCAGATACCTGAACTTTTCTTATGTTGATGCTCTTCTAGTTTGCTTAACTCTTGTATGCGCATCTACATTTCACAAAAATAAAACTACAGCATTAAACTTTGTGCAATGTTTAAGAAAATTCTTAGGACATCTTAATAAATATAAAAAAGGTTTAAATTCTTTCCCACCCACAAGGATGTCTGCACCTGAAAAAATGTGATTTACTTTTGAAGTCTTATTTATATAAAATTAACTTAAAGGGAGAAAAGATGACCTTAGAAAACTGCCATTTTGTGTTTTGTTCTACTTGAAGACCACCTGTCTTCAGAAGTGTTTGCAAAAGTTAATTTTAAGTCATTGAAGACAGTTGATTTTGCACACGGTTAACATAAGCTGAGCACTAACTGCATATAAAATATACAAATGCTCATTAAAGACAATGGTATAATGACCATATATAGTTTGTTTCATATAGTTTGGTGACACTGAAGTATAGCTTGTCAAGTGTCCCACACATTGATATAAAAACTACCTTATATACTTGTTCAAAGTACCAGGAGGTACCAGATGGCCTGAAGGCAGAAAACACTTACACGTGCGTTTCAATGTATGAATGAGTGTGTGTTAGAGAGGAAGTGATTACATCTACTTCAGAAGAAATACTTAATGGGTCATTTGAGGTGGTATTTTGACAGATATCCAAGAAAAGATCGAGGTACATCTGCTTCCATTGTTGGAATTCTTTAGATGTCAAATCTGGATTGTCTAGGACTTTATCAATAATGGCTACTTCCCCTTCTCTGGCCTGAAAAGCAAAAGGATTCAACAGTTAAGATGCAGACAAACTTTCGTTCAAGTTTAAAATAAAAAGTTAATAGGCAAAAAATTAAGACACCCATAATAAATGGCTATGATATACTCAAATTCAGGTGTTTAGACTCATATCCTAGTGTATCACCCACTCTGTGTGGTTTATTTTTTCTCGTTTCCCGTCTCTGCCTATGGAAACCTCTTTCATTCTTTAAGATCCAGTGCAAACACCTCTGATTTCCTGAAGCCTTCCTTCAACAATTGGATAAAATGTTCTCTACCTCATTCATGCCCCATAACACTTTATCACTGCCATTGAGTGGATTTACCACATTCTATGTCTTGAGTTACTTTTGCACTGTCCTATCTTTCCTGCTAGATGGTCAGCTCCTCATGCTTGCATGAGAGACAGCGTGGCCCTCCTGTCACCACAAATACATAACATTTGCTGTGCAACAGTTCTGGCTTCCTGTAGCACCAAGGGGGCTGCAATGCAAAATGGCCCTCCCTTTACGCTGGAGGTTGTCCTTCCCTAATGGGAGATACCCATTTACTATTAATTTCCCACACTAAAAAGTATAGGGCTCTATAGTTCATTTTACCAATGGGGGCATTTCTTTACAGTGAGTTTTTGTCATCTTTGTTTGCCCCAGAGAGTTGGGCACAGCATCACCTACCCGGTGACTCATCAGTATTCATTGAACTGAACATATTCTTTGCTACTGGAAGAAAACACTTTTGGGGAATCTACAGATCATAAAAGACAGGGGCGAGGGCCTAAGAGAGAGAAAGAGAGAGAGAGAGAGAGAGAGAGAGAGAGAGAGAGAGAGAGAGAGAGAGAGAGAGAGAGAGAGAGAGAGAGAGACAGGAGCAGGTCTTTAAAATACTTGAGCCTGACCTGCTTCAAAATGCTGTCACAACTAGGCAGTTTGGACCTGGGGGGTGAAGGGTGGGGGTCTGTAAGGTGGGAGGGTAAGGATGTCTTTGGAACAGGACTGGCCACTAGGATTATTCTTAAGAATATTATAGTTCTTAAAAATTCTGGTCTTACTGAAAGGCCATTAGGTTGTCCCACAGACTTGAATAGTATTTTCATGAATACTGATGGAAAACTAATTGACTCTGAAAACTTGGCTGCATGCTACAGGAAATTTTTTCAAATAATGCATTTTCTATGTCGTTTCTCTCTTTGGTACTCATCTATGTTTCAAAATCACAAAACGTCAGCAACATACTATGAATCTGAAATATTTCCCAAAGGAGTCCTTTGACTTTTTGTTTCTTGAAATCACTGTGTCATATCCTACTCTGTACGATAGTTTCTTTTTGGTTTTGATTTTTGAAGGGTGCAGGGCCTGCTTAGGGAGAGTTTGTGTGGCAGCCCCCCCCACACACACACAGTGAGGGGGCTCACTTTTCTGCCTCTTTCAACTTCCTGCTTCTCTGCTCTCCTCTCCCCATCACCTTCTCCCTAATCTGGTAGTAACATTATAAGAAGACCGAGACAATGTAAGCTTTTATGGAAATGTATAACAAGAAAGTAACATGAGAATTGGGAACTGATAGTGTAAACAGAACAATTATGAAATTTCTACATGGAACAGGAATCACTGTGGCTTCACTCCAAATGTGCCGCAGGAAATAGACATGAAATATCGCAAACCCTTTTAGCAACCACTATTGCATTCTACATGCATGCTGTGTTCTTTTAATAACTATATTAATTACACTACATGGCACCTTTATCTTAGGAAAACCAAAGGCTGAGGAATAACACCAGCCTTGTATTTTTTGGGAAAAAAATTAATTACATCCTGTTTTCTACTAGAACTAAGTCATATAATATTTAGTCAGGGCTTTGAGATGTTAATGAAAAGATAAGATTATTTCCTCTGTACCAATACACTTATTTTGCTATAGGAACAGCTCAGTTTTAGTTTCTTCCTGTTTACCTGTCTCCCTCATGCCCCCACCCCATTTTGTATTTCTTCATCTAGTGTATCTGGTAATTGCCTTTTAGCTCAGGAATGAATCTATTGAAAGAACTTTCTCCTTCTATTTCCTTTCTTACCTTTAAAGTGCTTTTGAGAATTCTCAGCCTGTGTAGTTTCTCATTCATCACAGGATCATTGCATCTCTTTATAAATGATAGTTTGTATTCCATCTTGGTTGAAATACGATGTTCTCCCAGCGGTGACAGACTGGCTTGCTCCAATGCCCTGTACAAATCTTGCAATGAGTCTCCTAACTTTTCTTCCCTACTTTCACCTGCAATGTCCAAAAAGAGAGAAAAATGAATCCAGGGTAATAAACAGTTATCTGACACTCCAAAAATCTACTAAAAAAATCAAAGCCTTCTGAAAACAGGATAATGAATGATTGGGAAAACACTCTACTACATTAAAAAAAACAAAAAAAAAAAAAACAAAAACAAACCCACAGCTGCTAGTTATACTGGGTAAATTAGTTACAGGCAGCCAGTTGTTTCAGAATGATCAAATAATAGGATGCTTTGATTAACAAAATATTCTTTTAATAGCAAATCACTATAAATATATTGAGTCCATTAAGTTCAAAGAATTAGAGTACAAAAGGTACACAACACAGAAACAATCCTGCACAGAATTTAATATTTTAAAACATTAATGAATATCCCTTATCATATTGATAAGCATAGACGTGCTGATTAATAGAGTTCTCCTGGTTTAGCAATGAACTGATTCTTAACCTTTTTCCAGGCTTCGTAAGGTGGAAGGGCATTCATTGGAGCCTATTTGATTATAAAAAATCTTCCAATAATGTGCCATCGAGGATTATTACTAGGTTTCATGTGACTGCCATAGTTATGCCCGCCACATTGTAAATATAGTAAATGATCATCAATTATCAATAATAATGCTTTAATTAAATGAAATATGGGAATATATTTATATGCGAATGTAAGGGAAAATCTTGCACATACTAAGAGAAGCTACTTAGCATTTGTAAGACCTGGGAAGAAAACACTCCAATTAAATTTAAATGTTTTTGAGAAAAAAATCTTACAGGCTGGTTCAGGAAAGAATCAGATCTATTTAAACAAATCAAGCCCTATCTTGCTCTTTAATTGTCTGAGTGTTGATGTCATATCTTTCTCAACAATGATAAACAAAGATGAACTTGGATTTTGCTTGGAGTGGTAGATAGGATTAGGGCTATATCCACATTTTCTATAATAGAGAGCCAAAGAGTCCTATTTGAGGAGTACTAATTGTTTTGGCCCAAGGAGTAAATATGGAATGTTGTCCATGTGAATATTTTAGGCTTTCTGAAATAGTTAAAAAAAAAAAAAGACTAATTGGTAATAATAATAGTTAACATTAACATGTGCCAAGCAGTAGGGTAAATGCTTAACATTCATAATCTCATTTGATCTTTATAAGAATACTAAGAGTAGATCAATTTGATTTTCATTTTATAGTTGTGGAGCTAGAATTCCAACCGGGCAGTATAGCTTCAGAATCCATGATTTTAACAAGAATTCAATACTGCTAATTTTGTCAGTAATCATTTGAACTGTGTATTTAACAGCAGGTGTTAATGAATTTGTGAGATGCCCTTAAAATACAGCATTCTTAAAAATTTTTTAGAGTATACCTACAACTGCCCCCAAAGCCCACAAACACAGTACCTTAACTTAAAGGGATCACCTTTAAGATGAAAAAGTAGCTTCATTTAAGTTTCACATTCAATTTTTGGCTCTGCTGCTGAGGTTAGCAGCTATTGGTAGGTATGATTATTGAGGTCTCCCATTACAAAGTTCCTTGTTATCACCAGCACATGCTATTGCTAATTCCTTTATAATGAATTTTAACTTCCTAATCATATATCTACATTACAACTATAATCTAAAAATACAAAAATCCCTTTAAAAACCAGCTTTTAAATTCTCTGTTGGCTCACTCTTGAATGTTTGCAGCACCTAGAGGATTCTGAGGGATGGGTGGATGGAGGACTGTAAACAGAAGGAACTGCTTTGTGGGTTAAGAGCCAGATTGAAATGAGGTAGGGAATTTTAATCAAGAATGGTTTGGAACCAGGAAGGCACAAAATCACAAGGTCATTCAGAGTAACTAAATGGAGTTGTAAAAACAAGGATATATTTGAACAGCATAATTCCATTTCATAAAATCATAGGCCAGGAAAGGACCCCGAGGAATTACTTAGTAGTTATCATTCTTTTTGCCTCAAGGCAAAACTGCATCTAAAGCTAGATGTAATTTCATAGAGCAGAGAGTGGGGGAGAAATGGGAGGCCTAACAGATGTGAATTATAGTAGTTTAGGTATCAGGTGGCCTAATGTATTATTAGTTTTTCAGTTCTTGAAAGAAGGTGAAGAGAAAAAGAGATTCGGATTATAGTTTTAGGATTTAGGAGGCAGACGTATTTTTACATAGTAAATTTTTATTTTACGAATAACCTTCCATATTACCTAAAACTGTAGGGAATATATATTTTGTTTAAAAAGCATTCTTACCTATTTTTCTTTCTCCCTAGTTCTTAAAGTTTGTGGAATACTGGGCCAGATGAGTGATTTTTAAAAAATAAAATTTTAATGTAGTTTTACTCTAAGAAGGACAAGTAAAAATTTAATACAAAAAGTGACAAACATAGCTATTAAATAAATAAAAACTGAAAGATTTTTTTTTCTCTTCTTGCCATTAAGTGGGAATAAAAGCATTCAACCAAAGGACGACATAATTCTACAAAGAATCTGGTTTGACAGCTGTAAGAATAATTGAGTATAGATTTATCTTTGGGTAGTACATTTGAACAAGGAATCACAATGAGACGGAACACAGAAACACTTCCTAGTAATGGAATAGTGTGGCTCTTATTAGAGATAAGTAAGACCCCCACCCCCCACACCTACACGTCATACACATATGCAACATCACAAGACACAGTAGTGGGATGAAGAAGGATGAGGGATTGAGATGCCAGGCTACCACAAAATGCCACCAATTACTAAACATTTTAAGACTAGACAAAGAGTCCTTTTATTTTCAAAGGAGGGGTGAGGGGCAGAGTCACATTATAAATCTGATTCACTGTGCTCAACAGTCAAAACAACACAGAACTCAACATTCAAGACAAAAACAGACCTTTATTTTCTTTTATAATTTTCAATTGGTTTCCTTGATATTTTTTTTCCTCAGATGAATACCAATTAAGTCCACTGGGGCTACTGTTGCAACTGAAAATATGAAAGCACCTTTATTTTCTTCTCTTTTTGCCCTCTTCGTCTTCGTCTCCTTCTCACTTCTCTTCTGGTTTCTCTCTTTTTTAAACCCTTGCTTTTCTTCTTCTAGAAGAGGCTTGCTTTAGAAGAGGAGGCAAGCACTTGGTGAGGTCTGCTTCCTGATTGACTTTCTTTCAACGTGCCAGTTTAGTCACTGGAGCACTGGCAGAATACCAGCTCTTTTGCAATTTGAATCAATGTTTTCTGAAAGTTGGCAAAGTGTAGACCACATGCAAACCACAGGGCATATACAGGAACCTTCAGAGATTCCTAATGAGGAAGTGTATTGCTGCTACAATGACATTTTAATTTGTTATCTAATTTATTCAGGAATTCTGGGCCTATGCAGGAATGAATTCCCTCCCAAATTATATTTGCAACATGTAAATTAGTCCTGTGTCAGATGACAAACTTTTCTATTCCAATTTTATTAAAGCAAAGAGCACATATAAAGTTCTTTCCTATATAAAATTCCATTGACTAATAGATTTGAGGATCACAAAGAAGTTATTGATGAATTAACTTGTATCTGTGCCAAGGGAGGGTCATCTTTGGCTGTGTCATACTTGGCAGGGGTGAAAGAAGATCCCGTTTATTGTCTCACTGACACTCGAGCTACCCTAATATCGTGACTGTAGGAATGTGGTGAGCATCACAGCAGCTCATGGTTAGGTGCTTTCAGCTTGCATATGACCTCCAGGTAGTGATAAAGAAAAGCTCAAAGAAAAGATTAGCTAATGCAAAATAATAGTTTGTTGGAACTTTTTGGCAAGTGGATTATCAACAGATAATAATGCATTTTTCAAATACTAAAAGGTCTTTGGTGGACGCATTTCCTTACATTCATGGTCAGTGGTTTCCAAACTGTTTTTGACTGTGCATTCTTATCAGTTAAAACACTTCTTTTGCTGATAACTTATATATATGTATTACTCTCCATGAATAGATTAACATGTTATAAAACAGATACAGAAAAGAAATTTGAAAGGATGAGCTATAAAACCCAAGGAGAAAGTCCAATGTTTTTTCTTCCTGTGCCTCAGTGGCCCTGTGTGTACCCTCCTTCGGAGACCTAGACTGTGACTTTCCCTGAGCAGAAAACCCTCGCTCTCCTTTGCATTTCCCTTTCTTCCACCTGGCACGGTGCCTCATGCACCCACCATTTAAACTGAGAGATGTTTTTCTCTATACACACACAGTACTCCAATGAAGGCTCCCTATCAGGTGACTGTGCAATTTCATGACAGTCTATTGTGCAATTTCACTCGTGTTCCTTTGGTGAAAATTAAGGCGAGCACAATACAAACTTGGCGACTTAAAATTTCGTTCTGGTGTCCGCCCCATTTCCCCACGATTGTGATGACATGTTGAAGGAGAGTAAAACATTTCTGAAAAGAACACAAAATGAGTACACCAACTGGGCTCTGGAAGAACCAAGCCAACAACGGATAATCAGTTCTGGTACATGTTTTGGAAGGGAACTGTGCTCTTTTAAAATTGGACAATGATGTCTTTCTGGAAACAGTTGTTCCTTGCACAACACAGCTGGGTAATGAGCACAGAAAGCTGGTAAAGGCTAAGTCACAAGTGGGAGAGGAGGCTGGACATAGTAGCATTAGTCACCAGCTAAATGCGAGAGGCATTCCTTCCTGTACAGCCACAGAGTGCACGAGTCTTCCAGGCGAATGGTGTCACGTATGTGGAACACCTACTATTCTTGTCATGAAGGGCAATTAAACGTTTGCATTGAGACAATGGGTATATTTTCTGTGACTACTAATTTACTAGTGCACCCACGAACAGCTTCTTTAGATGTAAGGTGACAAAGCTTCTTTATATGTAAGGTGACAATTAAACTTTTAATGGGCTTAATGTAGATGTTAAGGTTTAATGTAGATGGGTTTAATGTTTGGAGGTTTTATGCTAAAGATGATTATGTATTCGGGAGTTTACACTGTAATTTGAATTGTTTTATAATTAATTATTAGCTCTCTAAATTCATGCTTTGATGTAAGTCAACTAGCTATGCCTAACATTATAAAACTGGGGGGAGGGCAGTTTGTTATATCAGAAAAAAAAGCATAAGATTTTAAAAGCTGGCTTTTACTAGTTGCTCTGTAATCAGCTACTACCCTTTTCATCATTAAAGCTGATTTATTTTCTCTTAGGCAAAATAACAATTTCTCTTACGAAAAAAATTGATTTTAGTGAGGAAAAAACCCTTCTTTTAAAAGGACAGCTTGAGTGAATCCACGGGTATTGCTGAGTGTATTTTTAAAGAACATGTGAAGCCCATCCCTGTAAGAATGACCTTGCGCTTCATCAAAATTAAGTACAGCCCATACTAGTGTCTGTCAGTCAATCTCTTCTGCACAACAGTAAAGCTTATTTCCATAAAGATGTGTCCAAAGAGACACAGCTGAAGTTTATTCTATACTTCATTCTCTAAGCATGTCATTTCTGCCAAATTATGTGGTTTAATGCCACAAATATATGACAATGGTTGAATTTCCAGGGTACTACAGTAGTTTTTATGATGAATAGTTCAGATGGTAAAATCATGGTGTCCTTGGCATTGATTTATTGACCCAAGGGGAAGGTTCTTTGAAGGAGAACTACAAATATAAATGACAGATTCTAGATTTACCCACAGAATTTAGAAAATTTAACTAATAGAGAAATGGAGGTCAAGGTACCTGGCTCTTATTAAACAAGAATTCACAAAGGGGACAGTTTAAAAATCAAAGCTAAGAGATGATTATGTTTAAAAATTAATGTTGAGTCACCATATTCCTTAATGAGAAAACACTAAAATTCTTTATATCATAAAATTTTACTAAAACTTCAACAGAGAGCATGACCCCAAAATAATCCCACTAATATTAAATACCAACAAAATGCTTTTTGATGGATTTCTATATACCAGAACCATTATTTTTATATATACTTAAAAAAACACATTAAAATGGTTAGAGCACAGAGGCAATTGTAAGGCAGATCAATGTGATTTTATTCACAACACAAATTCCATTTGTGAGAAAGAAGCATAGATTACTTCTCTTTAGAAAGATATTTACTATCAAGCATACTTAGCAAATTATTTAGCTATCTAAAAAGATCTGATACCAATTGGTCATATTTTTATTTTTAAGTAATTTATATTTTTACAGGTATTCACAGTATGCAATACTACACACTACGGCGACAGGAAGAAAAAAAACATTTCAAATACAATGTTAAATTATCTGTTCATTGCACAATATGAAATATTCATTAATTAGCATTGAAATTATTACAGAGTATCTTATCCAACTAAAGAAAGGAAATTTCACATCCACTACAGAAGAAAAATAAGCAATATTGAGCCACAAGGGACCCAGTTACATAGTATTAAATAATATCTGAAGCTAGTTTGAAAGACATCCAGACAAAATACTTTTTCAAAAGTGAAAACCACAGCCTATAGATTAGGAAAATTTTACAGAAAAGAATAGCTCATGCCTGTCCTACGAGGCAACACCATTTGTATACAAGTGCCAAGAAATGAGAAAGTTAGGATTTTAGCTGAGGAATCTAATAAAGCCTGGCATGAGGAATTTTCTTCATTAGTGTCACCGAAAGCAGTCTGTGTTGCACCTGAATACACTTTGTAATAGAATAAACATAGTAAGTTTCAGAGCAGGTCGTGTATACCTTGCCTTAATAGATTACACTTAATTTAGTACAATACAGCACGTCAAGTTTTAAAAATGCAAAATACACTTAATACACAGAATTTGCTCCCTCTGCTTTGCCTTAAAGAGGCCCCAAAGAGTCCATTAAACAGCCAGGGTTTTCTACTTATCGGAGCTGATCCCTCTCCTTTCCTGGTGTCAGGAGAACACAACTGAGATGTCACCACACAGAGCCCTTCCCCAATCAATACCCTCCCCCTTCTGTTCTCCCACAGAAACGGCAGTGTTCTGTCACTGTTCCATCTTGATTGGCTTTGATCTTATGCTAGTCCCAGTGTAGAAAGCTCGCATTCTTCTTAAAAGTGGCCTGCCCCTCTTAATATCCCTTTAGGGAGGCCCCCAATCCAAAACACTTGATGATCTAAGCTTTTTTAAAGTCTGTTTTCTGTTATAAACAGCAAGGACGAGGCCATTTTAGTTGCTTGCAAGAGGATGATGTTGAGTCTGTGCCGTGCCGACTCTCTCCGATCTAAATTCTCTAAACATTAGCTTATCAATCTGTGAGTCCAATGGGTTGAGTGCCAACAGAAGTGGATCCGATTTGGCATGGAGAGGTTCTACCAACTCTCGCAGTGTATTAGCCTAATATGATAAAGCAGTGATACAATATGATGAAAGACCTGCGAGTGCCATTATTTCCAAAGCATATTAGTATTTGTATTAGAAATACCATCATGCAATACCCATGAAGAGGAAAGAGAAAAATATGGCTAGAATTGCATATGGTTTCAATACCATAATGTCTTTCTGTTGGCATGCAAGTCTATTTGGTCATAAATGGCATACTTTTTGTTTTAAGCGTGGTTATCTGGAAACGCCAATCTTATGTATACAAAATAATACACAGTGCAGATACATCTTTTCCCACCTCTAGACTTGTATATGCACATCTATAATTTTAATCAGAAAAGTCTGTTAAAAGTATTCTCCATACACATGTAAAATGATCAGTCTTTTGAGAAAATTAAACTGTATTTCTATACGAGATCTTTCCTCAAATTTACTTGATGAAGAAGTATGAGGAAAAGTTTTCTGGTCTACCTTCTTAATCTAACTACCCTGATATATATGCTACCATGTGCTCATTGGTGAGATAGAAGAGCCCAGCTAGTGTAGTTCCAATGAGGACGCTGACCAATACCAAGTGAAGAGAAATGAAAAGTTCTAACAGGGTCAATGTGATGAAAGGGTGACTTTACACCTGAGCATAAGCCACATGCCAAGGAATTAAGAAACTAGAAGAGACTAAAGTTTCTGAATAACCTGAGAAACTAAGAACAACTGGGATAAAATAAACTGTAGTCTCTTTTAGTTCATTTTAGTTTGGATTTTGAGGAATCCAAATCTTGTCACCAGGCACAAACCAGCAACATTTTTTCTTTCTAGCCTAGGGCAGATTTTTAACTGCAACATCCCGTAGTAGCTTTTGAGTTATATCAAGGAGGAACAAAGTTGGAAAGGAAACAGAGAAAACATGTTCATTACTACGTCCCTTAGAAAATGGGAAGGGTGTGAGTAGCCCACAGCACTGTATCTGGAAAACAGGACGCAATGTCGTTCAGAAATCAGAACTAATTTTTATTTTTTATATCATACTGTTCTTTTGTAGAAAAGGAGCTGGAAACTACGTAATCTTCACATGTAAGTCAAATGAAACAAAAGACAATACCTCATTTTTTAGAAAATTATAATACTGGAATGCTAGCTCTGGCTTCTATCACTTTGTTTCATAAAGTCAGGGAATTCCAAACAGCAAAATCAGAGGCAATCTAACCATGGGCACAAGGTCAGTTCTAAGTGTAGACCGTTCCTCATTTATCTATGCAAGTCAAACATTTTGTAAACTATTGTTTTGAACACACCCCTCCCCTCCTCTCAGAAAAAAAAGTTACATAAATAGTTTAATTTCTAGTGCACTTAACCCATACTAAATGTGAACTAGAGCCCTGGTAATCAAGTCACGTTTACATTTAGGGTGTTGTTTCTATAGGATTGCTGAATTCTACTCCTAGAGACTAGAAAGAGCTCCTCTAGTCTCTTGGAGTAGAGCCTTGCCAGAGTACGGGATGGTGGGTGAGGGTCTCTATTTCGAAATGACTACAGCTAGTTCCCAAATTGTATATATTAGCATGAGAGAAGATAACTCCCCAGGGCAAGGGGTCTCTTCAATGAGCAGTAGTCAGGACCACTGGCAACCAAATCTCGGTGGGGTAAAGAAAGGTCTGCTTGTTAAACACACGTTTCTGGGCCCTCCCCCTAATCTACTGAATCAGAATTTCTGGGTATGGAACTCAGGAACCTGCATTTTAAGCAAGCAACCTGGTGGCTCTTGTGGCCACCGCAGTGTAAGATCTCTTGCTACAGGCCAATCACATTGGGTTGGGCCACACCGTGGATACGGCTGGTTGGAGTGATGCCAATTTGTGTACTACATGCACAAGTAGTTTGTCAGTCAGAAAGAAGCCTTGTAGTTGAGCACATTACAGAATTTTATGTTTAATCCCATCATCAGTTTAACATTGTATTACATAGCTCAAATCATTTCATGGTTTTTGCCAAGGAGTCTGATCGAAATATTGTGGTCTACTGAGAATACAGCAAAATGAAAGAGGCCTTGGTGAACTGCTTGAATAAATTCTTTAAAGCTACACTTTTATGTTGTGTTAAATAGTTCCTCTTTATTTGTGAGGGAAGCAGAACAACTATAAAGATACTTCCAGACTCAAGTGCATTGAATCAGCTGTATGCCTTGGTGTGTGCCTTCTGAATGTCAAGTATGAGCAGCACCGGCAGGCCAGGAAGGGCTGATATGAGGGACTACCGTGTTTCCCCCAAAACAAGACCTTGCCAGACAGTCAGCTGTAATGCGCCTTTTGGAGCAAAAATTAATATAAGACCCAGTCTTATTTTAATATAATACAAGACTGGGTCTTTATAATATGATATGATATGATATATGATATGATATAATATAATATAATGCCAGGTGTTATTTTACTATAAGACTGGGTCTCATATAATATAATAGAAGACCCGGTCTGATATTCATTTTTGCTCCAAAAGACGCATTAGAGCTGATTGTCTGGCTAAGTCTTATTTTCACGGAAACAGGTAGTATATGGCTAATCTAATACACTTGAACTCTAAAACACAAAAACAAACACCCTTCATAATGACACTGCTCCATGAAAGCCCATCTTTGTCTTCTGTGAATCTCATATCTATGTGTCTTTAATTTTTTGCAAGTCCCTTTTGGGTCCTTAACACTCTCTCCTATTCCTTTCCTTTGTGTTTTTATTGGGATCTCTTGCTCTGACAACTTCATCTATCCCCACTGGAATAGTCAAAATATTCAAAACAGTTAAAATGATTTATTATAGTGACAGACTAATTTTATTCCAGTTTTTTAGAGGACAAGTGGAAATCGCATGTTCCTTAAAAAAAACAAAGCAAAGAAAAAACAACAAAAAGCAAACAAATTATATGGCTCTAGTTTGTTTTCTTTTGGCCAATATCCTAACTATAAAAATATTCCCTACTTTCTGCTATTAAAATAAACTGCACTATTTACCAAGCTTTTAACCAATTATATTTTGAAACAACAGCGACATCTCTATGCTACCCCAAGAAAATCAGTGATGCTTCTGTTTGGCATATGACCTAACAAATATTTGTTGAGCTTTAACTCATCACTGAAACCTCCAATTGTGAGGCCAACAGCCCAGCTGGATAGAAAGAAACAGATCCTTTTTCCCTGTTACTAACCCCTCAAGATCTGAAGGGTGAACCCAAATGTAATGCCATGTTGGCATAAGGATGACTTAATTCAGTATAGATCCTCTTCCCCTCGAAGCTCTTCACAGACTGAATCTATGCAGGGTATGTTGAGGAGGATGTTTCTTTCCTTTTTTGTTCTATGAATTTAAAAATCTCTTACTAAGGACCACTCAAATTATAAGCAGAAATAGAAATTCTAGAAACGTAAGTTTTAGAATTGTAATCAGGCTTCTAATAATGTACCAAAATGAAATGCCTGAGGATTAGATTAGAGGGTAAGGATGGAGGCACAAACATTTGAAAGAGAATAATTAAGTTTGAATACAAAATAGGTGAGAAAAAAAAAAAACCTTTTCCTTAATGAATGAAAGAGAAGAAAATATGTGAAAATGGAAATAAGGGCTTAAGCCAGAATAGCATTTTCAAGGATTCTTACTTCTGTCTGAATTCTAAGAGGAAATTCGGTTCTATTTACTCACTTCTATTATCAGTGAGATTGGGGGCAAATTTAAGGGCAAAGCCACTGACTACTGCTCTTAAGCTGTTTGCAGATAACAACGGTCAGTAACAGCAGACCTCCAAGCCTATCAAAAGTAACACTTGTGGAGCTCTTGGGAGAATAGAACTGTTTTGAGTGCTTTTCTAAAAAAAGTATTTGTTTAACATCATTATCTGAAGCCTCCCCTACTCCTAAATGTATGTGTTTATATTTAATTTTTTTTTTTTTTTTTAAAAAAAACAGGAATATCTAACACCATGAATGATGATCAGTGATAATTACTTTTGGTCAGTGTAAGTACTGGTTCAGAATGTCAGGACCAAGAGAGAGACTTGTTAATTGTGGCTTGAATAGTAGCTGTCCGAATTTTGAGGGCCTATTTTCTGGTAAAGGTTGAGTTCAAATAAACAGGATATCAGATTAAAAAAATTTGTTTGTTTACTTATTATTTTTTTTAAAATTCCAAATAATTTTACTGGGTATCAAAGGAAAAGATGCTCCCAGAATATTAGAGGATTTGAGAAGATTCTAATCATACAAAGTTTAAACAAGTTTTGTTTGCTTATTTTTAAATTTAATGCCATAGGGGGAAAGAATGAAAAGTCTTTATTTTTATTTTTTGAATGAGGAGCAAAATTTTCATGAGAAAGTATTCTTTTTCAAAATGAAGTTATAAATAGTAAAAAGTAATATAGTTTGTGCCTATACTTATAGCACTTATGAAGATCTTTAATTAGCAATTCCAGGTAAAATAAAATATTTGATGAACCTAACCACAGGCAAAACAGATAAGGAAATACTGTTTCCATAATTAGTATGCTCCTCTAAATTGCTAAATCACAATTCCATCCTCTGCGTATAATTCACAGGAGAGAGTATTTCCTTATGAAAGTAGTATCTCATCTTAATATACCTACTGCTATGCTATGACCTCAGAGTGCCTTTAGGTCTTAGTTAGTTATTATGAGTATATCACACACTTTGGCTTTTGCTATCTGCATTAAAAAGCACTATCTGAAATAAAGGCACACCTAAAATCTGCCTTAAATGAAGCTTATATATTAGCAATGATTGAAAAGGTCTTTTATATTTAATAGTCATATTAGTACTTGATAGGTTAATCCAATTTACCACCAATTTATTTTCAATGAAGTGTCTATAGATATTTCAGAAAAATATACTAGGGAATTTTCCACATTATATTGTCATCTCAAATAGAAAAGGGGAGGAATTCATTTTTATAGACATGCATTGTTCAATAAGGATTTAATGGGCACCTGTGGATATATGTACTATATAAAATGGTAGGGATCAGTCTACAAAGATGATAGTCTGACGTCAAAGTGTTCATGGTACAGTTGTACAGCTCCTTCCCCACTTCTGTCTTAAAATTTTAGTTAAGAATTATCAATAAAATAAAGCTCTACTTTACTAAGTACATATATACACATAAATATATGTATACAGATTCAACTATATGACTATAATGTTATATACAATTACCCTAATGTATATTATATATAATTATACTATATGTAATTACATTTAAAGAGGATAATTAAAAAATGAATGTATATATGTATGTATATATAAAATATAAAACAGCTGAGTTCTGATGCTTACAATAGACTTTAAATATGAAGAGAATCATAATATGCCACCCCAAAATATGCCACTTTGGTATAAGGGTTATTTTGAGCTGAAGGTAATTAAGAAGGAGCAAACGTAGAAAGATCTGTGGCTGTCCCCCTCTCTGCCTACAAGCAGGACAGAAATTTCCCTTTGTGAAGGTGTTCCTCCTCTTCTCTTCCATACCAGAACAACCCTTATCACTGGAGACAGAAAGCTGGCATGGAGATGGGTCCGCATAAACAAACCTTACTTACTAAAATAACCCCTCTCTTATGTTAGTTTCCCCCATATATTATTTTCCACAAGTTAACACCCTAGAAGCCCAAACCCCTTTTCCTTCATCTTGTCACTTCTATATAATTTATCACCCTTTGTTAAAATGGTATTTAAGCCTCCAGATCTAACCACTTCTTTGGGTCTTCACTTCTTTGCAATGAAAGCCTCTGTGCACGTAAAAACTAAAATATTAACATAGAATAAAATTAATATGCCTTTTCTCCTGTAAACTTTTTGTCTATTTAATTTGCTAGCCCCAGACAAAGAACCTAATTGAGTAAAGTTTTTTTCCTCTCCTATAAAACATTTAAATTAACTCTTAAACCATTCCATCCTAATTAATCCATATTTTTAAATGTTTCAGTTATTTTGAGATTATTAATAAAAATTATATTAAATTCAAATGAGATAACCTTAGTAAAAATATAACCCTCCCTGGTAAATTTTTCTTTCAGCAACATGGGTGCATAGCAGTTTATTGGCAGAATAGGTTGCTGTAGCAACCTGGTTTATGATTAATAATTACTTATTTTAAAACAATTTCTTTAAAATTCTAATTTCCAGGTGAAATAGCTAAAGAAGTGACATGGCTGAAGTCTGCGACATGAACACACTACAGGAAAAAATTTTTTTTACCCGCCAATATTTTAGAGATGAACATTGCATATTTTTAACTTATGAGAAATTTTCATCTCTACCACTACCTTACATGGTTATAGTAAAAGGATGTAATTAAATAGATCATATTCAGTCTGGATGATAATCAGTTTGAAGTAACTCAGTGATGAGAACCTGACACAACACTTCATCTGTAACCATGTCTGGTCAGCCAAAATGAAAAGGCAAATTGGGACCAATTACATCTTAATTGTTTTCTTGCCTATTTCTTTCAACGGGTTCTTTGGTCCTTTCAACCCTACTAGGACATTCTCTTTCCTACCTGATAAGCACTCTAGAAAGCAGTTCCAGTCTTACCTGAACCTTGAACCACTAATGTGATTACATGATAAAAATGTTTTCAGAACACTGATTTTACTTCAATGACCCAAGCTATTTAACTTGCCCATCACACTTGACTTGAATTCTCCAAATTGGACATTCTGGTGGAATAACAGGTAAGGGTATCTGTACCTGGGGAGTTGGGGTTATAAAGAGACATTTAATATGTTCACTCCATCAAAACCTACTCAAAGTAAACAAAGGAATTCGCCCCGTATCTCTGTCAATTTGCTGATCAGCACACATGATCTGTGATGGGTAAATTTTGATGCTATGCAAATTATGCTTTTATTGCTTGGCTTCTTTACTAAGTAGACACTCAATGACACAACTTCTTAATTCTTGAAAGTATGATCTAAAATAAATATTTATATATATATATTTCAAATGAACAATAACATAGATCTTTGTGAACTTTTGCCCTATAGAGTCAACCCTCTTCTTATTCTAAATTCATATACTATCCTCAAAGTACTGCCATCCTGATTTTGGTGGGATTACTTTAAAAAAAAATTATTCAGTATCAGATCTAGTATCGTGATATCCCTCCAGATGAAATGAAGGGAAGACAGAGGTATTGATCTGCAAAAGTGAGTGAAATACTAAATTCTTTTCAACAAGAGTACAACAATCGGTGTGTGGGTGAGGGTGTGTGAGTTGGGAGAATACGAAACGGATTATAATCTCAAGATCCATCCATGTTGTCGCAAATGGCACTATTTCATCTTTTCTTATGGCTGAATAGTATTCCATTGTGTACATACACCACAACTTCTTTATCCATTCATCTATTGAAGGACACTGGTTATTTCCATGCCTTGGCCACTATAAATAAAGCTGCAATGAACATTGGAGCACATATATCTTTATAGATAACGCTAAGCGAAATAAGTCAAGAACCATATGATTTCACTGATAGGTGGGATACAAAACTGAAAGCAACAAACAAACAAGACAAGCAAGCTAACAAAAACCCATAGACACAGACAATAGTTTAGTGGTTACCAGAGGGTAAGGGGGGAGGATGGTGGTAGAAGAGGGTAAAAGGGATCAAATATATGGTGATGGAAGGAGAACTGACTCTGGGTGGTGAACACACAATGGGATTTATAGATGATGCAATACAGAATTGTACACCTGAAACCCACATAACTTTACTAACAATTGTCACCCCAATAAACTTTAATTTTAAAAAAAGAAAAAAGGAAAAAAAGAAAAAGAGTGATTCTTGTGCTAAAAATGTAAAGACATTATTTCCTCTAATGCTGTAACATGCTGTAACATGACTGCAGAAGCTTGAAATGGACTTCTGCTTACTTTTTCTGGGTGAGATTACATGGTTGATTCCCCCCCTTCAGTCACCTCTAAATGTTAATGCCTTATTACTAACCTCCTTAGCATAGCAGCCTGACATTTGGGATCATTTGCTCATTAACAACCCTGGCAAGGAGGAACTGATTTGGGGCCACTGCCAACTGAATTTCTTAGCAATAAGGACAACCAAAAATACCTTCCCTAGCAAAACAAGTGCCAAGAAAGGTAAAAAGAAAATTCAAAAGACATTGTAAGAACCTAAAATTGTATCTTAACAGTCACTTATCAGAATTAATGTTTTTCTTTACCTCGAATCTGTTATAAATCTAATCTATCACCTTAATCAATAACATTGTCATATTCTCTCTTATTTTTCAATCTATAATTATGTGATAGACTATTTTCATAAATCCCCAAGGTTAAAGTCATCTGCATATTACAATATTCAAATTATTATATTTTTTAGGTATTTAAAATGTATTATGCATATGACAAGAAGAAAAAATATATTTTGGTAAAAATCACTATAAAATCATGTTTGTTAGAAATATATCATGGATGTAAACAAATTAGAACAAACATCCATCTTAGCAAAAACTGAGAAGTTTGAATAATCAATATTAATATGCAATATTTGTTGTCTTGAAATTACTGGTTATTACATTTTCGATCAGCAAACTCATCTGGCATTTGGGATGGAAGACTATGGTATCTAAGAACATATAAAGAATACATTTTTAAAAAATGGCCTATTACATATGTTTCATTTTTTCCCCTCCTGACAAAATTGTATAGCACCATTCTTTTAAAGAAAATTTTACTAAAGAGTTAGAGATATGCCGACTCTCAATATTCTTATAGAAAAACACAAATGACTTCTGAGCTACTGCAAAAGGTTTCTAGCTATATCTGTGTTTACATTTAGCATCACATGTTGAATTTCACACTCACCAGTGTAATTACAGAAAACTAGAAACATACAGGAACTTCATTAGGGTGAAAGTTCCTTTTGCAAAATGCAGAAATGTCAGAAGTTTCTCCGTATGGTAAACTTAATTTGTATTCAAATATAGCAATGAATTGCTAACTTCCTAATGTGAACAACAAAAAAAATCCAATTATATTAATAAATTTGTTTCCTATTTGTAAATTCACAGCAACTTCATGGTGCTAGCTTATTCATAATACTCTTTAAAAATTAAGGACAATTCCATATTTCATTGAAGTCAGGCTTTTCCAGAATTCCTATTTAGTGTATTTGTATTAAACAAAGACTATGCTGCCTTCTCTACAGTGAAAAAACACAACCATCAAACTAGAGATATAAAATTGTAAGGCTGTGCAAATCAAGGGGTGAATTTGGGATTCTCGTTTCACTTCAGACTTCCTTACCATTTCTTTTGATTGGTGTCATTTGTGTGTGTGTGTGTGTGTGTGTGTGTGTGTGTGTGTGTGTGTGGTGGGGGGAAGGGACAAACAATGATAGCAGCTATGGCATAATAAGTATCTCTATAACAAATGCGATCATCAAAAAACTCTGTAGAACTCTGGCCATTTTTTGTGATACTGGTATATATATATACCGGGGGTGCTAAAAAAATGTATACAAGTGGACACTTGGTCAACGTTGCTCCAGCAGTAGTTCACCATAATCAGAAGTGTGTGGATGCTGATGGTAACCACTTTGAGCACCTCTTGTCATTGCTGAAGTGAGATGTGACCTGTATTCATCTTTTGTTATTGGTATATATTGAATATTTCAATTTTAATACAGTTTTCCTTTCTTAAAATGTGTATACATTATTTTGGCATCCTCTGTGTATGCATATATTACCACAATAAAATAAAAAAGAAAGAACACATTAGAATACAGCTATACTGGTGTATATGATCTCCCATGGATAATTCATCAGCTCTATCTCGATGTGCAATAACTGATTATAGTGATACATTACACCAAACCTTTCCTGTTCAATCCATGTATAGTTATGATCAAGATTCTAGAATAATTTTTCTCATACTGATATTATTGTGAGCAAGTACAGAACTAATTTAAAAGACACCAATACTGGATTCAGAAACAAATTTAGACAATTCCAAACTAAAATTAAAAGCAGCATTTTAAGACCACCATAAAGTGTACATTAAATGTGTTTACTACTATTTAGGAAAACTGTCACATAATTTGAAATGAAACATTACTCCATACTAATTGACTATGCAGAATATACACCATAAATACACACAAAACCAGAACCTGACTAAGGAAAATGTCATCATGACATTTTCTTTCTCCTTAATGTAAATCTTCAGCACAGCACTAGGAAGCCTGTTTTCTCTTTGTGGAAAATCAATAAATCCTTCAAAAGCAGAAGCAGGAAACTCTTCTTTAACAAAACAATACATTTTAATTATAGAAAGCCAAGGCTTCAGTTTTAGCCATACTAGGAATGGTTTCAGATCTTAGTTGTGTGGGCAGATCTGGTTGGTCCCCATGGCAATGAAAAAGTCAGCCTGGGAAGTGGAAAGAACTGTGGTACATTGCTCCCTACAGAACCAGACACGCTGAAATCAAATGCAACCTCTGTATTTAGCATCAACAAAGCTGGAAGCTCCAGTGAACTGGTACCTTACTTCGGGAGTTGCCATGTCATTCTCCTAAAAAAGGTGGATTACAGATACCCACATCAATTACTACTAAAGTTTCAAATGAAAAGCCAGAATATATGAGTTAAAAGTAGTAACTTATTCACTAGTTCTGAATTTGGTTTTCTTAAATAGGATCTAGGAGTTTAATAGAGGCATTATCGTTTTTATAAAATTAATATAATCTAATTAGTGTTCTTTTTTAAAAATTACAAAAAACAGCCCTGAACAATTTTCATTCTTCTTCAATTTAGTGTAAACATTCTGAAGGTAAATCAATTTAGTTTGTTAGTAATAACAAGGTATGATACTAACATTTGCATTTTGCTTTCCACTTTATAAAGTGCTTTGACATGCAATGTATTTTTTTTAACATTCAACACTTACTATTTTCTAATTATTTTACTACAGCTTTCTATTACCTATTCTCTTGAGGTAATTGCCACCTACTGTAGCTGTATGGTAGAAATACAGATTGGTGTGCTACCGCACGTCTTCCCAACTTCACAGTTAGTGATGTCACATCACATTGGTAGCTTGAAACTGGTCATGGTAACATGGAAGCTGGAAAACCCCCGTGCAATATCTTGACAGAAGATGCAGAAAATGAGAATTTCACTCGAGTTCACTTTGGTAATGAACTTTCATTTCATACTACATACTGCATAATACAAGTGAGAAATTCGAAGTTGGAAACAGATGAAAGTGTGAATGTTACATTCTTTAATAGCTCCTTTCAGGGCACATGAATTAACTTTTCAGATTTGTAAGAGGTGATAGGAAGTAGTGTTTCATCACAAGAGAAAACACAGTAACCCACAACACATCAGATTTAGCATCTGTGAGTAGGAACTGGGAAGATCAGTGGCATCTCCCAGTTTTACTCCTAAATCTGTTGCTTTTCTACCCTCTACTTCCAACAAAAGGTAAAAAAATAAAAAGATCCTTTAGCTAATAAAAAAAGACAGAAAAATTTGGATTCTTTCAAAGAAGATGGATAAAGTGAAACTTGGAAGGAAAAACTGAAATAACTTTGGCTACTACATGAAATACTTTTCAAATTGGTCTAACGACTTATCCTTGGGAAGCAGCTTTTTTTTTTTTTAAATTACAATATTAACTTGGCACAAATTAGCTATAAAAACAACATTGTCAAAGTTTAAAATACAAAGAAAGTTTTTACTACAGTGGTGAAATTGTTTCACTGTTTATAGATATGGTACATGATTTTTGGATACTGGTTAGTTAAAACTGAAAAGTATACTAATTACAATTTTTAGTAATAAATGGTGAAGCGGTATGCCGGTTTTTGCTTTACTAGATGGTATGGGGCATATTAATGGTGATCTTGACCTGCTATAATAAAACCTAAAAGTTTAGTTACTTTTATATAGGATACACACACACACACACACAACCATTTTGCTAAAATTTAACCTGAATTAAAATGATAGATCTGAGGGGCAATATGTTGTTGGAAACATCCACTCTGCTGTCAGAATGCCTTAGTCTGAATCTCAGATGTGCTATTAAGTAGCTGGGAGTCCTGGAACATGTTATTTAAACTGTTTCCTCACGTAGAAGATAAGGATTATAAATTTACCTCTTAGGATTGTTGTGAGGACTAAATGAGTTATATTATGCAGGGATGTTAAAATGGTGCCTTAGAAAAGTTAGTACTCATTTTAAAAAGTTAGATACTATTTGTGATAGATTAATGTGTACAATAAACCTACAATATTTAAACAAAATGCACCAGACTATAGATATGTTGGCTTTTCCTTAGGGAAGGCAATTCTATTTTTAGCTTTTGTTGTTTTTGTTGTGGAAAAATATTTTCTCTCTCTACATGAGAAAAGAATGAAAGACTCAGATGTATGGGCATGCCTGGCTTTGCAGATTGCATTTGAAGTCCAGACTACGTAGCGTACCTTTATAGGAAAGATAAATCACCAAAATGTCTCCCATTCAATGGATAGATATTGTCCATAGGAAAGATAAAGAGTTTTCCTGAGACAACAGTGAAACTAAAAGGACAAACACATATAACTCAATCATTCCATTCAGAATGTCCTTGATATCATTTTTAAAATTATTTTATTCAAAGAATGATCAGTTAATGATGCTGTATACCTGACTGAAATGAGTTAATTGAGATTTACTTTAGAATGGAAGTTGCAAGTTAAAACATCTTCAATTTTCACTTCCTTATAATTCAAGTTGTGTTCATTGAATATATTTTACTAAACAATTGAAATAGTAATAATTCATATTAATATAAAAGGGATTTATTTCCCATTATCAATGGGTGTTTCCCTCTTGCCATTAGATAGTTTATTTTACATAGTACTAATGTGTTCCAGTTTTTTTTCCTTTAAGATGCAAACATAAAAGAGGGATATTGAACAGTTTTTTTGACATATAAGTGCCCTCTGTGTTGGATTTATCACATATTTCAGCTTGTCATCACGGTGAACCATGTCACCTCTGAAGTATTACAGCTCTCCTCCATTACAGCTTCCTTTCCTTTTCTTTCTCACTATATGTCTAATCTTTGATCTCATCAAGAATGCAGCCTCCTCCTGAATTCACTTCCTTATCCAGTCTAGACCACCGACTAGACCTTGCCCTCCTGTATATGCACTGCACATACATTTTCCAGTATTCAACCATCTGCTTTCTGACTCATGCCTGGTGACTGAGCATTGCTAGAGAAAACTGTATATCCATGCTGATTGGCACCAATCTAAATTTATGTTTTCTGTCTTTTGGTCATTCAGGACTACTTGGCAGACCTCTTATTAGTGCGTAGTTAGCTCAATTTCCAATTCCCCATTCGGGGTACTGCAAGCTTCCATTAAATTCTTCAAGACCTTCTCTACCTGTGGATCTTCCTTTGAGTAGTTAACGGTTTGCCTCCACATTTGCAGAGGGGATAAAATACCTCTCATCTGGACTGTTGAAATAGTGTCCTAACTGGTCTCCCTAGTTTACTTATATTCTCCCATACCAATACATCTTCTACACTGCCATCAGAGTGACCTTTCGACACTTATATGTGGTTATGTCATCTTCCTACTGAGGTCTCCCAAGGCTCTCCATTGTGTGTGTGTGTGTTTAGGATACAATCCAAACTTCTAAATATGGAATACTGAATACCAGGACCTTCATATTTTAGTTCTAGTTCTGTCTCATCTTTTCTCACCTATTACTATATGCTGTATTTCTCTAAATTATTCTTTATTTTTCTTAATTTCTGCTCCTATTGAGGCTATTTTTTTTTTTTTTTTACCACATAGAATGCAACCCCCTTTTCTTCCTGGTGAAATTTTACTCGTTGAGCTTAAATATCATGTCCTCTGTGAGGTTCTGCCTGATTTCACAAGGTGGAAATAAGCAAGGCAGACCTCTTAAGTGCTTTCCTGGAACTTAACATGTTCATCTTTTAAAACATTTAATATGCTGCACGTTTGTTAAAATAATTACATGTGGATGTTTTTCTCTCCCTTACATGACAAACTTATTGATTCTGTGAATTTTTTTCCTAATTGAGGTGTAACTGACACATAATAAACAGCATATATTTAATGTGTACAATTTGATAATTTTTGCCATATGTATGCATCCATGAAACCATCAACAAAATCCAAAGGTGAATATATCCGTCACCCCAACAGTTTCCTTGCACCCTTTCCTAATCCCCCCTCCTGCCCATCCCCATCCTCACTCTATTTCTCAGGTAATCACTGATCTACTTTCTGTCACTATGGAATAATTTGGTTTTTCTAGAAGTTTGTATAAGTAGAATAATACAGTATGTACCCTTTTGTTTATCTCACTTCTTTAAAATATTATTTTGAGATTCATCCATGTTATTGTATATATCAATAGTTTATTCCTTTTTATTGTTAAGCAGTATTCCACTGTATGAATATACCATAATTTGTTTACCCACTCACCTATTAATGTATATTTGGGTTGTTTCTCAAAGTACAGTGATGTTCTTTTCATTAAAAAACCCAACAAACTTCTTTTTACTGTTTGGGTGTCATGGTGGATACTACTGCTATGTATTCAAGTTCACCACTCTTTTCTTCTGCAATGTCTAATCAGTTGTTAATCCAATTAAGTATATTTTTTCATTGTAGTTCTCATCTCTATAAATTCTATATGGATATATTTTTAAAATGTCTTCCATGTTTCTACTAAAATGTTGCACATATGGAATACAGTTAACATTACTTTTTTACTGTCTTTTTCTGCTATTTGTAACCTCTGTATCTGTTCTGAGTTGGTTTCAATTTATTGGTTTTTCTTTTTATAGTTCCTATTTTCCTGCTTCTTTGCATTCTTGTTATCTTGGATTGGATATTGTGGATTTTACTGTGGTGATGCTGCATATTTTTGTACTCCTATAAATTTTCTTGAGCCTTTTCTGAGATATAGTTAAGTTACTTGAGAACATTTTGGTCCTTTTGGATCTCAATTTTAAGATTTGTAAGGCGGGGCCAGAGCAATATTTAATCAGGGTTAATTATTCCCCACTATTGAGGCAAGACCCTTCTGAGTATTTACCGAAGTTGTAAGTTTTTCTAGCTTTTGGGAACAGGCACTATTTCAGATCACTGAGTGCTATTTCCTCTAATCCTTTCAGAGAGTTCTTTTGCTGGTGTCAAGTGATTTCCTTATAAGCATGTGCTGATCAGCACTCTGCAGAATACTCCAGAGAGACCCTATAAAGAGCTTTGAGATGCTTTCTCTCTACAACTCTCTCCTCTCTTTGTCCTGAGGATACTAGCTGTCTTGGTCTTCCTGGATTCTCATCTATCTATCTATCTATCTATCTATCTATCTATCTATCTATCTATCTATCATCTATCTATCTATCTATCTATCTATCTATCTATCTATCTATCTATATCTATCTTTGTTTTTCCAGCACTAGTTCTATTAAACAACTGGGTAAAATGCTTTACCTCATTAGATTTTCAATTTTAGTAAGAAGATCGATCAACTCCAAGTCTTTGAGATGAAGCATGTGGCAGAGTGGGGAACCTTAGGAAGATAAGTCACTGAGGTCAAAGAATGCTATTTTATGGCACTGTTATGTCAAGGAAGAATGATCTAGACCTTATATGAAGTGATAGCCTAACCACTGCTAAAGGGTGTTTTCTTTGAATGACCTAGATTGTCAAGTTATTCACATGTCATTCATATTAGGAGTAGATGAGGTGTGCTGAAATCTTACTAGACTCAGGATGAGTTTTTAATTACAAATATAGCCTATAATGCATTGTGTTGATAGAGGTTGATTAGAAGGAACTGCTGCAAAAAAATCTTATCACCTTGTTACCTTGGGGAGATGTTGGCAGGGGTTATAGCCAAGTTGCTTGATATGAGTTTATTGCTCTGTCTAAAATTTAGTCCTTTAAGATTTTGAATGACGAGGTTTACTGCATGGATCAGGCAAAATAGATACCATTATGACATAACAATTAGTTACTGTTTTAACATTTTAAAATACCATAATATATATATATATATATATATATATATATATATATATATATATATCCATCTCTGTATTTCCATAAAATATTGAAAATGTAACAGAAAAATAGTAGCCAAAATTTACCCAAAGATTTGAATGATTTACCCATTTGTTCATCCCATTTTCAACTTTTATAATATAACAGACTTTTATTTTAATAATCTATTTTGAAAACCAAGTTGAGATTGTTTTAATCCTAAATAAGCATTCTCCAATCACTAAAACTATCTGATTTCTTGTAACATCAGTGGATCAATTCAGTGGCTTTTCTAAAGATTCAGTCATCTCATTAGAGACATTTGTAACATAGGAATTTGTATTATACCTTTCTCAAAGTTAATGGCTTATATCACTTTCATTTAATTGGGCAATAACCTCTTGAATTATTGGGGATAATGTACAAGCATGTCAGATATTTGCAATCTAAGACAAGCTCTGATTTTAGAAATTGAGCAATGGATAGAATAAAAGCTTGGTCAGGTACATAGATTAATACATCATAATTCTACTTAACTCAGAAACAAATGGAATAATTCATGATAGAAAACTTAAGGACAGCCTATTTCTTTTCATATCAAAAAAGGATTCCACATTGCTCCTCATTCTTTAGCCATAAAATTTATAACTTTATAGGCACAATTATCATTTTAACTCCACTAACCTCAATTGCAAATACAAAAAAAATATTCTTGAGTTTTTAGTCACTAGCAAGATACATGACCTGTTAAAAACATCTGGTTTATGGTTGCTTTTATGATTAACCTTTAGGATGATAATCAAGCCCTGAAAGCTTTTGATGATTGTCAAGAAAAACAAACTGAATTATGTATTTTTTTCCATCTCTTTCTTTAAACTTAAGACACGGAATGAAATAGAATAGCTCTGTATTTTGTAAAGAAAAAAAAATTTGTTAACTGGCTTGAAGTTCCTAGTTTGATGTAATCATCTCAATATACTAAAAAGATAGTTCTGAATTTCAGCAATGCATAGGACTTCCTTACACATTTCAGAAATTGAAGACTGTGATTTGATGCCCCAGCAGAAATATTATTGATCCTTAAACAGTGAGTCATTCATGTGTGAGTAATTTGGCTGTTGCATTATCATTGCTGGGTATATTTATTAAACTCCAAAAACCTGAGAGTCACTTATAAACTCACTGCTGAAAATAATAGGTGGAATTGCTAAATTTTAGCTGGAATTATCAGAGAATAGTTATCCCATTCTTTTTTATTCTCCATATTATAATTGATCAGAAACCAATTTTTGGACACCCATGTCTTTCTTCTTCCAACAGTATGCAGTATTTTTAAGCTATAAATCCCCAAAATATTTATTTAATATTTATTTAGTCTTAACTCCATGACAATGAAGTACATGTTATACACCTTGTTTAATACACACATGCTCAGTGAATTATAGGCAAGTCATTTTTGAAGGGCTAACTCTAGTTTGTTTCTACCATCAGCTAGGCTAATTATTGAGTTGGGAGAGGTATATCATTGGTTGTGTGAAAAACTCAAGGAACATGGATAGTGTAGCTTACCACTACTTTTCATTACATCATACATTATGAAATCTTACCGTGCATTACCCAAAAATTATAATAAAAGGGAACACCTTCAAGAAATAACCTTGTCTTTTATGGACAGGTAGCACATATCTAGCACTGGATACATTATAACAAGATAATCTAATAAGCGGAAATACTCAAAAGTCATCCCATTAGCTTTTTAGAGCAGAAATTGGTAGTATAGCTTTTTACTACCAAGACATTATTGTTTTATAGAAAAGGGCTTATCACAAAGAAGTTTGAATGCAAATTGTTTCTATAATTTGAAACTATAGTTTATAGGAAATGTGAGTTGGGTTACAGTATAGAAATGGTAATTCTTAGGAACCACTGAATGGAATTAATCAAGGAATATGGCTGATCACAGACAGGACTCCAGTCTAAAAAAAAAATAAGTTACTAGAAATTTTTGGTATTCTTATTTTCTTACCCTTACTAGATTCTGTAAACAGCCAAGGTCTGTATGGCTCTAATACTCTATCCTGGTACATTCTGGTATTTATTGAGGGATGCAAGAACAAAGGATCAAAATCTTGCAAACTGTCATAATGAAGTCACCTAATTTTCGTTGTTCCAGTCTTCCTATTATTTTCAGAACAAAAGCTGGTGGATCCGTTTCTATGAAACCTTATGAAGACAAAAAAATATAACATGATATACCCTGAGGTCCAATACTTTTTGCTTGTCGCCAATATACTAACTACAGGATTTAATGCATTTAAAATGAGATTAATACATGTAAGTAATTGCTGCGTGCATTAAAACCCTGATAATCTCATGTCTCAAAAATATAAAGAAATAAGTAGAATCTATTTGAGACCTAACACTAAACAACACCGAAGAACTAAGTGGTACTCTAGCTATGAAGGGGACTAGAAGAAACTTTGTAATTTTGTTTTTGCTTAGTGGCAAGGAGAGAAAACAATCAGATATGGACCTTAGATGATAAGAAATATGATTTTAAAAACTTTAGCCAGACAAATATGATTTTTCAATGATCAATAGTTTTTTAAAAATGAAATTCTTGTAATCCAAATGTAAAGTGTCCTGATGAGAGAGGGAAAGGAAATGCAACTGAGGTCCTTGTATTACAAGGAAATTCCTTAGAAAAAGCTTTAGTTTAAGGAGGATTTCTATAAAAGATGGAAGAAGAGGATACTAGAAATGAACAAGCAAAAATAATACCAACTGCTTGTAACAAGAATGCCAGAAAGGCAAATGTTCAGCTGAGGCTTGTGAAAAAACTGAAGATAGAAAGAACTTTCTTAAAAAATTTTTTAAAGAAAAAATAAATGACAAAAGAAAACTGATATTTTAGGCTTTTCCTACAAAGAGAAGAGTCTTCACACTAAGAAATTAAAAAACTAAATGCTTTTTGAAATAAAGGACTACTAAGACTCACTTTGTGGTCTCAGTGAACCAGTAGAACAATCTTAGGAACTGAACAAACTTTTTGGAAATTAGCTTAGGGCCACTGGCAGAATGCCTTGAGACTTACTGCTTCAAGAGCGAGTTCTGTTATTCAAACAAACAAAGCCAGCATGGGTTCTACAGAGAACACAATGATAAACCTGATAAAGGTACGTAGTAAAGTTTTAGAATAGATTATGATTGGGAGGAGTTTCATTTTTAAATTTCAACTGAAGGACCAAAATGGATTCAATAAAAAGGAAGCATTTTAAAATGGCTATTTTTTTTTCTGGACAGTATCTCTAGGTTGGGAAATAAGAGGAAAGCCAAGGGCAGTGTGTCTTGCATATGATGAAATTTTGCATGATATCCTTATGAATAAAGTACTGTAATATGAACTGAATGGTATTACCATTAGGTGAATCCAGATAAGGACTTCGAATGGCTGAATGAAATTAACGTATAAAATTCCAGATTGAATGCTGTAAAGCTCTGTCCTTGCTCTTTTCTTCTTTAAAATGTTTTCTTTAAAAATGTTCTCTCCTTAATCAATGAAGCAGTGAAAAATAGAAAGGATGCTTAGAACATTGGAAGGTTATTTAATAATAAGAAGGGTGATTGATATTAATAGATGATAAAACTGAGACGCCAAACTTTCTTAACAGGATTGAATACTGCTGGGTAAAACATGAGAAGTTAAAAGTTTAACAGAAATAAACATAAAAAGTTGCATTTGGGTTAAAAAATAAGTAAGTGTGGGATGCTATTTATGACTTGGTAACATTAAAGCACTATATGAGCCAACAGTGGTTAGGTTAAAACTAATGTAATCATGTAAACAAAAGCATGGTGTTTACATCACTCTAACAATTCCAATATACTTGACATGGGGACACTAAAAAGAAACAAGGTGTACAGATGAGGGTAACCAGGACAGTGAGTTATCTAGAACTCATGACATATGGGTAAGTATAAAGTTAAGGTGATTATATGTATCCATCTCAGAGATGAGAAAACACAAATTATGTTTGATACCACAATTCCATTGTATAGTTTTAGAGATGTAAATGTGCAAAGCATGAGAGCAAAGGTGAAGCCATTATTCTGAAGAGTACCATAAAACCTTACGAGTTAGAAGAGCCATCAAGGTGAACTATCCCAGTAGCTCAAGAAGCCCTGACTAGCAGCTGAGTTTCAGCCGCTTCTTAAACACTGTGTAATAGGGAGTCCACTAAACTGACAAGGTCATTAATTCCACTCATGGGCAAATGTAATCACTGGAATGTTTTCTCTCATATCAATCTAAAATCAGACTCCTTGTACCTTCTATGTATTATATTCTCTGGAACGTCAAGACTATCTTATCCCTCTTCTACATGTCAGCCTTTCAAATACTTGTTCTGGATTTTTCTAATTTGCAATGTCAAGATGCATAATAAGTAGAAAATTGATAAGAAGTCAGCTTTTGTATCAATACAAGGAAGAACTTTTTTTTTAAGGAAAAACTTTTTAATTAGAGCTCCCTAACATGGAATGCCCTGTCTTTGGGGGCAGTAGGCTCTGAGTCCCAAAAATACTCAAGTGGAGTCTCAGTAAGAATTTTTCAAATATATAAAAGGTATTTCTGTGTTACGTGGGAAGTTGAATATTTAAAACTCTGAGTTCTATGGTGAGATGGCTAATTATTATGCACATTTACATACAGCATGGCACACGTTGTATGCCTACTCCAATAAGAAACAATTTATCTATTAAATGAATTGTTTACCTTAATATAAAGAATTTTCAATATAGTATTTACCAGAGAGAGACCACCCATGGTAACACATACAAATAAAGGTGCTATGTATTTAAAGAAGCATTCAAAGTTACGGTTAAGTTTTTGATTAATTATTCAGCAAAGATATTCAGCATCTGTACACAATTATTTTTGGAATGGTAAACATCTTTCCTATCTCCAGTGCTGAGGCACAATCCTTCTAATTAGGCTAATAAAAGATCATCATGAGACTTACAAGCCAGGATGCTAAATCAAGAGATGGCTGCCCAACTACATAGGGCGTAAGAAGACAATAGAGTACCCAGTGAGGGGTGGGGCTTACTACTGTCAGAGTTGGCAGAAGGGTTGTATTAAAGCCACACTGATTCCAAGCTGTCCCTCCTTCCTGTTCTCTTTAGAAAAGGCATGAAACCCCCTGTGTGTTGGCATTGTTAAAGAAAACAGCAGAGATGCTTGGAGGAAAAGGTATAAAGTTTAAGTTTAGTGATATCGAAGTTATGGGCTATTTTCTCCCACCAAGAATCCTAAAGTTAATGAGTGCTTTAAAATATACATTTCATATTTTATAGAATAGACTCTAAATTAGGCCAACAACAACAACAATTTAAGGAAAAAATTAGAGCTACAGGAACCAATAAAATAATGGATGAAAAATTTTGGAGATCTTAAATAGATCTTAGGCATTAAATCAATATACTCTATGAATTATTTATCAAAAGAGAAATAGCACAATAAAAATATCAGGTTCAAAATCATGGAAGACTAGGGATTATAAATGTGAAAAAAAGTAAAAAACTCTTTAAAATGTTAAGGTTCAATCTCCCTAAAATAGACATTCAAAATACAGTATAATTTTCTGTATTTGACACTTTGTTAATATTAATAGGTTTTTCTGATAATCAAATTCTGTATTAGTTGTACTATAAAATTAGGAAGTGTCTTCTCAATCACCAAGAAATAGTAATCTAAAAAGAAATACTAATCTATGGTCAGTATATTATGTCAGTATAATAGTATGGCCAATATAATATGCTGACCATAGAGTAATATTTCTTTGATGATTGAGAAGATACTTCCTAATTTTATAGTACAAATCAATTAAGATTATTAGACATCTGATTTGTGTTAATCAGTACAGCTGAGTAATCAGAAGGCATTTTCCTCAACCATAATGTTTTAGGAATGAGCCAAATCAGAAATAGCTCTAAAAGTGACCTCATCTAATTTTAACCAGTTTTATAAATTTTGCAGAAGTGATAAGTACCTTAAAATGAACCTATCTATGTAACTTTACTAACAATTGTCACCCCAATAAACTTTAATTAAAAAGCATAGAAAAAATAATATCACCTATGTAGGGCAATAGATAGTGACTGGCATGCAATAAGCACTCAATAAATGCCAGCTTTTAAAGATCTAAAAAAAAATGAACATATCTTGTACCATCTCTCAAAGAAACATTTTTATATTATAAATTGATTATTAGAGAAAATTATAGGCACAAGGTAGCAAAGATGCTGCATACTTTGAATTATTTGCTCTGTTTCATGTTTTCAGGAAGAAAGATCTTTTTTATTTCTCAAAGATAATTTACAAATTTTTGTTGTATGTACACTTATGGAAGAGGTATATACTCTTAACATATATTAAATAAATAATATATGTCCATTGAATAAATACGAGTGAATGAATACATGCTTAGAACTAAGGATTATATACTGATACAGAAAACCAAAAGTACAATATGGAGGTTCACTTAACCTTTCAGTAGGGTAAATCTAGACATTGAAATGTTAGGGAATCCATGACTAAGACTGTTAAATAATTTGTAGCTTTGATATGAATCAATGAGTTTAATAACTGTCACCCTTATTTTATTACTATTCTACAACTTCTGTGCAATAACCCAGAAAGTTGATTTTATTGGCATACTTTATCTTTGTAAAAGAAACAAATACATATGAAATTGTCATATTGTATTCCTGAGACAAGAACGTTCTAGAAGTTCTCAAGTATGAGGTTTAAATATTAAAATATTTTTTTTATGAACAACTGTTGCTTTTGTACTTCAAATATATAGTACCGGTCACTTTTTCCTTATCAGATGACATATTGATGAGAGTATTTTTCCATTAAAGGAAAAGTTTCAGAATCTAATAGATTGAGCTATTAAGACCACATATTAGGGCTAAGATGTGCCTATGGCTAAACATAGGAAAGTCTGAGAGGCCAGGAGAATGGAACTTGTGAGAGCACTGGAAAAAATAAGTCAGGGAGATAGCTTAGTAGAAGGTTTAGTGTTTTATAACTTGAAGTCAAAGCCACAGGTAAACTGACCACCAGATGCAGTGGTTTGGAAGTCCATATGTGAATTCTGCATTCTGGCTTTTGGAGGCTAGACTCGCTATATTTTTTATCTGGCTGGCCCTGACTTAGCTGTTTTCAGGATAAGCTGACATTATTGGAAGCCCTCCAGAAAGAAGGTTGGGGAAAAGCCATATGGCACCAAGGCGTGAGGCAGGTAGGCAAGGAGCTTCTGATATATGAGTATGGGGGTGTGAGTGTGTGGGTGTACAGATGCACGTACAGACTTTATTATTTCTTTCTTTTCACATTTCTCCTTCTACCATTTTTTAAAGGGCCAACAGGTCACTGCTGTGTTTTCTAGGGTGATATATGCTGGGTTCTGAGGGGATGTGTAAGTTATCTCACAAGGCTATTGCTTGTATTATAAACTAAGGTCACATCAAAAATATTTCAGAGAAAAAACTCTCACTGAAAGCCAACTAAACCACACTTCACCTCCCTATTCATATTGAGTTACAGGAAAAAGATATATGAGGAAAACAAATTCATACAAGAATTAAATTTTAAAATCTTAACTTTTCACAGAACTTACCTCTGGAAAGTAAAAAGGAGAGAAGGTTGCTTTTTATGTTCATCATTGTTTTTTTCATTCATTCATTCATTCATTCATTCAACAATAAGCAAGTTGCTACTTTTCAATTAAACAACAAAAGAATAATGTGTAGGGGAATTACAAACTTCCAAGGTATGTTTTATGGAACAATCTTATTATGTTTTAATCTACCATCTTTTAGCAGTTTGTAACCACAGGAGGTGGATTTCAAATGCAGAGGGAAAAAAGGAGGCATTTGTGACCTTCAATTTTCTCTGGCAAGGGTGACCAAGGTAAAAGGAGACAGAGCAGGACAGGTCCTCATAAAATAAACTAGAAAGTATTCCACTGAGAAATTGACAATATGCTCTGTTAATGACCTGAAGAAAATTGGTATGCTTTTCTGATGTGTGAAAATAGTAACAAGTAATATTATAGCTGAACCCAATCATCTTTCTTGGTAAAACAAATTGTAAATCATAACTTGTCTTACCTATACTGGTGAGGGGTTGTTATCCTTTTACATGAGCTTTAATTCTTATCTGGCCACATCTTCTGCTAGGTGACTCTGTAGCATCCATAATTCATTCTTTTGCCATTTAAATCGGGCTTCATTACTTATTAAAATTCCTGAGATTATTTTCTTTGCTGATGTGGGACTACTAGTTATTCACTAAAGTACAGGTTGCAATTTCAACAGTTTTTACAAACGAATCAGGATGAAGCTAGGTAATGGGAGACGTCCAAGGGAGTCAGCCTTCCTTCCATAGGCCGCAACAGGTTTTGGTAGGGAAAATGAAAACATCTGCTTAGGTGTGCTGGAAGAGCTGGTTTCTAACAAGGAACTGGTTATCTCACATGTCATATTTTTGTGGCCTTCATCTTTCAAATGGGAGTAAAACAGGTAGGAAGAAAATGGTTTCAACAATAGAGAAGGTGACTTACATAAATGAGCCATAATAGGAAGAGCAGTAATTCCAGTTATTAGCATCCCAGCTTTGTGGCGCCCACCATGAAGAGCGTATGCTGAGCGCATGCAGGCCTGTCTTTCCCTTTACAATATACCCCAAATGAAGAATTTTGTAATGTTTTGATTCCTGTTTTCTGTCACACAATGGATCAAACAATAACTTTACCTCTAACTATTATGTAATAAAATAAAAAAGAATTGGTGGCAAAAGGGGTTAGCTATTATTTATTCATTCACTCACTCAGTCATTCATTCATCTAATAGTACCTGGCTTACTGTGGGTTATATGCTACCTTAGGCACTGGGTGTAAAAGACAGGTATAAGAAACTTATAGTCTGGTGGGTAGAGATGGAAAATCAATCAGTGTACAATATTTAATATTATATTCATAGTGATAAAGCTGTGAAGCATATAAAGCAGTGTTACACACCAGAGGATGAATGGTATTGGTGGTGGTGGGAGGGAGGCATTTGAGTCAGATTGGGTTGTCAGGGTAGGACTCTCTGAGGGGAAAATATTTGAACTGAGACCCGAATGGCAAGATCTATAAATATACAAATATACAGAGGGTGCCAAAAAAATGTATACACATTTTAAGAAAGGAAAAAACTGTATTAAAATTGCAATACTCAATATATACCGATAACAGAAGATGAATACAAGTCATGTGTATATATATTTTTGGCACCCCCGGTATACGATAAGGTTAGTGCTATTTGGAATACAAGGTTTCTTTGGAGTTCCCAAATGTCCAATATCAAAGGAAAAGGAGCAGTGAGTGATAAGAATGTGAAATGAGGGACATTTTTATTTTAGCTCCTAGAACACGGCTAATATATTATGTTGAAATATACAAAATTGCTGATATTTCATCATTTAACCTACAAAAACAGCATTTGGTTCAACTCAATAGCTGGAACTGAACAAAGTTAGGTCATGTAGTCAGGTACATGTTATTTAGTGAGGTTTGCCAGGATTAATTCACTATTTAAGTACTGTAATTGCCCTCATTGCCTAAACCCAAATCTGCATAAAATCTACATAAATTACATAATTATAAAACATTTATTGGACAGATTTACAGTGTCAGATATGGAAACTAAATGCCTTCTGGCATTACATCATTTAATCCTCATACAACCTCATAAATACTGTTACCACAATATTTAACAATGAAGACCCTGAGGTCTAGATGTGTTAAATAACTTAATCAATCCTACCACTTGCAAGTAGTAGAGTGACAAAGCAAGGATTTGAGCTGAGGAATATCTCCACAAACTGTATTCTAAGTTCTTATCACTTAAGTGTTTATAGGAAAACATTCTTATTAATTCCAAAAGTCAATAGTAATTATATCTAACTAGCAATATATTCCGTTATGTAATGTTTATCCCCTTTTAGATATCTAACATTTCGTTAATGCCAAGACTTTTAAATGACACGATGTGATCTGGGGTATGTGTTTGCTTACATTTTTTCAAGAACAAATTATTTGAGGACATAACATATGATAGAAAAGGATCATGCAGATAGCAATGATAAGCAGTTTGATACATTTCTTTATGGTCTTAAAAACAAATCAAGGTTAGTCTAAACTATTTAGAATCTTTCCATTTCCCTTGTTTTTAGGCATGGGCAAGTGGTGGAACCTTATCCAATGAAATCTGGGGCTAAGTCTGCTGGAAGGATCCAGGAAGTTTTCCTTGATCTCCTAGAAAGGACTAAAGATACAGCCTGGTCTTTGGATGCTAGCTCATAAGAAGTGATGCCTGGAGCTGTTGGCATTACAGAAAGGTTAACTGAGAGTCCTGACACTGCAGAACCATGAAATTCACTCCAGAACAACTCACCTCTGAAGTTTCTGTAAATTAAGATAACTTTTCCTCATTATTTAAGCCAAAAGAATGGAGGTGTGATGAAAAATCCAACCTATAACCAACATTAAAATTATGGCTAGACTAATCTTTAGTGTTTTATGTCTGCCTAACAGTCTTTATTCAAAAATCAGACAATATGGTATTAAGAGAATATTTGTTTATTACTTTCTAGATTTTTCTGTGTTCTTTCTTTATATGCATTTGTTACATAACCAGTCAAGAACGATGCCCTTAAACTTCACAAAAGTGACATATTTAAGGTTCTTTGCTATTCTTCCTCTGACTTTAATGTACGTCTTTTTATTCACATTGTTTATATATCTTTTCCACCTATTCCCTTTAGATCCGAACTATAATTTAAGATATTATTGATGATAATGCAGTTCCAAATTCGTCGTGTTTGTGCATAATTCATCTTGAAAATAAATAAAACAGTAAAAAGTACTGCAACCTTTTTCTTTATTTTCAACTTGCTCCTTTTCCCCCTGTAACACAATTTGATACTCTGGGAATATCTTCCCCTTGCCCACACACTTCCTATCTGAATGTTCTTAAAAATAAGATTCATGGCATTTAGAAACTCTTCAGGAAATTACTCTAGGACTCTTAAAATGACTGAAGAGGATTAATTTATCTTTTTTCTGCACTGTGTTGAGAGTCATTATCTAGTCTCTCTGCTTAGGTAATTTAAAATATTAGGCCAATGAGCTGCATATTTTGTGCAGCTCTTAAGTTACCAATGGTGTGCAAAGGATGTTAGATTAAAAAACAACAACTTTAAAACACATTTCTCAGCAGATCTCATTTTGAAAGCATCAATACATATTTTGACCAGATAACCTGATGTGTATTGTAGCTACAAGGTAACAGATTTTATCCACCCTCCACCCACTATCCCCCCACCAAACAACAACAACAACAACAAAAAAACCGCCTAGGTTTTGCATTAGGTTTCTAAGATCAAGCTAATAAATGTGTAAATTAAGTGAGAATACTGGTAGGTTATCTCTAAGACAATGAGAAGGAGCACATTATAACTTCATTGAGTATACAGAGCCATCAAGAATGTACGGCTAATAAAGAGTACTCTTATAACTGCCAGGAGGGAAATCAGCAGGATTAAGGGATAAAGCTTTTGAAAAACTCCTCTAAATTGCCTAGTATGGCGAAGGAAAGAGAACTATTTCAAGCAGACTTCAAGCTGCATTAACCAAAACAGTATTTTAGTGTTACAGCAGGTGATTTCTGAATGAAATATATCTTTATATTTTGTCCCACACTTTTATGATTTACACTCCTTGAAAGTTGCATAGACTGACATAATTTATAATTTAATTTAACTGAAGTATTAGAAGGCCCACACCTCAGTAAGCTTCGAAACTGCTAATTGGGATAATAGGAAATTACTTGTCTTCTCCCAAATGCCAATGAAGTAGGTCAGGATAATTAATATGCCACCTGACTTTTCCTGTCAAAGGAAAACAAGATAGGTCTCATCTGTGTACTTTCAGTACAATCCATTTTAGACTAAAATGAGTTCAGCCTCAGAAAAATCAGTGTGACTCAGTTAAAAACTGAATTGAAAAATAAGACAAAAGGTAGTTCAATCATGAGAACACAGATTGAAGTCTGTTCTAAAGAAGGCTAAATTTACACTTCATAAACAGGGCCACATTCCACATCTATAAGGAAACTGAAACAACCATTTAGGTGTCAGATTTACGTACATCTTACTTCTTAGATTGCTTTGTAAACTCGTAAGCACTATATAATATACATTATAGAAATTTACGGTAAATATAAATGATAAGAAAGGGGTCTGGTTGATGACAATTTTTCACCCTTAAAACTGAAAACAGGCTATATTTTCATGTTTTTTTCCATTACTCCTTCTGCCTACTTTCCTGACATTTCCTATTTTTAATTTCTTGGCAAATTGAGAAATAGGTTTGGAGCTGGAGATGTATTTCCTCTGCAGGTCTGTACTTGATTAGTGCAAATTCACTTTAGTAGGTCAAATTGAATGCTGGCCTCGAGCAGGACAGTTAACAAACACGATTGCCTGCTGACCCGGGCAATAGCATAGTGAATGCTCCGTATCAGAGGGTATGTCGTATGTCTGAGGCTGATGGGATGGCCACGGCTTCTTTCCCTGGTGTAGTTTTTATTCTGTTGACATCATAACACCAAGCAGCTTGATTTGAATAAGCAGCCTGGAATACTTATTCCTAATGGCCAACCCAGAGCAGTCATGAACACGACACCCCTTAAGTGGACCTTAAGGATTTTTTTGAATAGTACACTGATTTTAGAGATGATGTTTCCCAAATGAAGTGTTTATCAAATTGCACAGTCCTAAATATTAGAAACAGTAATGCAGAAAAACCATCATTAGGGAGACGGATATACATTCCATTCAATGAGAACCATGTTCTAGGCAGAAAAAGCATTGCTCTGTTGAGAATGGTTTGAAGGACATTGAAACATCAAGTGGCAGGATTTATGGAAAAGTAACCAGAAAGAAATGGGGCCCTTAAAGATAGTGCACGGCCACCTTTAGTGAAGCAGAGCTGACTGAAATAGCATGAACTGCCTGCCCCACAATATTGAACCGTAAAGACTACATGTGTAATACCAAATTTACTAACACACTTCCTAGGGCCGCTCTGCCTCATCACAACTACTCCACAAAGAGAGAGCCCACTGAAAAGGATGGAATGCATCAAATTAACTGCCCACTCGGCTCATTTGGGAACCTGAAGGAAAAACTCACCGGCTTAGGAGTGCATCAATATGGCTACAAATAAATCCAATCAACAAAACAGCAAAAAAAAAAAAAAAAAAAAAAGGGAGTGACACTAGAAGAAAAAAATTTGAAAGCCATCTACCTAGAGACGGTCTGTGGGCTACTGGAGCCTGAAGGAAGGGCGAGCACAGAGCCCGGGCTTTCTTCTCAGGTCCTGGGACCTGCTGTCTGCATTCTAGTCCTCCCTTACACAATGACCAGGAGGAACTGCTGAGTATCTAGCTTAATCGACAAAGACAGCATCAATGACTTCTACCTGTGGGAATGATGGAACGTTTCCTGAACAGAATTCTCTATTTCAGAGGGCTGTACCTAATTTCAACACAACTGAGTTTAAAATTGCAGAGATGAAGTAATTTCCCCAATATGTCTGTAGAATACTGAACAAACCTCATATACTTACTCATAGCAGTTTGTAGTACCCGGATGACATCGAAATGAAGTTTATAACTCATCTTTAGTTAAATTTTAGAAAACAACTTCATAATTTTGATAATCATCACGTTAAAAATGTATTCTCATGCTCGCCAGAACTCCTACAGAGGCCTAACATCCTAACATAGCTCCTAGATATTTCTTCCACAAGACTTTTCCATAATCTCTAATAAATGGGAATGTTAGAAAGGCATGGCAGATAATAGATGGTAGTTACCTTTCCTGCACCAACAGTATACCTTTTATAATGCTGCTCATGGTGTTTATGCTAAAGTATACTTTACATAAAAACTAGTTTAACATGAATTTTATTATCAGCAATTTATATTTTGGTGGTAGGTTATAATTTAATTCCCATTCAATATTGCAATGAAGATCCATACCATATAAGGAAGTCCACTATATTTTCTTGTTAATAATTGCCAAAATGACCCTCATTTTAAATGAGCCAAACTTGACATCGACATGAGGCTCCTGGCCTGCTGGTAACCAGTGAGCTTTAAATCGTTTCCAGTTGTAACGAAGAACTTACACAACTATATCCCATAATCAAAGTCTTGTACACTCACAAAACGGGCTCTTTGCATTCTTTAAAAAGAGAAGTGTAACGCCTTAGTTGGACGAAAGCAGTAACTGTGGTTTCATCCATATTGGCTTAGGTCATGTGTACTAACTGGCCGAGGCTTCATTTTGAATAAAGAGATGCAAATATTTTCACATTATTCCTTCTATAATATTTTTGTATTTAACATTCAGGATTTATAGCCAGACCTAGATTTTTCTTTCTAAGTAAAATTAAGCTGAGTTATAGCCTATCCCTTAAAGTAGCCTAGGTTTCTGAACTGGTGTATCACATTAATTGTAAACAGATGCTTCGTATGGCATGTCGGATTAAGAACTTGAGAACTAGGAAACATATTCTTAATTCCCAAAAGACAGAGTGTACTTAATTGACTTCTCTCTCTTAAGAGTTGATTCACATAAACTGAATTTTGCAACCAATATAAAAACTAAGAAAGTAAATGGATGCTTTTGGAAAATTGGTTCCTAGATATAAATTTGGCTATTTGGAGTTGATAGAAATACTGTGTGAGATTTCTTCTTGGAAAAACTCCTGGATTTTTAGGGAGTGTGTGTGTGTGTGTGTGTGTGTTCACTTACTTTTTCAACCAAGGTTCTGCTAACACCCTGCTTGACTTATAGTTTCTTAACCCAAATTCAGGGGGCAACAACTGCGGACCAAAGGGAGGATGCATGCAAGTGAGAACAAGTGGATAAGAGGAGGAAGAAGAAGAAATGAATACCATTAACCTTAAAAGGCAAATGGGTAATTGGAAAAAAACGTTATTTGCTCTAGTAATGGGTGTCCTGGGATATGAGCTTCATCACTCATCTTTTTTCCCCTAAGTTACTTAAGTTCTGGAAGTAGGACACCAAGGGATACCTGACTTCCTATGGAGCAAGGGTATTATTTGAAGCAAAAAGGGAAACAGAATGCTGTTTTCTCAAAACGAGCAGTCGGAAAGGTTAGGAGAGTGCACAGCTGAGAGCGTCCATGAGCATACTTACTTTTGTCTCCCGAGCTTTCCCCTGCGGCCTCCCCTTCCTCCTCCTCCTCCTCCTCTTCCTCCACTTCTGTGGGCTGCACGTCATCCTGGGGGTCACAGGCACTAACCGGGGCGTTCAGACAGCAGTGGTTGAAGCCGCTATCTCGAGGCAGAGTGAAACTTCGAGGCTTGCCTCCATTTCCATTTAACACTTGCATCCTCTCGCTCTCGGCTAAGGGGTATGGCCCATAGTGATCCTGGAGGTGGCACTTCTGAGTGGGCAGGGTGGACTGCCGCCTGTGCTCTGGGGAGATGGCCGCCGAGTCAGAGAAGACAGAATCCTCCAAGGGCAGAGTCTGAAGATAGTGTAATCCTGAGCTTGTCAGGGGCGTCTCAATTAAATCCTGCCAGGACCGGCGTTGGCTGGCTGTCTTGCGAATGGGCGACACGGCACTGCTCCCAGTCACTTCCTGACGGAATTCCTCATGGGAGGACTGAGACTGAGAGGTCTCTGTGGAGGAGAGCCGGCTGTGCTTTGCTTCCACGTAAGGACTGGCGCAACTCATCTGTGGAAAGGAGCCTCCAGTCAGTCTCCACACACCCAAAGACATCCCAAAGTTAGGCCCCAGCTGACATTTAACAGGACTGAGATGTAGATGTATTGAAATGCAGCTATACCAGGCTCTCGTGAAAAGTCTGACATGCAAAATTTTACAATGAAAGTATAACAAAATGTGGTTATATAAGAAATATTCAGCAACTAAAAAAAAAAAATCCAAGGTTTTAAAATCTCTACTCATTTGAAATCCTGAAGAATTGCTGCCAAATTCATATTTCTAGATTTTATGGCATTAGGGGATGAGAGTGACGAGAGAGGCTTTGGGATGTGAGAACAAAGTGCCCATAATCGGATAGAACCTTCCTCTTCTTCACAGGTGAATTCTGCTCCTATGGGTGCCACGGAAAAGCTTTCTTACGGTCTTGTCAATTCTGTGGCACTTTCTAGAGTTAAACATGCATGAGATTATATCCTGATGGGTACTGGCATTTGCCTGGAGCACAAGCACTCCAGGGTACATAAATACAAAAGAAAAATTAAACATTTTTATTCCCGGAATTTAAAGTTTGGGACTGTATGTTCCCGTATAAAGCACAACCAAAGAGAAAGGACTGGCATCAAGTGAATGCTGCAGAAGACTTGCAGGGACAGCTACTGGCTAGTTGGACAAGCCTCACACTAGCTCTGGGGGCTAACAGAGCAGCAGAAGCTAGATTTGTTCAATGTGATCATCACAAATGGGACTGAGCCTGGCTGAGGTGAAAGTGCATGCTGCCCCTCTGGGTAAAGGAGGAGCAGCTTTCTGGCATCTTCTGTGGGCACTTGACCTTCCCACATGTTACAAACAATGTGAAGAGTTTCCTTCTTGAAATTCACATATTGCTATGATTAAAGAGCTGTTTGTGAAGCTGCAGTTTCCCTTTCTTCCTCTTTTATAAATATTTTAAAGGGATGATTCAGACCTTGATGTTTTAGGGAAAGAGGGAAAATATGATATAAACTGCATCTTGTCACTGACTTCATTATTTCATTTCTCTAGCTCATCCTTGCGTTCTGTTGCACTCGGTAAACCGCAGCATTTATGAAAGAAATGTGCATACAGATCGGAACAATTCTGCATTTTCCTCACATTTCTCCTATTGTACTTAGGCAAGAGACATTGTTATCAAACATTTTTATTAAAAATGTGGCTTCCTTTTTAGTTATTAGCCAAAAATACCCATTCATTTATTTAAAAAATATTTATTAAGAACTTAATAAGTAAGTGCCAGTGCTGAGCTAGTCATGGGGATGTACAGATGAATAGAACAGGGTCCCTGTTCTCAAAAGTTCACAGTCCAGTCCAGTGAGCTGTTTGCAGGCCCAAATATTCCAATTTAATATGGCTAGATTGGGCCTGAGCATCTGCATTTCTAAAATATTCCAGAGGTGAGGTGAACATGATAACCACTACACAACGGAGGATGGATCTTGAGATTATAATGCTAAATGAAATAAGTCAGACAGAAAAAGCAGAGAACCGTATGATTTCACTGATATGTGGTATATAAACTGAAAACAACAAACGAACAAGACAAACAAATGAGAATCAAAAACTCATAGACACAGACAATAGTTTAGGGGTTACCAGAGGGTAAGGGGGGAACGGTGCTCTAGAAGAGGGTAAATGGGGTCTAATATATGGTGATGGAAAGAGAACTAACTCTGGGTGGTGATCACACAATGTGAGGTATAGATAATGTATTACAGAACTGTACACCTGAAATCTATGTAACTTTACTAACAATTGTTGCCCCAATAAACTTTAAAGAAAAAAATTTTAAAAATAAATAAATAAGAAAAAAAATAAAGTAAAATGTTCCAGAGGTGATTCTTATACACAGCCAAGGTTGAGAAGTGGCCTAGAATTATATCAATGTCTTGCATAGCACGTTTCTTATTAAAATCATGTTATATATAGATACTGGGGTGCCACAAAATGTATACACATGACCTGTATTTATCTTCTGTTATCGGTATATAGTGAGTATTACAATTCTAATACAGTTTTTTCCTTTCTTAAAATGTGCATACATTTTTTGGGCACCCTCTGTATAATACTAACTGTATGAGTTGCTTCTAAAAGACATAGGAATGAACTTTATTAGTGTGGAATAGATAAGGTCAATTTATATCTTTTACTAAGAAAAAAAATTTTGTTGTTGTTATTTCCACAAAGGCTACTCTGACACAAATAGTGTTTTCTTAATAAAACTGGTTAGATATTATGCCTGGAATCTGTGGTGACTGTTTCTCCCGATTCTTTGTATACTTAAATTTTTCCCCCTTATTGCTTTTAGACTCCCTATTTTCTATCCCTGTTAGAAACCTGAGGTCTGAGATGCACTTACTACATAATTTTGTTTAACATACAAAGGGATGTTTCAAGTCAAAGAATCTGATGCTATATTAAGTACATTCCTATTGGCAACTTACAGAGGGAGGCCGCGGGTAAGTATCATAGGGGGGCGGAGGGCTGTCCTGCTTGGGTGTTGATGGAGTATCTGCTTCTTCCTTGTCACTCTCACTCCAGTAATCTGAAAATTCACACACATGGATACATCAACATTCTATTAAATGTTTCTAGACATATTTTCAGGAACACACAATACCAGTTAATGAAAGGAAGTTTAAATTCCACTGCTATACCTTGTTCCCCAGCACCTCCTACCCCAGACCCACAAACTTTTATTTTTAGCTGGGTTTTGAGGAGGAAGGAAGAGCACAATCACTTAATTCCAACCTCCATTTAAAGCGGGAAATTATACATAGCCACAATTTTAAGGAGTTAAGAAAAAGACACTGCACAAGCCAAATCAGGTTTAGGGTGTTTGAGATTCCAGACCAAATTATTCTGTAGCTTCAATTAATGAATGATGTCACACGATGCCTTTTACAGGTGTATCATTTTATCCCAAAGATGAACACTCAAAGAAAATCAATACATATATTACTATAGACCTCTACAGTTATAAACAGCTCCCAAAATAACATTCTAAAATGTCTTTCCTGGCTTCAATTCACTGGTTATCTAATAATCACTGTTTCCAGAATCATGCTGACATAAATCTCTATAACACCATACTCCCACCTCTACTTGGAAACACATGGAAAACCCTGATTCTTGCCAAATGAAAAAGGGCAAATCTGCTGATGGGGGTTGCCAGTTCCAAACTTCTAGAACTACTTAAAAGGGTAGAAAATGTAAGCCGCTAGACAAAGTGACTTGGCAGACCTCAGGCAAGAGGGAAGGGGAAAATCTCTGAGAGATACATTAGTTGACTAAACAAAATACAGCACAAAGGCCAATAAACAGAATCTGTTCCACTAATATCTCAATCATTCTGTAACTGCTGGTTAATTCTTTACGTGATTTACAAGGAAAAGCCCAGAAGTATATGAATTTCAGATGATAAAAGAGAAAAGGTATTAAAACAAAAGGTTCCTTATTCTTATGAAAATCTAAACCACAAAAGAAGCCTCAGAAGGCTTCACTAATATTCAGATTTTGGTGAAAAATCATAGCACAGTTTTACAGGAAGCCCTCTCCACCCAGGAATTCCCACATTGTAATATTTGTATATATTTTCTTTGTGCCGCTGATTAATATTAATAAATGCAGCTAACATCTATTGAGAACTTACTATACACTGAATAGAAAGTAGTAGAAGTGGGATTTGAACTAAGAGCTTGCCTTGCTCTAAACCTTGGAGGACTAAGTCACTGGGACTCTTCTATGACACAGCGGGAATATTTAATGTGACATACGTTCATAATCCTTTAAGCACCCCTGCTCCTGCTGCTCTGTAACTCTGGCTTCTGTGTATAGAAATCCTTTAGCAATGGAGATTATTATATTTTTGGCCTCAAAATACAAGGTCTCTGAAACTTCTATTCCTACTGTAATTATTCCCTTTGAGTAGAAGATAAGCAAAGACTAGTTAATCTAAATTTGATGTCTGGTATTTATATTGGATCATGCTGGTGATGGCCAGTATAGTAAGTTTCCCACAAGTACGAACTGATGTAGTTGCCCAGAAATGGACCCAGCAAACACTGGTGGGAAAAGCATGAACTACATACTTGGGCAGATATGTAGGTTCATTTCTTGGCTGTACCATTTACCATCCTTGTGCTCTTATGATGGTTACTTAACCTCTCCGAGAGTCTATTTTGTCATCTGTAAAAGGGGGTCAACAATAACTGCCTTTCACAACTGTGTGTATGTGTGTGTGTGGGTATTAAATAAGATAACATATATTCAAGAGTCTTTGCACCTTGAAAACACTCAATAAATATTAGGACCCCCGGTCTTCTTGGGTGGATTTGTAAGCAGCATTCCAGGACAGTCTGACTCAGATCACATAGGAAATAAATGCTTGGTGATCATCTTCTTACTCATTAGTTTTTTCTTGTATCAAGTTCCATCAATGAAAAGTGAATACTGGAGCTCTGGGGCTTGGGTTGGGGAGTTTTGTAGGAACATAAAATACTACTGGGAAGTCACTGCTAGAGATGAAGCATCCCTCACATCCCATCTCCAAGCAGTGGACTTGCCAAGATCACTCTGCTTTTACTCTTCCCACTCTTCCCAGAAACGGGCATTTGGCTGAGTTTCTCCTTGACCTTTGCACCAATACCTTGGAGTTTCAAGGAGTTAGCACTTCAAGTGGTCATATTATTAGCATACTGACAAGGAAATGATCATCACCATTTTATTAAGATCGCTACAGCTATCATGACAAGTGACAGATTTGGGAGAGTTTCTCTCTACTTCCCCCGCCCTGCTCCCCCTCCCCCAGCTAAATCAGGAAGAACTTTAGTCCACTATTTGATGTAATTCTTGGTTTATTAAAAAGTGCCATCAATCAAATGTTTTCTTGGGTTGCCTAAGAATGAAATACCACTTTGCAAATTAACTTCATTTCTCACACTGAGCTTTATGTCTCTGAGAGAGCAATGCCAGAGAACAAGCTACATAGAAAATTTAGTCAGGCTTTTTTGGGTTTGTGTGGAAAATTACAGGCACACTATTGCTTAGAGGCTGAAAGTAGTCTGATCTTCATTCTAAGAGCAAATTAATTTATTTTTCTTAGCTATCTATTTAGCACAAAATAAATGGATGTTTTTAATGTCTCTTGCAGTGCTACTCAATTTTATAAGTAACTAATCATGAATCAACAGTGCCATTAGCAGAACAGGAAAATTTCCACTTTTTTTTTCTATTAGTTTCAGGTGTACAAAACAACATAATGATTAGATATTTATATACCTCACAAAGTGATAACCCCAATAAGTCTATTATCCTTCTGACACTGTACATAGTTATTACAATATTATTGACTATATTCCCTATGCTGTACTTTATATCCCCATGACTATTTTTTTAATTATAGTTGACCCACTTTACTTCTCATGTTGATACAAAAGGATAATTTGAAAAATTGACTTTTTCATCTAGAACCGTCAAAGAAATACAAGATATTTCATTCATTTTTATGTGATTAAAGCTCTACAAAGACCTTACATGTGATTGCAAATAATGTGTTATGAATGTCTCACTTGAAGCTGGAAAAATCTGGAAGAATGATTCGCAGACAATTAGCCAAATTGTGACCTTGGAAGAATTTAGTGTAATCCTGTTTCCTCTAAGTACAACAACAAAGAATGAAAGAGACCCTCATATCCTTTACACTTTTATAGTTACAGACAGTAATTCACTAAACTTTTATTTAAGTCAATGAGTCACTTCTAAGCTGCACTGAGTATTTAAATAGAAACGGTATTTGGCAGTTATTCCTTTGCATCTTTGTGAAATATTCCCAATTCTCAAACAGCTATATTTTGTATGAAGTTTAACTCCAGTCCTGAGAGTGGTACTCAGGAGATGCCAAATAACTCTATAAAAGTGTGGAGTAGGCACACACATCTAGTGGTTTTCTATATAGAATACTGTGAGACCGACTCATGCAGAAGGTAGGAAATCTGTTTCTGACCTATGTTAGAGTGCCTGAGGAATGCACACTCTGTGGAAGTCCAAATTATTACAGAGATTCTGGTTGCAAGAGAGACCTGAATTGTAACTATTAGCTCCTGCCTCTGATCGTCTACCACACTCCAGTAGGCACTGAAATATATACTCACATGACAGACCAGGGCAGCATGAATCCATGGAATGAATACTTTTTGGAGCCTGCACGTGTAATATAACTTAGCAGTTCTTTCATCCATAATGAAATTTGGGTATATAATATCAAGTACAAAGGAAATTCAGTAAAATCAAGACCACGCTCAGCTTCAAAGTAATGCCAAGTGCTAAAGTACAAAAGTTAAGCCTAAAAATCCAAGCTTCCTTATTCAGGCATATGGATTTTTTTCATAGGTTCATGTTCCTAGCAGGACATTGCCTACGCGTTTAATTCTTGCATCTAAAAAAGATCAGAAATAAATCTACATGCACCTTTAAAGAACAGTTCTTTACCTTTTAAAGAAATTTGAAAAGGAAGGCTTGTATTTATTTTTTTTTAGCACTCTCACCACAACTTTAGGCCTATAAATTAAGTTGAAGCATGAAGGTCAGGAATAAATTTTTAACAGTGAAGAAATGTGGCTCAATAACTGGCCTGACACTCATAGCCTTTGCTGGGGTTTGCCTGTGCACACTGATTTCAGGAAGATGGCTTCCACATTATTTGTGGAAGTATCCACGCTGCTTCTACTCCAGGAATGTTTTATTTTGTTACTTCCTTGACTCCACATCTTTCTCCTCCCGCAAAGAGTCAGTTCAGATAATAGAGCCAACATAAAGCTTTCCCCCACCCCCCATGTGGAAGGAATCTCTCCAGTCTCAAAGCCATGACATTTGATTTGTACTTTCTTACATTTCACTTTCTAGATTGTTCTAAGAGTGTCTTTTTTACTAGAATTCAATGCAATTTTAGGCAGGACGGGTGCCTATTTCACCTTGACATAGAGTGCTAGTTGAAGGCCTTAGACTACACTTAATATTGAGTAAAATATTTTCTCTCCCTTTCCACTGCTGACTTTATATCAGGCTCACTGATCACTTTCTCCACCAAGTATTTCTTCATTAATCCTCTCTGCTTCACAGACTTTTAAAAAAAATTTGTACTCACTTAGCAAATTTTCTTTAATCAGCTGAACATTATGCAAAAAATTAGTACTGATTTACTTTATGTTGCTCTTCAATTTTTCTTAACCAATGTCAAGTGTGTATTTTTGAGATCCTCAAGATAATAGATTTCCATTGGCAGTAACCATGTTTTGCTATTTCTTTGAAATCTCCCTGCCTTATCTCTTCACCCTGCACCGCTCCACTCACCCCTAATCCGTCAGCCCATGGCTCTAAACCAGGGGTTGGTAAACTCTGGCCTGCAGGCCAATGAGGTGCTCTGCCTGTTTCTTTAAGGCCTGTGAATCATGAACGGTTTTTACATTTTTGAGTGGTCAAAAAAAAAGCAAAAGAAGAATATTTTTCAAAATGTGAAAAGTGATATGAAATTCAATCCCAGTGTCCATAAATAAAGCTTGATTGGAGCATAGTCACACCCCTTCATGTGTCTACAGCTGCTTTTGTGCTGTAACAGCAGAGCTGAGTAGTTGCAACAGAAACCTTATGACCTAAAAGCCTGTAATATTTACTATTTGGCTCCTTACAGAAAGTTTGCTGACCCCTGCCCTACACATTTGCTGGCAGGGTAGTTTTAGGATCTGGTTATCTTCTTTAGATCTCACTAACCTTTAGTTTTCAGATGTTTTTCAAAGTTTTGTCAGTCATTTGTACTCTGAGAGGAAACAGAAGGTTTTTAAAATTTCCGTATCAATAAACAGGCTATGCCCACTGGATACACGACTAGAACTATGTTTGCATGTGTATCAATCTGTGGAATTCTGTTGACTGTAGGATGTCTCAAAAATTCTCAAAAAACTATTTATGCTTCCAAGCAATATAGAGCAAACACTCTTTGGGAAATGTGACACCACTTCAGAACGGTGACAACAGCTTTTGTTAAGATTTTAATTCTGCATCATAACATTGTTTTATAAATCTGAGGTCACTACCAAGGCAAGTTCCATAAGATCACAGAGTTACACAGTAACAGAAGTGAAGAACATAACCAAATGAGATAATTTATGGAAGAAGGGATCCTTCATCTGAACTCTTTACATAAAAGGTCACTTAAATGTCTATCAGTCTACTAAACAGAAACAACTCACCACCAGGACCTAGATGTGAGTCAATATAAAGAACCAATTACAGATTTTTTAATTTTTAAGAATTTTTTCCTTCTGTAGTAAATAGACTCAGGGAGACGGCAACAAACAGAAGAGAACTTCACATTAGCCACTTGAAAATTTTGAGAGTTTATTTCTTATCTGATTAATTTATTAAACCTCACCTATAAGATGCTATGGTTTGGATTCAAAGTGCCCAGAAGAGAAATAACCACAAAGTAACATATGTATTTTCTCTAAGTGATAGCAGTGAATCACAGTAGAGGATAACAGCAAGAAAAAACCAACTATAACACAGCTGTAAAAAAAAGTATTCCTTTACCTTGTTCTTGCTTAATCCTCTCTCTTTCTGCATATCCTGCAGTCAGGATATTAATTCTGTTAAGCCATCTGAAAAAACAAATATTAGATTCAATAACTTTGCAATTTAATTTCTCATACTTAACTTCTTAAACACATTTTAAGACGTCTGATAATACATGGAATAATCCTACATAAAATATGTATTCTTTGTTACTCTTGACACAGAGTTTTCAACGAGCTATAATTTGCTGTGGTACAAATTGTTCCCACACCAAAGATGCTATTTTAAAAGTCTTGGGCAAACCCGTTAATATCTGTAACATAAAGGGTTATGAAATGATTAAAGCCCTATTAGCTCCGTTGCTCCAATGTAGAAGCACTCAAACTATTTCTGCTGTTCCGATTCTTCAGAACAGATGCTCCTTTAGAGATATTTAAACAATATCAGATATGATTTATCCTGATAAGGGAAAAAGTTGTGGACCTTGTCTGTCAAAGTAAGTTTTACAATGAAATATGAGTTTTGATGAAGCTCATTTAAGTTTAATGATACAAGGGGAAACATTTCTTGGGAGTACTTCAGAAATTTATCACCAAATACAAGGGTATTAAATTTTCCAAAGATAAAATGAGCATATACAATTTTAACCTCTGTTTAGATCCTGAAAATTTATTCCATGAACAATAGTAACTTAAAAATAAATCTTAGTTCTTTCCTCTTTCAGCCATGCTGCTATTACCAATGTAGGAGACTGCCTGAAGCAAACCATTGTTTCAATTTCCATCTTTTGTCCCACTGGGTCTCTCTCCTGTGTTCATTATTCCAACTGTTTACACTGCATCAGATTAGAAAATCACAAAATCTATAAATTAATCTGATAATTTCCCATTGGTCATTGTGAGCTATGATCCATACACTTTCTGAAATCGGAAATTAAGGGAAGAACCCACCTTCCAAAGTAGCTTGAGTAAGTTTGGAATCACTAGTATAACTAACATCGTCAAACTGTGGAATAAGCTGATTGAGGTATATTTTTAAGAAAAAGTTGTATTTGAGAACTTTTTCTCCTCAGAGCTTATCTCCCCTGTTAAGTGGATGATGACATTCTTTGGGGTGACTTGTATATTTCATCATTTATGCCAAGAGGTGTTAACTGTGCAGATACTTAGAATATCTTGAAAAAGGAGGAAAGTTGTGTCTCAGACAAAAATCACATCTATAGAAATTTAAGCTTTAATTTTAAGAATAAGTCACTTAACTCCTAACTTCATTTTGACAAAACCTACAATGTAATTATCACCTCAAGTATGTCTGGGAAGTGAAGAAGGGACTGGAGCAGAGATGGAATAAAATAAAGATCGATCAAATGAATTCTGTAGCATGGTACACACACACACACACACACACACACACACACACACACACACCAGAAAATGACTATAAGTCAAAAAGTCAATATCATGACAAATAACCTTTTAAAAATGATTTAATCATTAGTAAAAGGTCAAAATTAAAATCTAGTCTATAGGTCATTTGTAGTGAGAAAGGGGTTGAATTTGTACTACAAGGCAAATCTTAGCACTCTTGGGAAAGATAGCTCTGGTTCTTTTTGGGTAAAAATGATGATAATACCACTAGAGGAACACTTATCATTGAATTTTAATTCAGTGTCTCATATTTACTACTTTAAAAAATATCACTAGAATTTCATTTTATTAGAGCCTAAAGAATAATGAGGTCTTTATGAGATGAATCAGCAAACTAAAAGAAGGCTTCCTTAATTTTTCAGTTCAACAACATTTATTAAGTGTTGGCTATATGCTGAACAATGAGCTATGTTTTGGGGGTAAAAAACTTATTAAGAGATAATTCTTGCCTTCAGTGAGCTCCAAAATTGCTAAATTTCATAAGACAATTGAAAAATTAAACTGCTTTTAGGAAGAAAAATTCTGTTCATAATAAAAACTCCTTAGAAATTTTGTGGATAAATTCAGGCAACTGTGCATAGCCACAGCAGGCTGAACAATATACAAATGTTGGTGCAGTCTTAGATGAAGTCCTTAAGGCTTCATCTAGAAGATGACTGCCTATACACTTGCTGCAGTTGCGATTTCGTATTTATAGGCAATTATGAACAGCAGATGTATATGCGCTAAATGAGTCTAGAAATATTTATTCAGAACCTATGTGTGTCAAGTACTGTTCTAGGCACTGAGGAAACAGGTAAACAAAACAAAGTGTCTGCCTTCATGATACGTATATTAGGAGGGAGACAGACAATAAGCAGGGATACAAATAAACATATGTCAAGCAGTAGCAAGTGTATTAAAAAAAAAAAAAAAAAGCAAGGTATAAAATTAGAATGTAAAAGTGCCCTAGATGGGGGGAGGCTGTTTTAAGATAAGTTAGTCAGGAGTATAAGCACTGAATTTAGAATCTTTTCAAACATGTTGATGAAGAATTTCCTTAATATTAAGCTTTAATTTAGTACTTACCATACCATCAATTCTTTAAAACAAGAAGATATAGGTAAGGGGATATTGGGCCTACAGTGAACAATCCAATGAGGGTGTCAATAACTGACACAGAATAATGTATTGAGAGGGAAAAAAAGAGTAAGAACCATGGGAGAAATGTACAGATGATAATTACTAAATAGAAGTTAGTGAGTCCTCACAATTACCAGGACAAATGTGCTGATATGATCAGAAATATATAGGAGAGATGAATTCAGCAAATAAATTTCAGAATACTTGAGAAACATGATGTTTTGTTTTCTTCACACAGATTTCACAAACTGGAAAAAGTTTTTTTTTAATTTTTCAATACTCCTTTCTAAGGAGGGAACAGATGGATGGTGGCAGAGTGATTTTGCAAATTATCTCACAATCAAACTTTCAGCTGCTAAAAATAGAAGGTGAGATTTTAATATTCTATGTGTATATGTGTACATATATACATATATTTGGATTTATGTATGTATACATGGGTATATGTATGAGTGTGTGTATATAAATGTAGATATATATATATATATATATATATATATATATATATGCAGATATACACAGATTTTATAGAAGAAAATTAAATTTAAGGATCACTTTTTCATTCCAATTACTAGATCTTGTCAAAACTGGCACTACATATTTTAAATACATATGATAATGCTTTAGAAATTATGAAATAACCAGATAAAGCATATATTTATAATCATTATAACTAGTATAACCATAATTATTACAAATACATCATCTCTTGAAGACTTAGGTACATGCCTTTAAAAGATTACATAGAGAATAACGAACACCCAGGTTATCTTGCTGTTACGTAGCAAACAGATTACTGAACAAAGTTGTTGGAGGGTGTCTCTCCCCATGACTAATCCTCTGTGAATATTTTCAACACTGAATCTCCCATTTCTATTAACATATAAAAATTTTAAAACTTGCCCTTTGAAAGTAGACATCAGGAATACGTTTACAAAAAAGAAAAAGCAAAGCAAAACAACAGAAGTCCATTATACTTTAATTTTAAAAAAGATTCAGTATTTCAGGACAATTTAATTCTGAAGGTTGTAATATACCATGGAAAGGCTTACATAAAACAGCACTCTTAAATGTACGATGGGAGACAATGTCATAGAAATGGCGGCGTGAGGTGAGCCTCTTGAAATCTCCCCTGGAATTTACAACAAATTGAACAACTATAACTCCACAAAGGATTACCTGCACGGCAGACAGGCAAGACTAGGAGACGCGCAATGGAAATCATCTAAAGGTTGGGAAATTGGGTGAGTGGGGGAGGAGGAAAGGGGGGAGTGTGGAGACTCTGGCCCCTGGTGCAGGAAGCAGACCAGAGCTCGGAGCTCCGAGCTCGTTGCATTCCGGAACTACCGCAGCTGCAAGAGAGGGAAGAATTCGAACTGCTAATGCTCCCCTTATGGCCCACAATCCCACCTGAGGGATCAGCATATACCACAGCTGAACCCAATGCTCAGGGCAGAGACTTCGGAGCAAAGATAGCGGGTGGAAGGGTGAAAATGGAGGTTTAAGCTCTCACTGCTGAGCAGAGGATAAAAGGCATAGCCATGGAGCCTAGCCGCCCCCTCACTACCCTCCCAGAGCTCGCCCTGCCTCCACCTGCCCAGTGCTGGAAGCAGAACAGTAGCAGTGTCAGATCAAAAGTACAGAATATTTTCAGTTCTGAGAACTACGGCCCGCAGCCACGAACACGCAGCTCAACTAGTTCCAGCGAAGGGGAGGGAGCCCTGGGAGCTGTGCTGGTGGTCGCCGTCATTGCTTTGGGCCACCTCTCACAGCCCACCCTGCCCCTGTCCCCACCTATCTGGGTGGATCCCTGTAGGAGTAAACAGAGCCGCTGAAACACAGAGGTCCTGAATGCAGGAAGAGCTCTGGAACTTCAAAAGCTCTCTACACCCCCCTCCCCAAAGAGGCAGTGCCCTAAGACCCAGGTGAACTGTTCACAGAGAACTGTTCACGCCTTCCAGGGAATTCCCCCATTGTGTGAGAAGCTGGAACAGAGCACAGAAAAAATAACATGACAGCGTGAGAGAGAATTAAAGGCTGCAGTTGGAAAGAAAATAAAGAATTCTACCAACACCTACTGGAAAGCAGAGGAAAGACCTCTTTCTATCAACCTGTTGCAGAACCCACTCCTGTAGTTGTCTAGGAAGAGAAATAATAAATCATTAATTGCCATGAATAACCAAGGTAACAAGGCAGCTCAGAAAGAAAATGAGAAGTCTCCAGAAAATGAACTTAAAGACATGGAAATATGTGACTTAAATGACAGAGATTTCAAGATTCCAGTTCTGAAAAAAACTCAACGAGATGCAAAAAAACAACAACAAAACAGACAGGCAGTTTAATGAACTCAGAAACACAATCAAAGAACAAAATGAACATTTTACCAAAGATTGAAATTTTTAAAAAGAACCAAATAGAATTTCTGGAGATTAAGAACTTAATAAAACAAATGAAGAATGAAATAGCCCGCTTAGGTAACAGAGCTGACCAGATGGAAGAATCAGTAACATCAAAGATAGAAATCTGGAAATGACACTGATGGAAGACAGAGACTTGAGAGTTAAAAGAAATGAAAGAACTCTACAAGAACTTTGACTCCATCAGAAAGAGCAATATAAGAATAATGGGCATACCAGAAGGAGATGAAAGGGGGAAGGGAACAGAGAATATATTCAAGCAAATAGTCAATGAGAACTTCCCAAACTTATGGAAAGAACTGGATACTAGAATCCTAGAAGCAAATAGAACACCTAATTACCTCAACCACAACAGGCCTTCTCCAGGAACATTGTATTGAAGCTGTCAAAAATTAATGACAAAGAAAGAATCCTCAAGGCAGCCAGGGAAAAGAAGACGGTAACCTACAAAGGAAAGCCCATTAGATTATCATCAGATTATTCAGCAGAAACTCTACAAGCCAGGAGGGAGTGGAACCAAATATTCAAATCATTGAAGCAGAGAAAATATGAGCCAAGAATAATGTATCCAGCAAAGATATCCTTTAGATATGAAGGAGGAAAAAGACCTTTCCAGACATACAGAAGCTGAGGGAATTTTCTAACACACGACCTGCACTACAAGAAATACCAAAGGAGGCTATTCGACCACCATCAACAGGGACAATTTGTGGCAACCAAAACAAAAAGGGGGAGAGTAAAGGCCTGAACCTGAATATGGGAATAGAGAAAGAAGGCATGCTGAAGAAAATGGAATACTCTAAATATCAAACTTTCTTTTACATAAACTTAAGGGTAACCACTCAAAAAAAATCCATGGAAATCTAGCCAGTTATCATGTACTCAAACATACAGTTATTTCCCTTGTGGTGGGCTTTATATTTACAAACAAATAAATAAACTAAAGTACGAGACACTAAAAAAACACACACAACAATCCAGAACTGAAATATATACTCTAATAAAAGAAGAAACAGAGGGAAATATCATAGAATACCAGCACGCTGAAATAATAGACAGCAACAAAAAGGCAAAGAAACAATGGAGACACAATCCTACAAGAAAACCAAAGGTAGAATGATAGGAAATCCTCATATATCAATAATCATCCTAAAGGTAAACGGACTGAACTCACCAATAAAAAGGCAGAGTAGCAGATTGGATCAAAAAACTAAACCCAGCCATATTCTGTCTCCAAGAGACACATCTCAGCTACAAGGATAAGCATAGACTCAAAGTGAAAGGGTGGACATTGACACTCCAAGCAAATGGTATCCAGAGAATATCAGGTGTAGCCATACTGATATTAGATGAATGAGACTTCAGGGTGAAAAAGGTAACAAGAGACAAAGATGGACATTTCATAATGATAAAGGGGACAATACAAAAAGAAGACGTAACAATCATCAATATTTATGCCCCCAATCAGGGAGCACCAAAATATAGAAAGCAACTACTAACAGAACTAAAGGGAGAAATTGACAAAAACACAATTATAGTAGGGGACCTAAATACATCATTGACAGCTATAGATAGATCATCCAAACAGAAAATAAAGAAACAGCAGCCCTAAATGACACATTAGACGAAATGGACATAATTGACATTTATAGAGCACTTCATCCTAGAACATCAGACTATGCATTCTTTTCTAGTGTACATGAAACATTCTCAAGGATAGACCATATATTGGGACAAAAAACTAGTTTCAGCAAATTTAAGAAGACCGAAATCATATCAAATATATTCTATGATCACAAGGCTTTGAAATTGGATATCAACTGCAAAAAGAAAGCAGGAAAAACCACAAATATGTGGAGATTAAACAACATACTTTTAAAGAACGACTGGGTCAAAGAAGAAATAGAGAAGAGATCAAAATATACATAGAAACAAATGAGAATCAAAATACACTGTACCAAAATTTTGGGGATGCAGCGAAAGCAGTTTTAAGAGGGAAATTTATATCATTACAGGCCTATCTTAAGAAACAAGAAAAATCCCAGATAAATAACCTCATGTTACACCTTAAAGAACTAGAAAAAGAAGAACCAATGAAACCCAAAGTGATCAGAAGAAAGGAAATAATAAAAATCACAGCAGAACTAAATGAGACAGAAAACAAAAAGACAGTAGAAAAATTAATGTGACAAAGAGCTGGTTCTTTGAAAAGATTAATAAAATTGACAAACCCTGGGCTAGACTCACTAGATAAAAAGAGAAAAGCCACAGGTAAACAAAATCAGAAACGAACATGGGGAAGTTATCATGGTTGCCAGAGAAATACAAAAGATCATCCAAGAGCACTATGAAGGACTGTATGCCACCAAATTCAATGACATAGAAGAAATGGACAAGTTCTTAGAAACACATAGCCTTCCTAGGCTGAACCATGAAGAACTGGAAAATCTAAACAGACTGATCACCAACAACGAAATTGAATCAGTCATCAGAAACCTTCCCAAAAGCAAAAGTCCGGGACCAGGTGGCTTCACTAGTGAATTCTACCAAACACTCAAAGAGGATCTAATATCTATCCTACTCAAACTCTTCCAAAAAACTGAAGAAGAGACAATACTCCCTAACTCATTTTATGAGGCCAACATTACCCTGACACCAAAACCTGGTAACGATAACATGAAAAAAGAAAATACACATCAGTATCTTCGATGAATACATATGCAACAGTCCTAAACAAAATTCTAGCGAATCGAATGCAACAATGCATTAAAAAAAAAAGAATATCCGTCACGACCAAGTAGGGTTCATATCAGGGGCACAACAATGGTTCAACATACGCAAATCGATCAATGTGATATACCACATAAACAAAATAAAGGACAAAACTCGTATGATTATATCAATAGATGCAGAAAAAGTGTTTGACAAGATATAACATCCATTTATGATTAAGACACTTAATGAAATAGGTAAAGAAGGAAAATACCTTAACATAATAAAGGCCATATATTACAAACCCTCAGCTAATATCATAAAAACGGTGAAAAACTGAAGCCCTTTGCTCTACGTTCAGGAACACGACAGGGATGTCCCCTATCACCTCTGCTTTTTAACATAGTGTTGGAAGTCCTCGCCAGAGTAATCAGGCAAGAGAAAGAAATAAAAGGCATCCAAATTGGGAATGAAGAAGTTAAATTGTCAGTTTTTGAAGATGACATGATGCTATGTATAGAAAACCCTAAATTCTCCACCAAAAAGCTATTGGAAACAATCAACGAATACAGTAATGTTGCTAGCTACAAAATCAACGTACAAAAGTCCATTGCATTCCTATATACTAAGAATGAAATCTCAGAAAAAGAAATACAAAAACCAATTCCTTTTGCAATTGCAGCAAAAAGAATAAAATACCTAGGAATAAACTTAACCAAGGATGTGAAGGACCTATATGCTGAAAACTATAAGACATTTTTGAAAGAAATTGAAGAAGACAAAAAGAAGTGGAAAGACATTCCGTGCTCATGGATTGGAAGAATCAACATAGTTACAATGGCCATATTACCCAAAGCAATATACAGATTTAATGCAATCCTCATGAAAATCCCAATGGCGTTTTTTAAAGAACTAGAACAAAAAATCATCAGATTTGTTTGGAACCACAAAAGACCCCAAATATCCAAAGCAATCTTAAGAAAAAAGAACAATACTTGAGGTATCACACTCCCTGACTTTAGCTTATACTACAGGACTACAATAATCAAAACAGCATGGTATTGGCAGAAAAACAGACACATAGACCCATGGAATAGAATTGAGAACCAAGAAATAAAACCACATAAATATGGACAGATAATTTTTGACAAAGCCAAAAATATACAATGGAGAAAAGACAGCCTCTTCAATAAATGGTGCTGGGAGAATTGGAAAGCCATGTGCTGAAGAATGAAACTAGACTGCTATCTGTCACCATGTACCAAAATAACTCAAAATGGATCAAAGACCTAAACATAAGACCTGAAATAATAAACTGCTTGGAAGAAAACATAGGTACTAAACTTATGGACCTTGGGTTCAAAGAGAATTTTATAAATTTGACTCCAAAGGCAAGGGAAGTAAAAACTATAATAAATGAATGGGACTGTATCAAACTAAAACGCTTCTGCACAGCAAAGAAACCATTGACAAAATAAAGAGGCAACCAAATGAATGGGAAATAATTTTTGCAAACAACGCCTCTGATAAGGGGCTAATATCCAAAATATACAAGGAACTCATGCAATCGAACAACAAAAAAACAAACAACCCAATTGAAAAATGGCTAGACGACCTGAAGAGACATTCCCCAAAGAGGACATACAAATGGCAAATAGACATATGAAAAAATGCTCAACATCACTAATCATCAGAGAAATGCAAATAAAAACCACAATGAGATATCACCTCACCCCAGTTAGAATGGCTATCATCAACAAGTCAAATAGTAACAAGTGTTGGAGAGGCTGTGGAGAAAAAGGAACTCTCATACACTGTTGGTGGGAATGCAGACTGGTGCAGCCTCTATGGAAGGCAGTGTGGAGGTTCCTAAAAAAATTACGAATAGAATTACTGTATCACCCAGCAATCCCTCTTCTGGGTATCTACCCAAAAAATCTGAAAACATTTATCCATAAAGACACGTGTGCTCCAATGTCCATTGTAGCTTTATTTACGATGGCCAAGACATTGAAACAACCAAAGAGTCCTTTGATAGATGAATGGATAAAGAAGTTATGGTATATATACACAATGGAATACTATTCTGCCATAAGAAAAGATGAAATAGGACCATTTGTGACAACATGGATGGATCTTGAGATTATAATGCAAAGCGAAATAACTCAGACCGAAAAAGTCGAGAGCCATATGACTTCACTGATAGGTGCAATATAAAACTGAAAGCAACACAGGAACAAGACAAACAATAAAGAAAGAAAAACTCACAGACACAGACAAAAGTTTAGTGGTTACCACAGGGTAAGGGGGGACGTTGTGGTAGATGAGGGTAAACAGGATCAAATATATGGTGATGGAAGGAGAACTGATTCTGGGTGGTGAACACACAATGTGATACATAGATGATGTATTACAGAATTGTACACTTGAAACCTATGTAACTTTACTAACAATTGTCACTCCAATAAACTTTAATTTTAAAAAATTGCATGATGTTGAGATAATATATTTGATTAGATTCTTTTTTTCCCTCTTTGACCCATTGCTTAGAAAAAAATAAGAAAATGAAACACATGGATTTGGTTTAGCTTCGGTGGTATCCTGCACCAGATACATCCAAAGGATTATTAGGGAAGAGCAGTGACATCACACACTTCTGATGTTATTGCTAATACAGGGTAGGGAATGTAGACAAAGAATGGCTTTACAGTTTATCAAAATGCATTTTTGAGCGGGTCATTTTCTAAGCCTAAGAAAACCCCGATTAGCATGTATCATGAATGATTAAATTACATTAATTTTTAGATGGAAGTGACTGTGTTCTAGTGTATTCATGTTGTAAGATAGAATATACTCATATACACCACTTATTTTCAGTCTGGTCATGATACAAGCCCTTCACATTTATCCCAAGGGCACTGAGCTCATCATGTGGTAAAATGGATAGTGAATAACTAGAACAGTAGAATATAATATTAAAACACAAAATAGAATAACAGCCCCCCAACCCATGTCATGTGAATAAACATTTTCCATTTTGAAAACAAGGAGAAAAAGCTCTCCAAATTATGATTGCCTAGTGTGAAATTTCAAGAATGGTAACATATTAATCAAGACAATATTAGGGAAACTACATGAAAAGCTCAGTTCCATTATCAATAATAAAAGATTTTATCAATGTTCTCAACACCTTTCTTTGCCATTTCCCTGAATTCATATCCTTGCTTTGGAAAAACCATGCCGGTACTCCCAAGTGTCGAAGAACAAGATTACTTAAATGTTCATTTAGTGTGTTCAAGCACATTTATGAAGCTGTACAATTTTGTGCTTAAAATATTTGGATACTAATTCTTTTTAGAGATACAAATGTAAATGAGGTAAGAGCACAAAGTATATAAAAGGAATGTATATTGCTAGCAAACATTTTATAGCACTTATAATTTAGTAGGCCTTTATATGTGCTTATTTGCTTGTCACAAAAGTCCTATGGGTGAAAATGGTTATTATCTCCATTTCTTAAAATGATTAATACCCGACATAGAGAGTTCAAGTTCTTGTCTAAGGTCTGACAAGCTAGTAAGTAGGAGAGCTGAGATTTGGACAGTCTGGTTCCAAAGTCCATGCTCTTGACCACTATATATAACCTCCCTGTCAGCAGGATATATATGTATATACATGTATATATACACACATGTATATATGTATATATATAATACATATTTTTATATATTATATATATAATATGCACTGCCTGCTGAACACCCATAAAGAAGAAAATTTTCCATCTTCAATCCAATTTCTATGAATCTAGAAAAGGGGGAGAAGGAAGGGAAAGAAAATGAAGGATCAAACTCATAAAAGCCAAAGTGGAAACACAAAGCAGAATGTTTTGATGATGGAAAAACATACACATATTTTTCCAGAGCCACCAAATAACCATGCAGACATCTAATCACTTGGCTGTACAACTCTGTCCAGTGACAGAAGAAAGGTGAGAGAATGAAGTACTTACTTTGCTTAGGCCTGAACTACTAAGATGGATGTTCTGTCATAAATACTCAGTACTAGGTAAAGTCAGCTTTTTTTGTGGGTATCTTTCCCCCCCACCTAGAAATAAATTTGAAGACATATTCTTGAAATTATTTAAAAAAAATCTTCTTCTGTGTGGTTTTTATTTTTATTTTTTTGGCCTATGTATGGGATTCTGGTTCATTTTTGGTAACCTTGACAGTCAATGAGTTTATTTTGACTTTTTAAATGCTGTTCTTTAAAATTAGGTATGGCTACATTTTATTTTAAACTGATCGATCTAGAAACTTCAGTGACATGATTCTCTAAGTATTAATGTGGAAAACAGACTTCTAAGCCTTACTGACTTTCTAAGTACTTAGAAATTTAAGTGCACTTTACCTGTTCATGTCATCAAGATGCTCAGCAGCAAAATAAAAGCTTTTGATTTTAGGATGACAAGCTTTGAATGCACTGCAAAAGAAAACAAAGTACATTTATTTCATTTCAAATTGAGAAATAATTTAGAACCAAACCATTTTTATGGGTAAAATTACCTCAACATCTAAAGCATCCCATATGTAATGCTTCTGCCATAATGGCAGAAATCAGTAAAAACTTCAATTTTCTGCCAACAAAATGCTTTCTTATTACCTCAATTTGAGAGCATTAGACAAGCAATCTATAATTTATAAGCCAGAAATTTTTGAAGAAGCCTTCCCTTCTCTCCCTCTCCCCAAATAAAATCAACTTACTATTTCTTGCGGCATTCACTGGCTCTATCAATTTTAAATTCAGGCAGACTGATGAATCCTTCTGCTTTTTCATCCTAAAGAGGCAACACTCTTGTTTAGGATATTATATACAAAGGTTTGAAGCTGATGATACTATATAACTATGCTTTAAATAGCTATACTAATAAATCTGTTCATTTAAGTCCTTAAATATAACATTTTAGAGACTAGAATTCCACTTTTATATCTTATATTTTATTAAATTTAAGGTATATTTTGAACATTCAGAATACTACAAATTAAAATATAGAGAGAAAATTTTAAAAAGCCTTTAATATTACAATGAAGATAGGAAATTCTTTAATTCTCAAAGTGAAACATGTTTTTAAGTAATTTTCTTATGAGAATGTGTATATACTTTTATAACATAAAATAACTTTAGTCCACATTTAGAATTCACAATTTTCTATCATTTTTAATGCTCAGATGTAAAATATAGGGAAGTTTATTAATTCAACTCCTTTTCTTCCTCCTAAGAAAACCTCTTATCAAATCTGAATTCAATAATTATTTTGCATATTCAAGATTTTACAAATGAAATAGTTTAATTTAATCTTCAAATATTTGACTTGGCAAATGATCTCTCTCTCTGTCTGTCTGTCTGTCTCTCTCTCTCTCTCTCTCTTGCTCTCTCTCTCTCTTCACTTGGAAAATTAAATGAAATCCATAATATCCCCCTCTCTCTAATGAGGGATGAAAAAACAAGATAAGAGAATTATCCAAATATCTGACATTAGATATGTTATCCCAACTACATTAACAAACTATGCTAACAATAACTGGCTCAACCCTTTAATCATTGTTGTCCCATGCATGCTTCTTAGACTTTGCATGCTCCAAAACTTTGATCTGTGCTATACCAGTTCATGGCTTCTGATAGCTCAAGTTCAAGTGAGATTAAACCCCCATTTGCTATCTCAAAGAAAAAAAATAGGGAGTCTCAATTCTTTTACTTTGTATGTATGTATATATGTAAAACTTAAAAATTTGATGTTATTGATAGTGACTAAAATGTTGTTAAAAAGCAGTATTGTAACTTTTTCAACACATTTCAATATTTGAGTATTTTTTTTCTTCCAATCTTAGGGTAAATACAATATTCTCAAATCCGTTTCACAACTTTGCTTTCTGTTATGTTACTCCTGATGTCTTCAATTTAAGAATTTAAAATTTTGAACAATTTTAAATATTTTGGAGGTAGTTATTATCTTCCCATAATGATGTGTTGAGGGACTTTTGCATTGCTTCTGAAAAAAAAATCAAACTTGGGTATTTTTTACAATTCTATACAATGGAACTATTCACTCACTTCTCACAAGGCTAACACAGTAACAATAAATCTCTGATTGAAACTTAGCTAATATTCAATAAAAAGGGGCCACAGTTTATTTTATCACTTAAACTTTGAAAGATAGAATATAATTTTGCATACAGCAGACAAATCTACAAGTGACCTTAAGATAAAGAGACATAGAAAACACTATATTTTGATAATACTTGATTGGCATACAAAGTGTTTAATACATATACATACATATATACATACACATGTATGCTAAATGAAAATTTAGTTAAAATTATTGTTTACTATATCTAAAATAAGACACACTCAGTGAAATTGAATATATTTGAGATAACTGTGTGATTGCCAGAAAAAAATATCAAAAGTACAGAAAATAACCAAATCCTTCTATATAGGTAATACAGACATTTATATTAGATAGCAAAATAGTAATTCAAGATTTTACAAATGAAATAAGACGTCAATTTGAAAAATATTACTAATGGCATATGCTTATTGAGTACTTAGTGTGTACTAGGCATTGTTCTAAGTGAGCTTTACATGCATTGACTGATTTCATCCATATGACAGCCCAGTGAGCTAGGCACTATTACTCCCATTTTACAGACAAAGAAACTGAGGCACAGTAACTGAGGTGGTGTTAAGTCTTAACCATAACCTAACATAATATAAAATAAAATAACATAACAGTCTCTCTAGGGAACACAAAATTCTCTATATACTGTATGTTATAATCATAGGCATAATGTTAAATTATACTTCAAAAATTAATCTTCAAATGCAAATTGAATAATGTCATAACATAATCATATTCATATAAGACTATTTAGCCAGCATACTGCATTAAACCATGTACATTTTTTAAATTAAAAAATGTTTTTCAATTACAGTTGGCATTCAATATTATATTGGTTCCAGGTGTACAGGATAGTGGTTAGACATTTATATAACTTACAAAGTGATCCCCCTGATAAATCTAGTACCCACCTGTCACCATATGTAGTTATTACAATATTAACAATGTTCCTGATGCTAAACCATGTACAGTTTTTGAGAAAACAAATTAAAAATAGAAATTTATGTTAAAAAAAAGGTTAACTGGTAGATGGCTATGGCAAAGGAATGAAAGCAAACGTAGGTATATTCTTGTGTTATCTGTTGTGATATGTGCTAGGTTGTGATATAATTACTTTGGATATAAATCTGTTTACTGCAAATTTAACAGGAAATCAGAAGAACAACTTAAATGTATTATATACACCCCTAACCCCCAATTGCGTCAAATGAAATGAATACTGTCAGATTTTCCAAACTACCCTGTTTCCCCAAAAATAAGACCTAGCCGGACAATCAGTTCTACTGCGTCCTTTGGAGCAAAAATTAATATATAAGACCCGGTATTATATTATATTATATTACACAAGACCTGGTCTTATAGTAAAATAAGACTGGGTATTATATTATATCATATCATATCATATCATATCATATCATATTATATTATATTATATTATATTATAGACCGGGTCTTATAGTAAAATAAGACCAGGTCTTATATTAATTTTTGCTCCAAAAGATGCATTAGAGCTGATTGTCCAGCTAGGTCTTATTTTCAGGGAAATATGGTAGTTTATTAGATCATTTTTTTCTTTAAGAAAAACAAATAATTTCAGGTGATATAAATTTACTTAAATCACTAAAAGACTTCCTCCCTTCCCTCCAAAAAACAGAAGAAAATTTTAAACTTTGAACAAAAGCAAGACATTTAAAAATCTGTATCAAATTTCCAAATATAATCTTTTTAGTTAAGCTATTGCTTGATTACCTTGGTATTTTTAATTAGATATGCACAATTTTATTATACCTTATCTGTGTTTCAGTTATGTTGCTATATTAGAATGAGACAACTATCTTTCCAGAACCCCAAAATGCAATCATTTTAACAAGGCAGACTGAAAAATAACTAGCAGAAGTCTCCTGAATTAGCCTTAAGGTGATTATACGATTTTAAAATATAAGTCTCAAAACGGTGATTCTTTCAGTTAAAGATAGAAAATGGATGGGAAATGAAATGTGCTTTGTCTTACCTCCTCATTAATATACCAATATAGGGATGCATCCTTAAGGACAAACCAATATTTCTTCCATTTCTGTGAAAAATAACTCTTTGCATCTTTCTTTTTCCACAGCCAGCCCTCACAGTCACCACGGCCAAGATCTTTGCAAGAAATTCGTCTTTTGCTCTTGCCAGCTATAGGACCTAAAGATAATAGTAGGTAAAAAATGCTCTTTAAATTTACACGGGTGTGAAGGTCGAAGATTACAGGTCACGAAAATAAGTGTGGGTATTTAACCTTAAAAATTATTATTTTCACATTGTGTCAGAATAGAAAACTATGGAAAATTTTAATACTTTTTCCCCCACATAAGTGACATACACTTGAATCAGAAGTGTGTAATCCCACTTTCAAAACCTGTCAAGGCCATTTGTTGTGAAAGGCACCTTGTATCACAGTTGACCTGAAGGAGAACCTGGTCTTGGCAGCACTTGCTAGGGGGTTTGGTTGTGTACTTCCAAACCACACTGGGCTCAGGCAAGAGAGGATGGATGGAGTGTGCTGGTGATTATCAGTGAAAACTAAGTAGGTAGATGATTCATTTCATTTCCTTTTCTTACCTTTGCTTTTCTTCTTTGACTTGTGCTGCAGAGAGGACTGCTGAAATGTCTGAAATCAAAGACGGAAGAATGTTATCTGATAGGGTGCCATCAGGAGCGCCATCATGGTGCACAGAACTCTCAAGAGCCGACAGCTGACTCTGAATGCCGGTCAGGGAAACTACTTTTTTTCCCCCAAAGCCTCAAAACAAATTCATATATATCATGCCACTCAACTTTCTAATGTCCCACAAAGCAGGAGAGGATATTATCTTTGCTCTTATTTTGTAGGCAGAGAAATCAGGGCACAAAGCGTGGTGAAACTAAGGGCTCCTATATGTACAGTACTACTTTGTACCTTTTAAAAGGGTTTATTGTGCTTTCTCAGGCAATAACTCAATTGATTCTCACAAAGATCTTATTAAGTAGGCGGGCAAATATGACAATCACTTGCTCCTTTGAAGCTCATTCTGCTACAGAAGCCACTGTCACCTACTGATCTCCTAGGTACTTCTCCTTCAGTCGCTAAGATTTCAGCACTTAGATCAGTATTTTCTTCTCACACCTACTTCTATCCCTGTTATTGGTGACTAATCTTCATGTAGGGGATGTCAGCACCTTGGTTCCTCATTTACTCATCTCCAACGATCTTTATTTCTCCACTCCTCAGCTACTCACCACCATGACCATATGTTATCTTAAGCATACTCCAACCATTGCCTCCATTATCTATGTTTTACATAGTCTAATACCCCCCACTCAGCAATTTTTAAGAAAATCTTCATTGAGTCACCCAAATTTATTGACCTTACCACCCTTTTGTGCCTGTATTTCTCTTCTTCCACTTGGTTTCCATAGGACATAATTACAATCATTCCCTTGAATCACACTCCCCGCATCATACTTGCCTGGCTGAACAACCATCCCAATTAAACCTGCCTATCTGTCTACTCTATGCTAAGTACCAGAACAGCTTAATGTCTTAATAGAAAAACCCACAACTGTATTGACTGGTCTAGCTTTCAGTTAATGACTATAAATCACTGGTTCCAGTCAGATAGTCTACTAAGCTGTATTGGTCACTGGTGTAATAAGGTTATTTATGTTCATATGATTAGCTTGCTAACAGGGTACAGAGACAGCATGTGGAATTTTAATTCACAGATAATACTTCAAAATCAGTTTTAGGTAACAGATTCTTCTTTTTCTTTACAAAGGTATGTCTATAAGGGGCAATTGGATTTTGTCTACATAAAACTTGCTGAGTCTTGGTTTTATGTTATACATTTGTATTCTGTGACATACTTTCTTATTTAGTATCTTTGCTCATAAAATAACAGAATAATAATATTCTACTTACATGAACATTTTTTTGGTTTTGTATACGGTTAACATAATTTTCATGAATATAATATTATGGATCGATTTCAGTCCTAAAGATAAGGGTCAGATAATTTACTGCAATAGAGTGTTACCCAAAAATAATCACCCAAGTGACAAAGCAATATAAGTGTGTGTGTGTGTGTGTGTGTGTGTGTGTGTGTGTGTGTGTAAAACTTTGCAGGATTCATGGCTACAGAAATTCACAATCAATTTTGGAGAGAAAGCATAAAAGATAAAATCCATTATGTTGTGTTGATTTTCTTGAGTGCACTTTGCTTCAAAATAATAACCCAAATAACAACTCAGGCCACTGTGCTTAAGTATAGCTAATTTACATATAGTTATTTCCCCTAAATTGTTTGGCTGTAAAATTACTGATTGGGTTTCTTTCTTCCTTTTGTGGTTCCACCAGTAATCATTATAATTTTACAGTTCATTATTATTAAAAATGACAAAGGTGGGGGTGGTTTGTTTTTAGGAAGCTACATGGGTAACAGACAGCTTGAAAGAATTGAGTTATATAATGTACCTCCTATGCTTTTTGCATGCTATAACCTGGAGATTTACCTTAAACTCGACACAAAAACATATTTTATGCTCTCCATGTTTTCTTTTTAACAAGATTATCTTTTCTTTCCCTATATTCTCATACTGATTGTGATTGCAGAGTATAATCAATATACACATTGTTGAAATCTAAGAACTCTTAGGCATACAATACAGATTTATCCATCATTCAATGAAGCAAAACATGAGATGTCTTTTGTAAATATTATAACTATTACAATGTGATTCTCTTAAAAGATAGTTCATTATTTTTCCAAGGGACGTGACATTTTCTAAAATGACAAAGTTATAACTGAATTATATTAATTAAAATCATATAATTGAATTATATGCTTTTGAAACTAACAGGAAAACCTCTGAAAACTACAGTGAAGGAAATAGGTCTCTGTGCAGAAAAGAGTTACTATAGCAGGCCTGAGGCGGCTATCTTAGAAGGGCCTACTTGCAACCTGGGCCCTTGGCTGGCAGCTGGGAAGCTGGCTCATAAACTATTCCCTATACGAACATGAAGCTTCCCTAAGTGATAAGACTGTTGTGCTCCCCTGAGGTCTAAACACCTGCTTTACTTTGGGGGTCTGGAAATTTTATAGTTGCTAGGCAGAGGGTTTTTATGTGATCAATCCAAGAAAATCCTTGGGTGCTGAGTCTTTAATAGGCTTCCCTGGGCAGAGACACTACACATGTGACTGCATTTTTGCTGCTGAGGTGGGAGAGAGTGCACTCTGCATGATCTGTCATGAGAAGGAAAGAGCATAGGAAGCCAGTACATCAATTTCTCCAGATGCCTTGGGTGTCTTTTTTCTTTACTGATCTGGTTTTATATCTCCGCTGTGTCACAGTAATAGATCTTAGCTGTGGGTAGAACTATATGTTGAGTCTTATGAGCCCTTGTAGTGAATGACCAAATGTGTGGATGAACTTGGGGACCCCTGAAAGAGCATCATTATTTAAAAGATTCCTTATAAACTTATATTAGAAATTGTTCATTATTCATACACATAAGCAAGCTCCTGACAGCAAAGGTTTCCTCAGGTCATCAGCAACATTGTGATTAAGTACCCCAAGGTGCAAATTTATAATCCTGTGTAGTATTTACTCGTCGAACTGATGGAATTAGTCATTGAGTGACAGATATTTAATTGGTATCATTTTTTTTCAGTTTCTAATGATATCATGAAAATTTAATAAGAGCAAGACATTAAGTACAGGCACATGACTATAACAGATAATACAGCAGATCACATAAGGTACTATGACTAACAACAACAAAAAAGAGGGCTGGAATCTTTGCTTTCATGATAATGAATGTTTTTCTCACGAGAGTGAACATTTATCATATATTTTATTTCTATATTTTTCTTATTAGCTTCAGATCATCTTTCTTCCAGGTTCATGCTCAAGTAAGTATATACCCTTCAGAAGTTCTTAGATAGCAGTTTGTGAGTAGCAAACTCTTCTACATTTTTGTATTTGAAAATATAAAAATCCTTCACTCTTGAATAATAGTTTAGCTGGGTATAGAAATTTGATTTGAGGATAACTTTCCCTCTGCAATTGGAACATATTATTTTGTTTTCTTTTGACATCTATTGTTGCTCTTAAGATACCTATAGCTACTCTGTCATTTGTTATAATTTGTCTTTAGTCTCTGCAGCTTTTTAAATATTTTTCTCTTTTATCCCTGATATTCTAAAATTGCACTATGATGTGTCTAGGTTATAATTTATTTTAATTAATGCTATTTAGTATTCATTGTGTTGTATCTGAAGGCATTATTTCATCAAATCTGAAAAATCTCAGGCATTATCTCTTCAAATGGTCTTTCCTAGTCCTCTTTTTATTCTAGACATATATTGGCACCTCTCAATTGATTATCCATGTATCCAAAAGATCCATGTATCTTTCATTTTCATCCTTTCATATTTCTGCAATGCTTTTAAGGTACATTAATTCTGCCGTCTTCCAATTTCCTAATTCTCTCTCTGATTGTATCCAGTCTAAAGTTTATCCTACCTATAGAGTGTTTATTTCACTGACTGTATTTTACAAATCCAGGATGTCTAGGTGTTATTGGCTCTTCTGAGTATCCAATCTTCCTAATCATCCTGTTATTTCAAAATTTATTGTAAGGGTTTTTGTATTTCACATAGTTTGAATGTAGTAGAGAAAAAAAATCACTTTTATACAAGTCATAGCTCTGGTCAGTAGTATCTTTATTCAACCTCCTTACTGATGCGTAAGGAAACTGTTTGCCTTCCTAGTTGGTTTCACCCAGTGAGTCAATTTTTAGTTTTCCAACATAGCTGTGATCCATTTCTTCTCTGACAACCGTTAGACTCCCAGCCATCTCTACTTCTTTTTGGACTCAGAGTCTACCAGGTATGCGGCTTTAGTTCCCATTTACCACTGGGTAATTTTGTTCTTTCTTTTGGTCTTTGGAGGCTAGATTTCATTTTTGGCCATGGCCATATCTTTTTATGTGTATGAGGCAGGTAGGTGTGTGGAGGGGTAGGTGGTGTGTGTGTGTGTGTGTGTGTGTGTGTGTGAGAGAGAGAGAGAGAGAGAGAGAGAGAATTTAAAACATAAGCTCATAATGTTTATTTACCAACAAAAATAGATTCCTTTTGTAAGCACATATGAAGGTCAATTCTCTTAAAAAACATATTTTTACCTTATTTCCAAATAATCATTCAATAAAATCTAATGCCTTCACTAGCACTTTCTGTTTATTGTAGTATCTGGGTAAAAGTTTTTTGAACCTTTTCTTTAGAAGTGTCTACAAACCCTGATCTTTAGCAACTATGAATCCGTATCATCAGCCAGGACTTCTTGGCTGAGCTGTAGGCTGCCTGACTCAACAGATTTAATGTGTACAAAACTGAGTTCATGATATTCACCACCCGTCAACTAAATCTACTCCTCTCCTAGTGTTCTATGCCTTAGTAAATGGCAATTTCATTATCCCCCACAGTGGCTCATATCCAGAATCTTGGAGTCAACCTTAACTTCTTCTTTTCTCTTACATCCCATAACCAATCCACCAGCAAGCTCTATCAGGTCTGTCTTCAAATTGTTTACAAAATGACGTTTTTTTTTACTACCTCTACTATTAGCACCCTGGCCTAAGTCACTATCATCCCTCACCTGCATTGCTGAAATATCTCCTCACTGTTCTCCCTGCCTCTGCTCTTATCCCTTCTATTTTTAACACAAGAGCCAGAGTGATCCTGTTAAAATATGATTTGAATCATGTCATTCCTCTACACAAACTCTCCAACGGCTTCTCGTCTCACTTTGAATAAATGCCCAAATCCTTCCAATGACCTTGAAGGCTCTGTATGACCTGGCCCTTGTTACCTTTGCCTCCTATCTAGCCTTACTAACTTTGCTCCAGCTATACTTACTATTCCTAGATCATGCCAAGTATAGTACCATCTTAGAGTCTTTACCCTTGCTGTTCCTTCTGTCTCAAATACCTTTTGCCCAGATATTGTTGTGGCTTACTTCCTTACCTCCTTCAGGTCATTACTCAAACACTTCCTTTTTAGTTAATTCTTCCCAGGCTTCCCTATCCAAAATTGTTATCTTCATTGCCCTCAAAACTTCCTGTTTTCTTCCCCTGCTTTATTTATCTCCTAAGCACTTGGCATTTTCAAAAATACTTACCTTTCTTGTTTATTACCCAGCTTTCCCTTCAAATACAACTGCATGAAAGAAGAGAAATTTATGTCTATTTTATGCACTGTTTTATCCTCTGCCTAGTACAGGGCCTAGCACGGAGAAGGTGCACAGAATGTAGTGTTCATCAACCGATGTTTTAACCTGAAAAAGTCCTTCAGCAGAAAACAAACAAGGCAGGTATCTTTTCTCCAGTAATCCATGTACAGCATATTACCAACAGTTCTGTTCTTTAGTAGGCCATTTCTTTTGGTAGATAATAAAAAATTCCTTATTATCCAATCTCCTTTAGCATTACTTGCACTGGGATTGTCTGAGTGCACTTAACAGTTTCAATTTGAATTCAAAATGTGGCTGGCAAAAGTACATTAAATCTGTGTCAAAAGATATTTATGCAAATAATTATATGATGAATTATGAATGGATATGTTGAAATCATAATTCTATCCATAAAAATAGAATGTGCTAAAATAAAAGACCATTATGAAAGTATTGTTGATCCTCTTCCTAACCATGGCGATGCATGCAATAGTATTCTGTTTGGCTATAAAAGATCCCTTTTTCAGACATTTGCCTGAAAAGACCGTTTGTCTTTCATTTTGTCCACAGATGTTCTGTTCAAACTCTATACCCCCCTCTTCTGGATGAGGAAGTGTGGGGGAGGGTAATTTGGGTCATTCTTATCCTGAAACTTTCAGAAGCACTTATTTTAATTGTGGAAGAAAATGACAGTTTCTGTGTTACATTTTGAAAGCTCAGCTACTATTAAATTCTTCTCAAGTTGCAAATTGCCACACTTATGGAAAAATTTGCAATCAAAATACTCTCTTGCTGTAATATAGCAACTTCCTCTTACTGTAATTTTCTGCAAAAGTTCAAAGATTTCTTTAGTGACTAGTCAAACCAATAGCTTATTTCTTATACATAAGAAAAGATAGTGCTTAGCGATTTGAAACACTTGGGATAAATAAATACTGACACATATTTAGTTTTTAATCAACAAATAAAAAGCCTTTGAGATTTAAATATTTCACCAAAAACAGTATTTCCCTTAGTTTCTAATTATTGTATACCAGCAAAAAAAGTCTAAATATGAGCAAGTAGGGTAAGATGCTAATATTAAATCAAGAAATCTTCCATTTACAAGAACTAATAGCGTAGAACTGAACAAGTTTGCTGCTGGTGGCAATCTTGCCCATTCTGTTGCATGAGAAAGAAACTGAGCTGAGCGCAGTGAGGATGAGGCACTGCGTTTACACTGGCTCTTTCAGTATAGTGGGGTAAGGTTGCTCTGGATTCTGTCAGTAAAGTTAACCTGACTTTATGTTAACTGAAAATGGCTCCATACACATTCAAAATAAGCATGTGTTTAAAAACAATATGCATGCTAATAAATTAGCAGTCAAATAATAACAAAAAGGGAGGAAATGGGGGGAATTTAGACAAAGTCAGTCAAACTCATCAATTTGGGCAGAGTCAATGTTTCATCAAAAGAATGTCATGTATATCAGATTCTGAAGGAGGGAGATGACTGAATCTTATCCAGGATCCCATCAGGTGATTCCCCTTTTCCACTGGTTTAGTAAAGTAGGAAGAAGAGGAGTGATTAGTGGTGAGCAATTGGAAAGAATAACAAGAATCACCATCCTTGGGAAACAGGAACTATCGTTCTTAGATCATAATAATTATCATTTACTGAGGGCTTATGTGTCAGGCACAGGATTTTATGAGGTATGATCAAACAATATGGTGAATAAATAAATTAAAAAATATTTATTACAGTAAAAGACACATTGCCATTAATCCCCCTCAAAATACTCCCCCTTGCTTCGAATACACTTATCCCATCGTTCTTGCCACTTGCAGAAGCAGTTCCGGAAGTCCTCTTTCATCAGTGTCTTTAGTTGCGCTGTCAAAGCTGCCTCGATGGTGAATCATTTTGACTTTAGAGAAGAGCCAGAAGTTGCACGGTGCTACGTCTGGTGAATAAGGTGGATGAGGACACACTGTCATGTTTTTATTTGACAGAAATTGCAGTACCAGAAGCGATGTGTGACACGGAGCGTTGTCATGATGGAGGATGATTTACGGCAAACTTTAAAACACACCTTCTCTCAACCGTAGCTCACACCTGACTGACTGCACCAAACAAGTTGAAACTTGTCACACACTGTTACTAAGGTTTGACACGCTGCTTCCCGTATTGAAGATCCCTGCCTTTCCATTGGATAGAACTCGGCAGCAGCATTCACCATATTTTGTGATCACAATGGAAAGGCTCCATGTCACACATCACTTCTGGTACGGCAATTTCTGTCAAATAAAAACATTATGGTGTGTCCTCATCCACCTTATTCACCGGATCTGGCACTATGTGACTTCTGGATCTTCTCCAAAGTCAAAATGACCATGAAAGGAAAACGTTTTGAATTGATTCAGGACATCAACGCACCATGACAGTGCAACTAAAGACACTCATGAAAGAGGACTTCCAGAACTGCTTCAGAAAGTGGCAAGAGTGATGTGATAAGTTGAAAATGAGGGGGATTAATGACAATGTGTCTTTTAGTGTAATACATTTTTAAAATTTAAACATTCACTGTATTTTTTGATCATATCTTGTATATCAGTTATCAATCTTAATCCCTACAACAAATCTTTAAAATGGTTATCATTAACTCCATTTTAAAGGAGAGAAAAACTGAGACACGGAATGGATAAACAACTTGCTCAGGACCACACAGGTAGTGGCAGGAGAGTCAAAATTCAAACCCAGGTCTGTCAATCCCAAAACTTGTTCTTCTGACCACTCTGTACAATACTGCCTCTCAAGGAAGTATTCTATAGTCATACTAACAATGTGAGTGAAAAGAAAAACTGCTTCTGACACATAAGACATTTATCCATTTATGAAAACTTCCCATGATATGTGATGTAAGTACGTTGCTATGTGGAAAGAAAGGATTCTACAGAACAGAAAGATATTAAACACTTTTGTGTTAATGGAGATAATCTGAACCAGTAACACATATGAACCTCCAATTTTCATGCTTTTTTTCAATTTTATTTTAACTAGAAAGTTATATTGATCTGTGGGTTAAAAAAAGATTTGCAGGTTTTTTTGCAACTATTAATCATAGTATTTTCATGAAAGGAAGGCTCATGTTAACATTTGAATTTTGCAAATGAGATAGAAACTAAGGTCCAGAAAGGTAATAAGGCTCAGCCAAGATAGACAAGGATGGGACTGCAATCACATTTTATTCCAAACCTATTAACAGTATTAATTGAACCCAGTGTAATTTAAAAACCGTATGTCAATACTGATGAGGAAATCAGTGAGCCAAATAAGGCAAGCCTGCCTCGCCACTAATTCTTTACACAGGAGAAATCCCTCAGAGCTGATTCATCGTGTTATGCAATTTTTCACCTGATACACTGCTGATTATTATACAATGCCTTAAAATCATTTGGTTCACTTTCTCAAGATGTGGTTTTTAACTACTGCATTAGTTTCTACAAAGGCAGAAGAAACCATCTGCTTAGCTTACCACTTTATACTCAGATACTAGCATAGGACCTGACATATAAGAATCTGTTGAAAGCCTGAATCAAATATTTACTGGACCTAGAGAATATTATGTTAAGTGAAATAAGTCAGATGGAGAAAGACAAATACCATATGAGCTCACTTATACGTGGAATCTAAAGAACAGAATAAATGAACAAACTAAACAGAAACAGACTCAGAGAGAGAGAGAGAAAAAACTAGGTGGGAGGAGGGTGAGGATGGGGGAGAAGATAAAGGGAGTAGAAAGTACAAATTAGTAGTCACAATATAGCCACGGGGATATGAAAGACAGTTAGGGGACTATAATCAATAATGTAAAGATTTTGTAGGGTATCTGATGGAAACTTGTGTTATTAGGGAGACCACTTCATGGAGGGTGTAGATGCCTGACCACTGCGCTGTACACCTGAAGCTGAAGCTGAATGATATTGAATGTCAGCTATAAATATATATATGGTCACAGGATGTGGAGTACAGCATAGGGAATAGAGTCAAGGGAATTGTAACAGCTAGATACGATGTCAGAGGGGTAGTAGATTGGGAGAGGGGGGGTTATCACTTTGTGAGGGGGTGTAAACATCTAACTAGTACATTGTTATGTACACCTGAAACTAATTTAAAAAAAGTTACTGCCCATGTATGTATGCAGGACACTGAGGCTATTAGTGCATCCTGTCCACTATTCCTTCAAAACAGGTCCCGAATCCAACCCCTTTTCACCACTTCCACTTCAGCACCCAGGGCTAAGCCACTACCATCTCTCACTTGAATTGAGCAGACCCTATCTTGTCTCCCTGCTTCCACACGTACCCCTAGCCCCTCCAGTCTATCTTCAGTACACCAGCTAGTGTGATATACTCCAAATGCTTATGTTTCAGCAAGAATGGAATGCACAGTACCAGTGGAGCAACACTGCTAGGAATCAGGAGACGTGACTTTTAGTTCTCTATATTCCAGTCCAGATTCCAGCTCCATGACTGTAGTCAAGTCACTGAACTACTCATTTTGACCTCAATATCCTCGTTGGCAAGATCAGGGATTTGGACAAGATGCTCTCAGAATATCTCATAGAGCACTAACTGTACATGATCCTGACTTAAAAGTGAAGGGAAAAATGCCTAGTCACCAATGTACATCCAATTATTGATGTTTTAGGAATTATGTATACCCATAATCAGTGTCAGTCTTCTTTTTTTTTTTTTTTAAATCAGTGTCTTAACACTTGAGGCTCAATTATTTATTGAAAGACACTTAGTTTATGTTTAAGCTCCATCATACACGGAAATAACTTACCACCAGCCATATTAGATACAGCTATTTTGGGGTGCTTGATTAATGTGTACAATTAACATAGATTTTGCAGATGAGACAGAAGTAGAAAGTTCGAATAGGTGAAAAGCAGAACTAGGTGAAGGGAAAAATGCCTGACGTTTGCTGCAGTTTCTGCTCCTGATACTTCTGTTGGACAAATTGTCGACATCTGGGTGTCAGAGAAATCAGGGTAGGCTTGCGAATCTTTTGTGACAAAGAAACATTTATGACCAGAAAAAATTGAGAGAACCAGATTTACCTCCTTAAGGTTACTTGATGACAAGGAAATAAATTATACGTAAAAGAAAATAGAGAAGTAAATAATATAAAAAGAATCACCTCTAATGAAGGCAGGAAACCTAAGAATCTCAAATGAAGTCACTGTATATAGCATGATAATTTTCTCTGCAATGATATGACTGAATCATAATTATTAAAATTTTTTTTTCTGGCTATTGACTTAATAGCTTTATTTAATGGAAAATGAAACTAAACAGTTTTCTTGTGTTACTTTTATTTTTAGGTTTGCTGCTCTGATATATTGTATATATTTTCTCATCATGGAATTCTTGCCATGTTAGTATAATTCGTTTCAAGAATGCTAGCTTTTACCTAAATACTTTTATGGCTAATCTCTTATTCTGAGATTTTTGCTATTGTGGAATAGATAGGCTCTTACAGGATAGACAAGTGGTTGTAGACAACCACTTCAAATGTTTCTACATCTGCTAGCTTTGTTGCAATATTCTTGATCTGGAGATATTTTTTTTCTTAACAGAAAATCTCTCAAAGAGAATACTGGATAAAAATAAAAGTTAAGTTTAGAAGGTTTTAAAAGTCACTATATGCAATTCATTTTATAGTAAAATAATTGAGAGATAAATCATACTCTTCCTTCTCTTCCATACTGAACCATCTAGTAGGACATAATTTTAAGACTAAAAAAGCAAACTTGGTTTTATCTAACAAAAGGAAAAAAAGAACTTGATGAAAAGATTTTTTTTAAAAAAAATTCCGTGTTTGCAGCAGAAATCAAATCATCATTATGCTGTCAATTTAGATGGCATTTTTCATAGTCTTCTCTGCAGTGTTTTGCTCATCTTGTAAACGAGACAACTGAGTAAGAGAAAGCCATTTATGCAAGCTAAGATGTGAACAATAAGATTTCTGCAGAGCCTGACGTTTGCTGCCACTTCTCCAGAATTGTTTGCCTCAAATGCACCTAGATGAGGTTTGGCTTGTTCTCAGCCCACTGGTGAGGACATTTTTGGTAGTATGGTTGAAGGAAGGATGCTAAGAATATTTGTGCACTACTGCAGTGCCAGACACTGCACTAGGTACTTTATATACATTGTCGTCACAGGAAGTCAAAGCTTTTATCCAATTATAAAAATACATATGGGGGACACAAAGGGGTAGGGAATACACTATCTTAAAAAATATTTTTACAGCAAACAAGCAGGTGGATTTCATATGGCTGTTTCTTGTAGCAGCCGTCTGATAAAAACTGAGGACATGATGCTAAGATGCAACTAAGAGAAGGAGATTACAATTGGCTTACGTAACATGGTCTAGGGATATACCCTCAGGCACTCTTCAAACAGAGTATACAAAGAAACTCTTTAAAGAACTGTCTAATGTGTTTTATTAAGTAGAAACCTCTTAAATAAATTAGACATTTTATCCTAATTATTACTTATATTAGTCGATCTCTTGAGTGAAGATAAAGAGAATTTCAAGTTATGTTTTCCAACATATGCTTTCGGAAATTAAATAAGTAGGCTGTAGAGGTGGGCGGCACCTTGAGTCCACTCCAGATGTATAATTTGGAATTTTTCACTTTACCACTGATCTTCATACAGACGGTCACTACAGAATTTTCAAAGCAGGTTTTACCTGGCACCATGCTTCCCCCAAAATAAGACCTAACCGGAAAATAAGCCCTACCATGATTTTTCAGGAGGACATCCTTTGAACATAAGCCCTAATGCGTCTTTTGGAGCAAACCTTAATATAAGACCTGGTCTTATTTTCGGGGAAACATGGTAGGTATCTGTAGTGCCCACAAAAAAGAAAACTTCCAGGTGGTTTCCTACTGTGTTGACTTAGCAAAGCTGGAACTATGTGTCTCAGAATTCCCTTCCCTATATGGTTCTAGTTAGGGTTGGCCACAACAGAACTTTGTGAATTTTGGCGAATACAAGTGAAACAGCAGCCCTTAGGCTGTGAAGGTCAGTGTAGGTGTCAGTCACTGCTGCACTCACACACTTTGTCACCTTTCTGCTGGCTCATCTTGTTGGGACGGGTCAGCAGGCAGGCCTGCAACTCCTTTAGGTCTTCTAAGTATTGGACTGGGAGCCTGTGAATCGTCATGGCGGAGGGCTCCAGCTTTGTTCTTGGAGGCAGGGTTCCAGTTTATGCTCATAGGTTCTAGTTTATCTTGCTCTCCCTGGCTTTATATCCAGATTTTCTTCATGACCCCTGGCTCTGCTGAGGCGTCTTCCCTAGTTCCTCAATTGAATAAGATCTAGTCCTTTATTCCATGTCACTTAGCGCTTCTGCTTCCTTGATTGAACCCTAATCAATACACTCATTAATACCAAAAGATGATATGTGTTTCAATCTTAGAAGGTGTCCTGCTTTGCTCACCAGGAAGTAAATTCCCTTCCATGTAAATAAATTAATTTCGTTTCTACATGGTGTTAAGAGTAGTTGCTGTGTGCCCAGCACAGTGGAAAAAACTTTATACACAATGTATGATTTAATTCTGAAATAGCTAGGTGAGGTATTATTATCCTCTTTTTACTGATGAGAAACTGAGGTTCAGAAATGTGTCTGGGTTCATACAGTTGACTTAAAGTTCATGTTCTTTAACTACAACATTATTCTTGGCCGTTTAGAGAAGAGTCTTAAAAAAGACAACTCTCCTCTTTAATGTAATGTTTTTAAGGTAATGTCTTACCTGGATGTGGTTAGATACAATAACCATTGGTGGTCCTGAGACCACCCTAAATTTATGATAATAAAAGAATATATGAGAAGATAACTTACTCTGTTTCATATGGCAGGAAATTTTGCATCTAGTTAATCTAAAATCATTTGCATATAAAGAATAGGGATTGAAACACTGATCTATTTCTCAACATTCCATATTGTTTTGGGTTCAAGACTATTAGGATCCTGGTCTTGGCTTAACCTGACTCTTGTAGAAATGTTAAGAGACAGATTTAGCAATAGCATTTAGAATTGAGACTCCAGGTTGAGCTCATGCACTTTGGCCATTGCCAGTTGCTGTCTGAGCCAAAAGCCAATGAAGAGTCTATGAAAGCTGCAAACAATTTAACATTGTTCTTGGAAAAGTTATCTTCAAGAAACTAGAATGTAACAGTAGTCAATAATTGTGTCTTAAACTTCATTCTCACATAAGATCTGGGCCAAGAGACCCAGACATATAGTTTATTAAGAGGAAATCTTTGGATGAAATTTAGGTACATACAACAAATCAGTAGGCTTATAGTTTTGTGAAATTAGAAGTTACTGTCAAGGGGGTAATATATTTTAGGAGTTTGAGTTAAGAAGATAATTTGATATAGGTTATGGTCCTTCAATGAGAAGAGGTTTTAAAGAATTCTAGGGGTAAAATAATATTACCTGGAGTTTTATTAAACTGGTGGTGCTTCATTAAATGTGAGGTAATATGGGTAGGGTGATTATGGGAGCAAAAAAGGCCTGTTGCCAACAAAATCTGAGGAAGTTTTCTGAGGCTATAAAGCTGGGAGACACAGGTCGACAACATGATAAAGAATGGGGCTTCTTTAACCTCTCTAATGCAGGTATGTCCCCAAATAGTTCATAATTACTGACCTTAGCAACCAAACCAAGGGCCTCTCATTAGAACTTATGTTTTATTTTCTCAAAGGCATCAAGGAATTTGTAATAAGGTTTAAATTTAATAAATTTCAACTTAATAAATTCCTAATTCAATTCTTCTGTGTCCTGTTTTGTATGATGTCTCACTAATTAAGCCAGATTTTGTGTTTTGCTTCCTGGCAGCCATTATCTAACCAGGAACTAGCAGAATGAGACCCACATTTGTTCAAACATGAAACCAAAAGGACTGGCTTCAGTTTAGCAATAATCTGTTATACAATGTGAGCAAAACTCTCTCCCATCTTAGTGAATCTTTTTATTTTGTTTGTATAATGTTTAATTTATTAAACTTAAAAAATTTATGAAACAAAAGGTTTTCAAACATTGAAACAATATTTTCACAAAAATTGTTAATTTAATCAGTCTTTTAGGCATTCCATTAAGTCACAAGTCCTGTACATCAAATCTTTTATAAGCTGCCAACACTTTAAAAGCACCACAGAGCAAAATAATAAAAGACAAATGGATTACTTGTGCACCCAACCAATACAAAAGCATTGGTGCTATAAGTTTGGTTCTTTTTTCAGTATTTCTATACTTATTTTTTGTAAGTCTTTTGAGGATTAAATTCCTTTAATTGTTACAGGAATATTCAGATCACCTACTTGATCTTGAGAGAGTTTTGGTAGTTGTCAGGTTTTGAGGAACTGGTCCATTATCTAAACTGTTAAACTTATGTGCAGAGTTGCTTGCGGTATTTCCTTACTATTCTTTTAACATCTATGGAGTTTGTAGTGATAACTCCTCTTTTATTCCTGATATTGGTAATTTAAGTCTTCTTTTTTCCCTTTGTCAGTCTTGCTAGGGGTTTGTTAATTTCTTTTCTTTTTTTTCCACAAAACCCACAGGTTTTTGATTGATTTTTCTCTATTGTTTTTCTGTTTTCAAATTTCATTGATTTCTGCTCTTTATTGTGTTCCTTCTGCTTGCTGATTTTTTTGTTGCTCTTTTTCTAATTTCTTCAGGTTGGAGTTTAGATTATTGATTTGACATCTTTCTCCTTTTCTGATATAAGCATTTAGTGCTATAAATTTTCCCCTAAGTATATGTTGCGTTTTTATCTTTATTCAATTCAATTTTCCTTGAGACTTCCTCTTTGGATTATTTAGAAGTGTGTTCTATCATTTCTAAGTGGTTGGAGACTTACTTATTATTTGTTATTGATTTCTAATTTGAGTCCATTACAATTAGGGAGCATTTTTTGTATGATTTTAGTTATTTTAAAATTAAGGTTTATCTTCTAACCCAAGATATGGTCTATCCTGATGAATGTCCCATGCACACTTGAAAAGAATGTATTCTGCTATTGTTGGGAGTCAGTGAGATGCTGTTGGTAGGTAGTTGGGTAGTCATACAGTACTTCCATATTCTTGCTGAGTTTTTGTTTAGTGGCTCTATCAGTTACTGAGAGAGGGACGCTGAAGTCTCCAACTATAATTATAGATCTGTCAATTTCTCCTTTTAGTTCTTTTGGACTTTGCTTCTAGTATTTAACATCTTTGTTGTTTGGTGCATATATATTTAAGATTATCATGTCTTCTCAGTGAATGGACCCTTTTTACACCTGTTGGGGTCAAGAAGGAGCATGATCTTTTCCAATGGTTTTCACCTTGAGACCAGGCAGGTATTGTTAAGAGGTTATGTCCTTCCCCTGATCCTTTGGCTAAAGAGAGCAGGCTTTTACTGGAGCTCTATTTTGTTTGTGCGTGTTGATGTTTTAAGGTTGCAGGCTTCTCCAGCAAGAAAAAAAAAATCCAGGAAACTCACTGCTAGGTTGTTCTTCAGATCTGAAGGTCCCTAGCCTGCCTGCCTTGTTTTGTCTACCTTTCAGGGTCTTCTGGTAGATGACTTATATATTGTGTCCAGTTTTTATTTTTATTTTTTGGTTGTTGTTATTGTGATTAGAAGGTAAAGAAAATACAATGTGTGCTCCACCTTGTCTGGAACTGAAAGTTTATATTTGTGAATCTTTAAACCCACAAAAAGGATTTCTATTTTTCCCTGTTTTTTTTTTTTTTTTTTTTCAGGAAGGCACAGCTCACAGTGGCCCATGTGGGGATTGGTCCGGCACCCTTGGTGTTATCAGCACCATGCTCTAACCAACTGAGCTAACTGCCCCCCCCCCCAAGAGTATTTCTATTTTTAACCCTCTAGTCTAGCCAGTTCAATTATAAGTACACCACTTGGTGGTAAATGCAAAAATGGGAGGGAGGGGCAGTGCTGACAGTTGATTTGTTAAACAAACAAACAAAAAACCTTCATAAGTATGGAAGCAAAAATAACTATTAGTTTAAAGGGATCATGAAACACAAACAGAAGTGAATTTTCTTCCTAGACTTGTTCATGGACTAGCATTCCATAAACTATTTCAAATTTATAGAGAAGCTAAGATTTCTTCTTTTTTAAAACCACCTATCTATATCTAAGGTAATGGGTCTCAACAGTTCTTAACTGTCTCTAAAGACAGACCCATAGACCCCGTGGTTCATTTGTCCACACTTTTCAATAGAAACGTAACTAGGTGATACCAACAGAAAATGACTGTGTAAGTACTGTCGGGCATAGATGATTCATAGCATCATTTTTAGAAAATTGTGGGTAACATGAATCACAAGGTACTGTAAGGTAAAGCAGGGAAACTAAAACAAATTAAATCAATAGTAATGAAATCTAATGATAACTTATAATGGACAAAAACCAGCAACTGAAAACTACAGGTAATTAAAAAAAATCCTGATGATGTATTAATATAGCATTCCTCCCAAAAACCATGTGAACCCAAACCACCTATACTTGAGCTTGTGCCACAGCAGCACAACTGCATGCTTGGTTGCATGGATACCAGACTTGTTGGAAAAAATAGTGGATTAGAATATTCAGTAAATTCTACTAATGCGTTATTTTATGATTATTCCATTTGTAACCTTTTAAATCATTTAGTAGGTTATTATAAAGCATTATCTAGTCACAAGGGGAAATGAAAGGCTGTGAAATTATGTGTCATTTGCCTATAAGAATCAAAGAAAGGACTGCCATTTGTGCATCAGGCCTCAGCCACCAGGAGCCGGTTGTGGAAGACAGCCCATACTTTGAGAATCACTCTCTAGTGAAGTGGCCCAATGGGAAACACTTTTCACAGTCTAGGCTGTTCCTATGTAGGGCTTTGCCAGTGCTACTACGAATTTGGCATCTAGAAATAATCAAGTCATCCATAGGAATCAGAGAATACATACATACAAATACGATTTCAATAATATTTAGAATGGATGTCTAACATGTCTGCATGCATGCTGGTGAGGAGAAACATCATGTCACACTGTCCTATGGCTGTCGTCTAGGTGAATAAAGTCAAAATTTGAAGAAAGTGGTTGTTACAGACAACTGTTAGCTCAGAAATGGCTTTTTAGCCACTAAAATTAACTGCTCTTACTTTAGTTACATTGATGTTGAAACAATGCATCTAAGTCAGGTAGCTAACTATTAGACAAACCAACCTTTACAACTGCAGACAAATTTAACTATGTTTACATGCCGACAATATAGCATATTTTCACCTTTGTGATAATAATAGCTCTGTCTTCTCTATAGATGGTAAAATCCTTAGGAGCAGAAATGCCTTTATTCATCTAAAGATGTAAATTTTGGAACCAGACTGCTTGGACTCATATTTCAAGTCTGCTACTTTCTAGCTATGACCATGAGCAAGTTGTAAACGCTATGTTTCAGTTCTGCAAAATAGATATAACAGAAAACTCACAAGGTCAATTTGAAGATTCAGTGAGATAATGTATATAAATTCTTAGCATAGAAACTTAGTAAGCAATGGGTAAAAGTTAGCTATTATTATTCACAGTGGTGATATTATTAGTTTATATAGATTCCACAGCACTTAGATTGGGCTTTACACAGGATTGTTGTTGAGTTTCTGATGAATTACGTTATTTTTTGAAGGGCAATACAGTATTCCCACTAGGAGGCAGACTGCTAATGTTCAAATCCTGGCTCTATCACCTACTACTTACTTAATCCATGTGCCTCAGTGTCGTGTCCTAACCTGTAAAATGGAGATTATGCCAGCACCTTTCTCATAGGGTGGTTACGAGGATTAACGAGTTAAAATTTAAGTTACTTAGAATAGTGTCTGTTTATTTACTTGTTAAATTTAACAAAATAAAACGTCTTTTAACAGCTCTCCACCTCCTTCCCCCAGGAACTCCACCAAAAATCCCTTCAGAAATTGATGAAAATGGCTAAAGTACTTATCAGAAGTAAAACAACAACTGCATGTTTGCAGTTATATCCTAAATAACTAAGTCAAACCACACAAATGTTGAAATGTTATGAAAGGAACTATCCAAATTTTTGAACACCTACTCAAAATCTGTTTTAAATGAGCCATCTAAAATCACATTATTCAGTTTATGAAAGTTTACCTGCATGCTGCCTAGATTCCTAATCAAATTTTACTTGTTCTGGCATCTCAGTATACAGATTAAAAAAATATATATATATATATATATATACATATATATATATATATATATATATATATATATATATATATATATATATACATATATATATATATAATTTTATAAATTTAGTTTAGCAGCTTTAGTTTGATAGCATTATGTATATCATAATGAAAACAAAGTCCTGAATCTATCCATCCTTTATCTAAAGGTGTTTACCATGACATTTGAAACAGACACACACACACACACGCACACACACACACACGCACACACACACACACTGCTGTCTGCCTTTCCTTCATGTGCTCTCAGGTCAGAAGAGGGCTTTGGTAGCTAACAACTCCCACATTTTCAGACAGAGAATCAGTGAGTGAAAAATACCATAACATGCTTGGCTGACAGGCATACTACGACCTCCGTAATGACATGGCAGTGATAGAAGAAAGCAGAAAGTAGCTGGAGTTGAAGCTCTGCACTGGAGTGGAGCAGCTGGGGCAGGGGCTGACGGGAAGCTAATCCTGTTGCACTGGTGGTGTGTGTGGAGCAGAGGAGTCTTGTAAATCACCCTGATCAGAGGTGCAAACTGGGACCTGCTTTGATAGGGAGCCCAACATGGTGAGTATAAATTACTAGGTGTTCCCAATACTCTTTTAAATGGGTGGATGGCCAGAGACAGGTTCCACATGGTCTGTGGTCTGTAACAGTAAAACAGCCAGATGCTCCTTGGAAGAGGGGCCAATGGATCCACTCAGAGTGAAATGGAGTATTAATCAATTAAACAAAGTAGAATTTCGTCATATGGATTAGACAAATGCAACAGAAGACATTCAGAGCCCTAGGACTGTCCTCAGGCATATGGGACAATGAGTATATGGTAATAAGTTCCTGGCAATTCCCACTACTGATACACTCCCAGCTGAAGTCCTGCTTGTGCTGGTCAGGGCTGCCCTGGGACATGGAGGTGGCTCTGTTTGCAGGCTGAGGACATCAACTGAGAGATACTGAAAATGACACTGAAGTTCCTGTCACATTCATTCACTCGGTCATTCACTTATTTATCACATTCTTATTGAGTGCTTATAAGGTACTGTTCCTATATTGGGTGTTCAAATACAGTGCTGAACGAAATGGAGACAATCTGTTCGTGTCATGAACATGGACATGGACATGTTCTCCCTAGCATGTTCAGGGGAGAAAGATACTAAGCAGATGACCACATAAATACATGTATAATTACAAATCATAAGAAAGGTTTTGAAGCAAATACACAAGGTGTTAAGACCGTAACAGGAGAAACTGATTTAGTTTATGGGGTAGTGGTCAGGGAAAGTCTCTGCCCTTTCAGGTTTAAATAGGAGTCAGCCAGGGTGAATGAAGGAGTAAAAGCATTCTCAGTAGAGGGAACAGCATGTCCAAACGGAAAGAGTTGGCAAAGACTGGTGAATGGTCAGGGTAGTTAGGGCACAGTGAATGATTTCATTTTAAATAAGTTTAAGAAAAAATGTATAAACCAGAATGACAAATGTATGCAATTAATAAAATAAAATTGTATATTGTACAATATCACAAACTTCTAAACCTTCTTTATTATTACATAAAAATTTCTGGGCCGGCCCGGTGGCTCAGGCGGTTGGAGCTCCATGTTCCTAACTCCAAAGGCTGCCAGTTCAAGTCCCACATGGGCCAGTGGGCTCTCAACCACAAGGTTGCCAGTTCAATTCCTCGAGTCCCGTAAGGGATGGTGGGCAGCTAAGTCCACCCCATCAACTAAATCAGTTTCTCCTGTTACGGTCTTAACACCTTGTACATTTGCTTCAAAACCTTTCTTATGAATCATAATTATACATGTATTTATGTGGTCATCTGCTTAGTATCTTTCTCCCCTGAACATGCTAGGGAGAACATGTCCATGTCCATGTTCGTGACAGGAACAGATTGTCTCCACTTCATTCAGCACTGTATTTGAACTCCTTGCAACTAAGATTGAACACGGCACCTTGAGCTGAGCTGCCACTGAGCTTCCGGATGGCTCAGGTGGTTGGAGCGCATCCTCTCAACCACAAGGTTGCCGGTTCGACTCCCGCAGGGATGGTGGGCTGTGCCCCCTGCAACTAGCAACGACAACTGGACCTGGAGCTGAGCTGCACCCTCCACAACTAAGACTGAAAGGACAACAACTTGAAGCTGAACAGCACCCTCCACAACTAAGATTGAAAGGACAACAACTTGACGTGGAAAAAAGTCCTGGAAGTACACACTGTTCCCCAATAAAGTCCTATTCCCCTTCCCCAATAAAAAAGAATTCTTTTTATTTTTTTTAATTTTTTTTATTATTATTTATTTTATTTTATTTTTTTTATTTTTAATTTTATTTTTATTTTATTTTATTAAATTTATTGGAAAGCAGCCCAATAAAAAAGAAAAGGTTTCTGCCCTAATTGCTAAAAGGAATGAGTCAAACACTAAAGCAAAACTGTATTTGTCTTGCTTTGTGTATTTTTATTGGGCTGCTTTCCAAAACGGACCAAGTGGGATTATAATCTAGATCTTCTTGTAAAGAACACCCCCCCACACACATGCTCACACGCACACACTTTCAGTAAATTGTTTAAGGGTATTTAATGTTGATATGATCCTGCTATTAAATTCAACTAAATTGTCTCTAAATTTGAACTGAGACCACATGGAGCCAGTATTACAGCAGAGATAGCAGCCTATGAAACTCAGTACTCAATCTTCATAGTCCTCTTCCACTTATGTACTATTCCATTAAAAATGGCTGAGTTATCCAAAGGAATAACTGGCAAGAATGAAGATTAGTGTTTCATTGTGATGGTGATTAGATTACATATTCATATTGACCTTCTGTTTCAAGAAATTCAACATAAGGAAAAATCCTTTCATTTTTAAATAAGCATGTATAAACAGGTAAAACAATAAAGCAAGAATTCCTGTGAAATACAAGAAGCAACCATTTAAGTGTAGGTCCAGGCAATTTGAAGTATAATACTTTGTAGTCTCAGCAATAGATCACACTGAATACTTGTGCTTTATAGCAGCAACAGCTCTGTATGTTTTTCCGAACTTCATAAAAAATAGTAACACAGAACAAAAGAGAAATCTGGGGACAAATCAATCTTGGTATTAAAAATGTTATTAAAATCAACATATGAGGGTACCTGCTTCTTAAAGTGAATCTTTTTCAAAATTCACACATTGAGTCATTAAAGTACAAAGTCGTTTGTGTATGGAATGCCTACCATGCATGCAGTACCAGGGTAGAGTGTGGAAAGATCGCTGGAGTAGGTGATTTGGGTTCTATTCCTTACTCTTACACTTTTTTTGCAACATAGCTTTTGGTAAATCACTTAACCTTTCTGAGTTTGACTTTTGTCATTTGCAAATACGGTTGTTGTGAGGTTCAAAAGACAAAACAAATATGGACACTCCCTTGATAACTGTGAAAGTAATAAACAAGTGCAAGGTAAGACCTTCAAGGGAACTTACAGTCTAGTAAAAAGAAAACCACTAGAGAATGTTCTTTTTGAATACTGGTTATAGGTATCTAACATTCTCTTTGGGGCTAACAATTCTTTAGCTTCTTTTACAACCAGAGAATAGAGTTCGAAAGCATCCAGCCTTCCACTCAGGGATTAGTGGGTCAGTGGTACATGGGAGGACTTCCCTCATGATTAACAATATTCCTTACTCTGGACTGCCCCTCTGTCAAAAATCAGTTGGGATAAATATTATCTATCTGGCAAATATGATGTTATAGACTCAGGACACATAATAAAAGAAGGAGGCAAAAGTAGATTCTAATTTCTTTCTTGGAATAAAATTGAAGAAGTGAAGTGATTAGACCAGGTTCTTGATATGTATGTATAACTAAATAATGTCCTTCAGAAAGGTGTAACAATTTATACTCCTAGAGAATACTCCCGATATTCCTGATTACCAGATTGACTCACCTTTTACTATCTTCCATGGTTTAATAACTCAAAGTCTGCAAGATTCATCTAATTTCCTTTCTCAAACAGTATATTCTTGTCCGGATGTACATGACAGGATGGCCCAGGCCGAGTGTTTAAATGTGCCTTCAATGGCTTATCATTCCTCTTAGGATCAATCCAAGCTTTAATAGTTTACATGCTCTGGGTAAAGTGGCCTCTTCTTTGCTCTCCAGCCTCATCTCTCACTACCAACTTCCCTCTCGAATAGGCCAGCTGTCTCTTAGGTTTAGATCCTTGTTCGGGCTATTACTTATGACTGGAGCACCAGATTCTAGAGGGAGCTCAGTGTTCATACAGCATTTCTGACTCGTGATAGCAAAAGTGACACTCTTCATACAGCTAAGAGTATTGATTTCAGACTGGCTGCAAATATGTGTGGAAAAAAACCAATAATTTGTCAGTTATTTAGAGGAGCAGGTTTTGATATGGGCACTGCTCTCTTGGAGAGGACGAGGGTTGGGGGTATGTGACTGAGGACAGGGTGGGGGTAGAGAATGACCCCCTAGGAGTGCTAAGCGCACTCCTACTGTGTTTCCCTGAAAATAAGATATAGCCGGACTATCAGCTCTAACGTGTCTTTTGGAGCAAAATTACAGTAAAATAAAACCGGGTCTTATATTAATTTTTGCTCCAAAAGATGCATTAGAGCTGATTGTCCGGCTAGGTCTTATTTTCGGGGAAACATGGTACCTCAATCCGAATAAATGAAAATAGTTTTCTACACTCTAGTTTTATGAGAGAGCTATAGAATATTTTAAAAATTTACTCAGAAAAGCAACGCAAGTATAAGTTATTAAACCTTTCAAACCTTGTATACCTAGATTGTGTGCCTTCTACCAACAGTGACAGATTAAAAATTTTTAATACTCTGAGCATTAGCACAGTTTTTCACGTTGCTTAAAAACTTGGAGTCCATGTTTTTCAATGGCTCCTAATCAGAAGCTAGTTACATTGGCACAGCAAACTCCCCTTTAACCAAAGTGGTATAAAATAAGTTCATTTTGTCAATTGAATATTCTGGTTAACAAGATTCTCAGCCTCCACACTGCCATTGTGCTAATTTCTCATCATTTCCTGGCCTGGCCTTAATGATCCTGCCTTTGGCCTCCTAGCTCTTCTTGATTGATGCTCTGCACCAGAAAGATCCAACAACTTTTCATGCAAGTCCCCAGCTCAAAACTGTTCAATAGCTCTTTATCACTGCAGAAAAGAGCCTAAATTCTTAATCATAAAATTCCTAATCTAAGCCCACCAATCTCTCTAGGCCCATCTACTATCCCTTCCTTACAAGCTGTCCCTCAATTTTTAACAAACCAGTAATTCTGAGCCAATTGAATTCCATAGAATATGCCACAGTCTCACACATTTGAGGCGTACCTCCATAGGTCATCCCACAATACTGCTCTTCATCTTTCATTCTTCACCCAAATGCTCCCCATTCTGAAGCCTTTTCTCACTTCCCCACAAGGGAAGGGCCCTCCTTTTCCTATGTTCCTCCAGTACTTCTTGCACCCACCCATTACAAAAGTCAAATTATACTGGGACTCTTGGTGTGTCTTCCTCTCTCTATAGCGCTATGCAATGTTTTCCCCTTTTTACCTCGAGCACCATGCCCCAAGTCAGGTCGACACTCATTTTTAAATGAAATCATGAATATATTAAAAATCTTATCTTTCATGTTGAATTTTATAGCTAACTACTCATGGTGTATTATTTTACTGATGATTAATCTGCTAATTAATTATTTTACTGATGATTAATCAGCTAATTAATTATTATTGTCCATGAGTTCTGTGCATATTAGGTTATTTCATTAAAAATCTAACCTGCTATAACATTTGAACTCATGGGACATATGAACTGAAGAACAAATCAATAAGCTATCGTGCTTTTTTTTTTAAGGGCATAAACTCTAAACTTAAGATCTTTTGTGCAAATCTGGCAGTAGGATAAAGATAATCCGGAATTTACCCCAAAGAATTCTCCCAAGTAAAGCTGTATCACAGAGTCTGAAATTTTACTTACATGGTATAGTGTGGTCTCTGGCACAGGCGTGCCCATGATGTCTTGTCTCAGTGCATCCATTTGCAAACTAGGTAGCAAGGAATAGTGAGTCGGGCTATTACTCTTATCACCCTTCTTTTTAGACTTCTTCCCCGTGTCTTTTTTGCTGTTTCTCTGAAACATGTATTCTTCTTGAGCAATTTTTTCATTGCTCATGTATCGGAGTAGAGAGTTTTCTATATAAAAAGAGATAAATATACCAATATAAGTATGTCAATATTCCAAATTTACCATTCTTTCCTAATGGTGCTATTAGATTTCATTTCAGAAATGTAACTTGATTTGATTTATAAAATATCTACGTAGTGGAAATATAGAGGATCTGAATTATTTGGGATCATAGGGCAATAAGAAATAGACAGCCTATAGATTATATTTCTAAGTTTTATCTCTGGACCAAATATATCAGAATCACCTGAATCATAAGTTCTGGGTGTGTGGCTCATAAAAATTTTAACAAGCTCCCGCAGGGGGATTCTGCTAAAAGTTGGTGACAAACATTGACCTTCGGTAGGCTAGCTATCATCCCTGGAGAAGTTAGAGCCCACATTATGAACCAATAGTCAGGAAACTTAGTTCATAACACCTATGCTTTAATTGATAGTCAGCATTTTGTACTTCATAAGGCTTTTTCCTCAAAGACGTCCCAAAAGAGTGACTCAGGGATGCAATATAAGTGTTTCTCGTTTGATTTTTTTCTTGATTACTTCTATAAAACAAATGAGGTTAGAAACTAAAGTCTGGAATATGAAATGAATACACAGATGTAAAGGAATCTGTCAATGTTCCTGTATTTACCAACATTTTCAGAAATGCCCGCTCCATACAACAAGTGTTAAGAAGACTGATGAAGCAGATATTCATGCTTGCTTATCCCTGTGTGGTCTGTGGATCTGTGTAGTAATGAAATAAATTCTGTATATTGGCTAGAAGTAACAGGCAAATGGGTTAAACATATTGTGAAGGAAGCTTGGTGAGCTTAGGTTTTATGAATTGTTTTTTGCTTTGTTTTGATTTGCTTTATTTTTCATCTACAACTCTATGACTCCTGATTTCAGAAGGTGGAAGTAGCAGCATGATGCACTGGGCCCACCATATCTACACTTGGTTGAATCCCATTTAGTTGTGAGACTTTCGGTTGCTCTCTTTACTGCTCACCTCAATAGCAGGATAAGCGAACATAAAAACTTACTTTTGGTAGATACTTCAAGTGTAGCCCACCCCCAAAGAAAGAAGATAACCCTGAACAGCAAACAGAAGAGAAAAAAACAAAATAAAACAGTTTTTTTTTCCCCAAATCTGTATGGTTTTCATTAGACTCACTGGCCCAGTTTCTATTAGCTTTTACCCATGTGCTTCAATGCTCATTTTAAGGTTGTATTAATATAAAAGTAGTGAGGTTGCATTGCGGACCAATGGGGACTGATCACAAACTCTTTCTATTCACTGAACTTTTATGCAGTTTCACACTTCTGACCTTGTTTTCCAAATATTAACCTTCAAATATCAATCAGCTATCCATTTTTTTACATTATACTTATCTACCCTGAATCCCTTAGGAGGCATTCAGAGAAGATATCTACTTAGTAATAGATCAAGATAGTCAAATGTTGGTCTGAATTGGTTTGGGTGTACCATAAAGTCAGTGAGAGAATGAAAAGTTTTCCACTGAATACATAATATCCTCTTTAAAGAACATTGAAATTGCTTTTTGTTCCAACAACCCAGCCTACACTGAAATTCTAGAACACTTACCTCTTCTACTATCTCTCTTCATCTTATTTGGATCTTCATAGTCCCCCACCCAATTATATTCCACTGGCATAGATATAGGTCGTAGCTTGCCTAAACACAGAGAACAAAATTCACATCACATTGTTTTTCTTCCCCATGTCCGCTTAAACTTACACTGATTTTTAGCTACATTCTGCAAAACACACTCACTCATATGCAACATTATGGTTGGCATTTATGTAGATGAAAAATATGTGTGTTTTGAGCCAGAAGGTGAAACTGCCTGTGGCAATTGGCCAGGTGATAATTCAAACATAAGGCACTTTTTAATAAATAATAAAGTACAGCCCAGGCTTGCTCTCTTAGGAGCCCCAGACTTTGAGGGTGGTCCTTTGCAAAGAGGATCATTATTTTAATGATTTTTACTTCATTTTCTTTAACTGGATTTGTTTTATTCCCTAACGCCTGCCCAAGTGTTTGTATCTTGATAGCTAATCTCCAAGATAGTAGCCCCTTGTGTTGAATCTGCCTGCCAGGACATTAACTCACTGTTTCATGTTGGAAGACAATGCTAGCTTCCCATCTTCACGGCCTCCTAACTCCTATTACCATATACATTTTAGATATCACCATGCTTCAGCAATATGGCTAGATTCTCTCAGCAATAAGGCCTATAGCTGGGTCTGCCCCATGCATCACATTTGCTATTGTGAATAAGTCGAGTTTCCAGTTCTAAGTATTCAGAGCTTTAGCCTGTCCCATTTCCCTCTGGGTCTGTATTCTTATTAAACAGCATTTTACTTTAGCAAGCAGAACTCATGGCACAGACTTCAAGGATAACTTTTTGATGAGGCTGCGATGTATTATTTTTGACTAACTTGAAATTCCCACAGCAAAATACAGCCAAAGAAAATAATACAATAGTTTAAAAAGGATACCTAGCACAATGCCTAGCATATACGAGTTGCTTAATAAATTTTGAATGAATAAAGCAGACTCACACAGGACTGGATCATAATAATGATGATGATTATGATCATAATAATATAACAGTTATGCCAATACTGTCTAAGGGCTTTATAAGTACTAAACTGTTTTATCCTCATAATTATGAGAAATATACTGTCATTACCCTCATTTTACCATATGAAGAAACTGAGACAGGTTATGTAACTTGCCCAAGGACACACAGCTAGTACGTATGCAGTACTAGGGTTCAGACCCAGGCACCCAAATACTACTTCTGCCATAATTCTTGGTGACTTCCATGTCCACCCTCCAATATTCTGGCCTCTCACTTTCTTGAGGTTCTCTCCTCTATCCATTCCTGTGGCCATATGCTTAATCTTGTAATCTGCAAAGGCTATACTCCCTCGCAGGATCCCATTTTCCAACTACCACTTTCTGTATTTCTAGTGCACTCCTATAACACTCCAAGTCCAACAATCCTTCCTCCTTTAATCTACCGATCTTCCCACCTTCCCATACCTCTTGGTCACCTTATGTCTTCACTTCCCTCCTTGCCCAGCTAAATTTCACAATCAATTACCATAATCAGTCCATATAGTATTTAAAAAAAAAACCTGTTAGGAGACTTCTAATTCTGTTCTTAAGGAAATGTGCCAACCTTATGGTTTATTATTATGTATACTGATAAAGTTTACTTAGTATATTTTGCCAAACTCTTTGAAAGTCTGAAGATGAACTGGACATGAAAAAATTATTAATGAGCCCAAAAGGGAGTGTTTATTTAATAGCTTCCCTTCAAGGTGTGCAAACAACTTTACAAACGATCACCTAAGATTCTAAAATTCTCATGGAGTAGATCTCTATACTTACACAGAGGGAATTTAGGTGATTTGATGCAGGTCAGTATATTCTGCCCAAAGCGGGGTGTAAAAGTTTTAGGAAAGCTCTCCTTTTGTCATGTCTATTCAACTGCTTTGCATAACCAGTTCTCCAGATTTTCAATGTTATGAATGCTTTATTTTCAAAAATTTCTTTAGTGTCTGGTATTTAAAATACACTCCATTTCAGCATGGGCACTGAAACTGAAGCAGTTAAGAGCTCTAACAGTTTCTACATGTCAACAAGAAAACCTTCTGAAAAGTAAAACTTCAATAAATAAGCAGTTGTTTTACTTGCTCTATATTTTACATATATCTATATATACATATATAGATATGTATATCTATATATATACATACACATATATACACACACACACACATACATATAAAAACTAGTTTGGTACTTTTAAAAGAATTGATTGGTTGGTTGGAGTGAAATATATGTGCTCAAAAACAAGAAGAAACATACGTCACACAGAGGATACAAAATATATAATTGTATTCATTGTATTTTGAGGCTATTTTCTCTGAGATTCTCATGGAGCGAAGTTATTGAGGCATATGATTAAGCCTTTGATATGTCTGGTTACATTATTAACCTAGGAAAAAATTTTGCAGATTTAATAACTGACTTTTCATGGGGTGATTTTTTTAAAAACAGAAGTATGCTGTACACTAATACAAAATTGAGGAAAATATATTGAACAACAAAAAAGATGAGATAAAAAGTCTATTAAAATTTACCTTTGGAGGACATCAAGCTTTTGCTTTTACTTTGAATTTAGCAATACAAATCAAAATAAGTATTTTAAAAAGTAAAGTATTATTTGCTTAGTTATAACAAATAATGTTGCTTTTAAGTATTGCTCCTTTTATAAATTTTTCATTATACTAAAATACTGAAAGAGATGTAAACATTTAAAGTAATAACATATATAAACAGCCATCTTTGGCAAATTGAAAAATAGACAACGGGTTAAATTATTTCTAATTCCAATTACACAGATCTTTGATTGTAGCTTGGAAATGTATGCCACTGCATGTACAGCAGTATTTTAATTCCATAATAGCAAAGTTCAAATGGAAACTTTATGGTTTGATGCTGTTGGTAAAGAGAACAAAAGAGTACTATCAGCATTATTGATAGATTTAAATCAAATGTACACTATTATTAATATTTTCAAAATATTTTTATGCTTGTATGACTTTTTAAGGCTCATTAAATTAAATCCATCTGACTCATTCCTACACAAATGGACATAAATTAATATATCTGAAAAATAATCTGGAAAATTTTAAGATGTCTCCATAAGCAGTTACACTTGTTTGTGATTAAAATTAATAATAGTCAAGAATATAGAAAAAAATGAAGAGCCTATTTAAAAATTTTGCTAACCATTTCCTCTTTGAGTAATTTTTTATTCCTCTAAGCATAAAACATTCATTAATTGTGGCGTTCATCTGACACCCTGTCCTAAGCCCTGTGATATCTTTATGCTAGTGTCTCATAGTTAAACTACTATTTTGTTACCTGGTTTTTCCTATTGGTTGCACATCTGGAGCTTTCTAATTGGGATCTCCATAGAGGCAAGAATTGTGTGCTGTTTTTCTTACTGTATTCTAATACATGCAGTAGAGGTAAAAAATAAGTATTTTTGGATTTTGTTTGAATTTTATTCTGAAATTGATGGTAAGCAGTTTTCTTAAATTAATAATTATAAACTATTTATAGCTATAATTAAACAAATAGAACAATGAATGTAATTTTAAGAATATTGACAATGATGGAGTGTTTTATAATGATCCATCTGAAATATGCTATTCTTCAATACTAGTGTACAGAATTGCTTGAAAATAAACTTTTCATTAAATAATAAAGCACTTTCAGTACTATTACAAATGCCACAGTTCCCTTGGACAGAGTTAATTGCTTATTCTCCTGGGCTCCCTTAGTCTTTCCTAGTGCCTCTGGCATACAATCCTTATTATAGTGTATTGTATCTGTCTGTTTATAGGTTTTTCTACTTTTTGGCAGAAAGTAGGTCTTCTATATCTTTGTTATGGAAGTTCCATGCAAAGACTCTGACCCAGAGCAGGTATTCATTAAATTTCATTTGAACGCTTGAATGAAAGGGTGCTAGACATTAGGGATATTCCAAATTACTGGGTTGTTCACTGGATCTTCGTCCCTCTTACCTACTTAAGGACAGGTCTTGAGCAATCTTCCCTTCTTTCTCATGCTGCATCAATTGTTCCCTTTCTACCCAATGATTCCCACTAGCATACAAACATGCTGTAATTTTGCCTGTCTTAAACAAACAAACCTCTTCACTCCCTAACCACCACCCAACTACCACCTTATTTCTTTGCTCCCCTTTACAGAAAAATTCCTAAAAGCCTCATTTATATTTTCAGTCTCCAATTCTTTTTCTCTTCCTCTCTCTTTTTTTCTAGCTTTATTGAGGTAAGATTGAAAAATAAAAATGTTCTATATTAAGGTTGTGCAACATAATTTTTAAGGTGCACAATGTGATGATTTAATATACATATACATTGTGAAATGATTACCACAATCAAGTTAACAAGTTAACATATCCTTTACATTACATATGGTAGTTTACCATATTTTTGTGTGTAGTATGTATGTGGTAAGAACTCTTAAAATCTACTCTCTTAGCAAATTTCAAGTATACAATGGAAAACATTATGGAGGTTCCTCAAAAAATTAAAAATAGAACTACCATAAAATTCATCAACACTACCTCTGAGTATAGATCCAAAGGAAATGAAATTGGTATCTTGAAGAGATAGCTGCACCCCTATGTTCACTGCAGCATTATTTACAATAGCTAAGTTATGGAAACAACCTAAGTGTCCATCAGTGGGTGAATGGGTAAAGAAAATGTGGTATATGTGTAAATTGTTTAATGGAATATTTTTCAGCCATAAAGAAAGAAATTTTGCCATTTGTGACAACATGAATGACCCTTAAGGACATTATGTCAAGTGAAATAAGCCAGATGCAGAAAGACAAATACTATATGACCTCTCTTATATGTGGAATCTCCTCCTTTCTCTTGAACCTTCACCAGTTAAGCTCTTGCCCCAACAATTCCAGCAAAACTGCTATTGTCAAGGTGACTAGTGTCTCCATGTTGTTAAATCCAAGAGATGATTCTCAGAAACCTTGACTTCTGTGACCTATTTGCAGCATTTGACACAGAGGATTACTCCCTTCTTGAAACACTTTTTTTACCTGGCACGCAGGACACTGTCCTCTGGTTTTCCTCCCCTCTTCTCTTTCTAAATTCACATGCATCCTTCAAATCTAAGCAAAAATGTAATTTCCTCAGGGACACTTCCTGAACCTCTTATGCTAGATGGGGTTTCTCTGCATTTGTTCAAATTGTAGTTTTTCTTCATAGCATGCCAGTGATAGTTTAAAAAAAAAGTATTTATTAAGTTAGTTGCTTGAATTCTGTCTCACTTCTAGAATGTACATTTCACAAGGGAGAGAAATTTCTCTGTTTATTGTGGTATCTCTAGCACGTAGCACAGTGTCTTAAACATAGTAACTGCATAATGTTTTTGACTGTTTACTTATTAAGAAAGTAAACAGGGAACCTTCCTCATACACTGGACCAAAAAAAGTCCAAGTGGTTTCTATTTTCATAGTTTCCTTCTCCTTCCTCCTGTCAACTTTCCATTCCCCTTCCTCTTACTTGTACTTCTCTGTCCTTCTCTCCCTCTCTTGCTTCTTTGGAAGGAAGGTAGTACTGTGTCAACCTGACGAACCTCCTACATTTTTCTAACAAATTGAGCCTTAGACAGCTGTTTAGTAAACAAGTCAGAACTAAAAGTCCTGCCTCCTGATTTCTTATCTAGAAACATTCCCATACTAAGTTACCCATGATTTCTGTTGAAACACTACATTGCTACTTTTTTTCAATTGTGTCTTTTTAAAAAACTCTCTCCCATAATATGCTAAAATCATTAAGTTTCAGGGTGATTAATAGCACCTGAGAAGCAATCTTCTCTCTTACAGTTGCCAAAGGAAAAAAGACCGCAGAGAAATTAAAGTCTGACAGACCCTTTAATACTCACAAAAAAATCTTTCTCTACAGTCTAAGAAGAAAAAAAATATACATATACACACATATACACATCTGTTCTGAATATTTAGCCAATATTTTGATGAAAATGAGTATAGTAAGGAATGTTAAGCTATAAGCATGCCACATACACCCCTCAAATTTCCCACATACCAGACAGAAAAATTACTTTCAGATGGTTGACTGCATTTCTAGGAAAACATCCCAAGGTTATTTAAGGTAGAGAATCACACATTTAAAAAGGAATAAAACTGAACTAAATGGAAAGTCAGTATTTTTTTAAGGTTAAAGGCAACATAGCTTGATTTAATAAAATAAGTAAGAATGGGCACTTTGATTTTTAGGGTCATATTTTAAAAATTGCTATACCTTGTTTGTGAATTTTCCTATTGCTTTCTAAATAAGTGATCTAGATTTTAAATGCAGAGGAATGAAAACTGTTGAATGAGAAAATTTGAACTGCATCAAATATTACATGGAACCTTTAACATTTGATGCCAAGGCTAATTATATTTTGAACCAAATTATCTTTTCTAAACATTTCACCAAGAGAAAGAATGTGCTCTACACATTGGAATTCTGAAAGATTGGTTTTCCTAGTTGAAATGTTGCCTATGTGCATAGAGACGATTTTTCTACATTAGAGGGTGTGGTGAGACTGGGAAGAATTCAGATGGCTTAAATACTAAGTGACAAAAGAGTTCCTAGCTCCTTCTGGAAGCAGGTTAAGAAAAAAAAAAAGAGCTCTGCTAATATACTTTTGCCCCTTGCTGTGCTCAGCAATAGATGTGGACAAGAAAGATGACATATGGGCATGCAAATATTTTTTGGTTAAAATCATCCTGTTTCAAGTTAAATAACTACAAATTAAAGCAATCTATTTTTTAAATCTTAGTAAAGCAGTAGCTTGAAAATCTTAACAAATGAAAGATAGTCACCCTTTCTCATGAAAAGTAAACAAGACAAGGATTAAGACCATCAGTTGATGACTCAATTGAAATAAACAAAATCACATTTTATAATAACTTTATAATTCCTTTCACATATTTTTTTCCTTTGGGATCCTATTAGTCAGTGAAGTTAGCAAGAAAGGTAGAGATGAAAAACTTAGGACACACCGAAGTTAATTTCTCAGGATTTCACTGAAAATCAGTATTGAAGTCAGCCTGTAAATACAGACTTCCAACTGCCTATCCCAGTGCTCTTTTCACTACATCAATTTGACTTAGTGATGAATTCAAGACCATTGTATTTAAAGAAAAATCCAATTAATTTTTCTTCAAAAATAATTCAATGACATGTCTGATTACTGTTTTTGTTGTTGTTGTTTAAGTGTCCCCCCAGTCAGTTTGCAACTGTTGCAAAAAATGCTTAAGGCTAGGTGAAGAGCTAATGGAGGATTAGCACACAAACCATGGCTGTAACTTTGTATTTGCTGTCCATCCTTTAAAAAAGATGGAAAACAGATTGGGTTGATATGATGTGTTACTTATACAACAATGCTAGGTTGTTATATGTATACTTCTAAATGGCTGTATATTGTTTTAATCATTTGCTCTAATGTCTTCAGTCATTAAGATAATCAGTGTTGCAATGTTTAGTCACCTCTTCTTTAATTAGATTGGATGCAACACTTGACATTGTCTATCTTCAGGGATCTACATCCTCCATGATTTCCAGCAAATTGTTTTGCAGTGATACCAGTAATTCTCTATGGAGCCTGGAGTATAGAACACCAAGCACTCACTGATCCTTCCAGTTAGTATTTGTTACTTCAGTTGGGACTTTTACCACAAATAAGATTTACTCTAGAAAATGGATTTTTTGCAAGATAAAAAATGAAGATGACATTCAACGAACCGTCTGCTAGGGTAGGCTTCAACTTAAGTTTTTTCAAATGCTTATCCGTAAGTCAGCTGTTTGGAATGTGAATTACAAAGCCATTTTATCATTGGTATATGGGTCTTTAAAAGGAGCTACCAACGTCTATTTCTGCATTTCCCAAAATATATTCCATCAAACAATAGTTCCACTGAAAGTTTAGTAAGTATTTTGTGACCAAAATAAAAAAAGATTCAATGTACAAATATATTTCAGAAACAATAAGCTAACTAAAATTCAACAAGACTTTCAAACCCTTTAGTATGCCACAGTGTACATTTATTAATCTCCAAGAAGGGGATAAAATATTCAGTTTCTCAATCTTATTCAACCACATAACCTTTTTTTCACAAAAATTCTCTTTCAGAATTGGTAACCTGAAGAACATATTTAGGAAAATGCTGGATTATGTAAGCCATGTTGTGATTTCAAAGCTAACACTAACCACTCTATTTAAATTTTTCCTAGCTGCCATTTATTACATTTTTTCCCACAGAGAAAATGCATTCTGATTTTAACTAGGGACAATGGGTATACTATTTCGGCCTAGAAAATATGCTAACTGTGAATAAATGTAGGTCTATCTTTCCTGAGCAATAACTTCCTAGATTCTTTGAATGAAAACAAAAGGGCAATTGGCCCTGAGTCATACAAGGGCTCTTTGATTTTCAAGTCATATATACCTACTTTTGCATTCAATTTATCTGCAGTTGATTCTTCTCAAATTAGCTAGGGTTTCTCAACAGCAGCATTTTACATTTGGGACTCGATCATTGTTTATTGTTGGGAGCTGTCCTGTGCATTACAGGATGTTTAGTAGCATCCTGGGCCTCTACCTAATAGATGCCAGTAGCACTTTCACCCCCAGTTATGACAACTACAAATGTCCTCAGAAATTGCCAGGTCCTCTGGGGGGCAATACTGACCACAGTTGAGAATCACTGAGTTAGAGTGTTTCTGTTCTTGGCTTGTTCATTTTGTCTTTAAGGGAAGCACTATTTCACCTAGTTCATATCTTTTTGTTAATTCATTTGAAGAGTTTCTTTTTTCCTCTGATAGTTGCATCAGCATTGTTGATTTGATTTGCTAATCTTTCCATTTTATCCACATATTAATACTCTGGAACTTTATTAATAGCTTTTTTCTTAATCTTTCTGTTTATCCATTACCTACAATAGTATCTTAAATTCTTTCAGGGTGATCTCTTTTTGCCAGGTTTCATTTCTTTGAGAGTCTCCAACTATTTTACTTTGCAAATTATTTTCTCTTTCTCTACTTTCCTCTCCCTCTCTTTTTAGAAACCAATCTTAAACTTTAAAAAGGTGTGTGATCTGTTTTTGTTGCAACTGCAAAAGGAATTGTTTTTTTCATTTCCTTTTCTGAAATTTCATTGTTAGTTTATAGGAATGCAATGAATTTTTGTACATTGATTTTGTATCTGCCAACTTTACTGTATTTGTTTCTTATCTCAAATAGGTTTTGGTGGAGTCTTTAGGGTTTTCTACATAAAGAATCATGTCATCTGCAAAAAGTGACAATTTGACTTCTTCATTCCCCACTTGGATGCCTTTTATTTCTTTCTCTTGCCTGATTGCTCTGGCGAGGACTTCCAACACTGTTGAAAAGCAATGGTGATAGGGGACAGCCCTGTCGTGTTCCTGATCTTAGAGGAAATGCTTTCAGTTTTTCACCAGTAAGTATGATATTATCTGAGGGTTTGTCATATATGGCCTTTATTATGTTGACCTACCTTTCTTCTATACCCATTTTATTAAGTGTTTTAATCATAACATACCTAGGAATAAACTTAACAAAGGATGTGAAGGACCTATACACTGAAAACAATAAGACATTATTAATAGAAACTGAAGACAACACAAAGAAATGAAAAGATATTCTGTGTTCATGGATTGGAAGACTCAACAAAATTAAAATGGCCATATTACCCAAAGCAATATACAGATTTAATGCAATCCCTATCAAAATCCCAACGACATTTTTTAAAGAAATAGAATAAAAATCATCAGATTTGTTTGGAACCACAAAAGACCCCAAAAAGCCAAAGCAATCCTGAGAAAAAAGAACAAGGCCAGACATATCATACTCCCTGATTTCAATTTATACTACAAAGTGACAATAATCAAAACAGCATGGTATTGGCAGAAAAGGAGACACACAGACCAATGGAACAGAACTGAGAATCCAAAAATAAACCCACATATATATGGGCAGATAATTTTGACAAAGGAGTCAAAAACACAATGGAGAACAGAAAGCCTCTCTAACAAATGGTGCTGGGAAAATTGGAAAGCCGTGTGCAAAAGAATGAAACTAGACTGCTATTTGTCACCATACACCAAAATAACTCAAAATGGATCAAAGACCTAAATATAGGATCTGAAACAATAACTTGCGTAGAAGAAAACATAGGTACTAAACATATGGACCTTGGTCTTAAGAGAGGATTTTATAAAATTGACTTCAAAGGCAAGGGAAGTAAAAGCAAAAATAAATGAATGGGACTATATCAAACTAAAAAGCTTCTGCACAGCAAAAGAAACCATCAACAAAATAAGGAGGCAACCAACTGAATGGGAGAAGATATTTGCAAACAACTCCTTCAATAAGGGGCTCGTATCCAAAATATATAAAGAACTCATGCAACTCAATAACCAAAAAAGCCAAACAATTCAATTAAAAAATGGGTAGAGGACCTGAACAGACACTTCTAAGAAGACATAGAAAATGGCCAAGAGATACATGAAAAAATGCTCAACTTCACTAGCTATTAGGGAAATGCAAAGCAAAACCACAACGCGATACCACCTCACACCTGTTAGAATGGCAAATAATAACAAGTGTTGGAGAAGTTGTGGGAAAAAAGGAACCCTCATACACTGCTGGTGGGAATGTAAATTGATACAGCCACTATGGAAAACAGTATGGAGGTTCCTCAAAAAATTAAGAATAGGATTACCATATGACCCAGCAATCCCTCTTCTGGGTATCTACCCCAAATATCTGAAAACATTTATCTGTAAAGATATATGTACCCCTATGTTCATTGCAGCATTATTCACAGTGGCCAACACATGAAAACAACCAAAGTGGCCTTTGATAGATGATTTGATAAAGAAGATGTGGTACATATATACAATGGAATACTACTCAGCTACAAGAAAAGGTGAAATACTGCCATTTGTGACAACATGGCTGGATCTTGAGATTACCATGCTAAGCAAAAATATGTCAGACAGAAAAAGTCGAGAACCATATGAATTCACTCATATGTGGGATATAAAACTGAAAGCAATAAACAAACAAGACAAACAAACAAACAAAAACTCATAGACATAAACAATAGTTCAGTGGTTACCAGAGGGTAAGGGGGGAGGAGGGTGGTAGATGAGGGTAAACGGGATCAAATACATGGTGATGGAAGGAGAACTGACTCGGTGGTGAACACATAATACAATATATAGATGATGTATTATAGAAATGTACACTTGAAACCTATATAATTTTATTAACCAACTAACCAATGTCAGCCCAATCAATTTAATAAAAGTTAAAAAAATGTGATTTACAAACAGAAAAATATTTAAAAACTACGTATACGAGTGTCAGATAAGTACTACACTTATCAGGGGGAATCACTTTATAAATTATATAAATGTATGTGGTGACCAGTTAGCTCAGTTGGTCAGAGCATAGTGCTGATAACACCAAGGTTGCTAGTTCTATTCCCGCATGGGTCACTGAGAGCTGCGCCCTCATATATATATATATATATATACACTCATATATATATATATATATATATATATATACACTATGCTGCATACCTGAAATTAATATAAAATAATATCGAATGTCAACTATAATTTAAAAAGTAGTCATAGGGTTATAAAGTACAGCATAGGAAATACAGTCAATAATATTGTAGTAACTATGTATGGTGTCAGATGGGTAATAGACTTATTGGGGTTATCACTTTGTGAGGTATATAAATATCTAATCACTATGTTGTTTTGCAGACCTGAAACTAATAGAAAAAAAAGAAATGAAGGAAAAGGTGCGGAGTCTGAATTGTTTTCAGAATTCTGATGCTATGAGGTTATAACTAGGCTCTTCTGCCTAGCATATGAGCTAGTGATTTCTATAATGGAACTTTAAAAAAAAACTTGGATCAGTTTCTAGTGTTATTATCTATTTGAATGCTCTTCCTTCTGCTTTTCAAAACCAAACCAAAAGAAAGGGATAAACTCTATTCATATTTCTTTTAATTGCTATGATTTGAATGGCTAGTTACTGGGTAGGGACGAAACTGAGGGAATACTTCTAGCCCTTTGTCATTTATTAAGTTCCTCTGTAGGAGAGGAGGAAGTGTTATCTTGATTCATCAGCACTTGATAATCTTTGGGATGTTTTTATATATGAGTAACAGTAATTTATTATGCCCCTTACGCACCATTTCTTGAGCACATTTTATGAGGCAAGAACAGTGCTAAGTATTTGACATACATTACATCTCGTTAAATCCTCATAAAAACACTATGAGTAGTACTGCTACTCCATTTTGCAGAAAAGGAAACAAAAGCATAACGAGGTTAAGGCTCAAGTTCAAGGTCAATCAGTTATCAAAGACCAAGCGGTGACACCAAATTCAGGTCTATAGGACCTCAAAACTGATGATTTGCTATTTCTACAAGTAAAATTATACAAATTGAGAAAGAGTGCCTTCCCTAGGTGATTACTCTAATTTTTACATCAGGAACAGAGTATTTTCTATTTCTGTGCCCAAATATTGCTGAACTACTTTTTCTTCAAATACTAGCCCCTTATCACTATCAGCTTGATGTTCAAAATTATTCTGTGAAACTAACCAACATGAAGTCTTTACAAAATATATCAAATAGAATTCCTGTGAGCATAGTATACATCTCATATTTCTGCATTTTTGACTAATTTATATTTCTATGGTTAGCTCTTCTTTGGAAGTGGTACATTTTATTTGAACACAGAAATTTTCCGTGGTTAGAATCCCATTTTTCTTTTCTCTCTAGCATAACTGATGAATGACTGCTGAATTTTTATCTGATAAGGGGGATAATTTATATTCAAAAGTCACAGGAAAGAGAGCAGGCTTGTATTTGGAAATAAGTAAGTGTGAATGTATTATATATACTTGATACTTCAAGAAATGTTTGAAATAATTCTGTTAATTATAACTTAACTGACCAAACGATAGAATGAAGTTGTAAGACAAGAGGAAAGGTGCTTTTGAAGTACGATAAGAGATCCTGGGACCTACAGACAAGACTGTCACCTCATATTGATAAAACTCAGTTTACGGTGTCATTGCCCATAGGCCCTCCATCATGCTGCTGTCAGTCATTTTAAGCCAATTGCTATTCATGTGGATAAACAGGACACAGGACTTGGTTTGAGTGGGAAATGGTCAGGTGTCATGTTACAGAAATTAATTTTTCTCAATGCATAATGTGTACAAATAACATTTATGAGGAGCATTTCTAAAACACTAGTTTTGCATGCATTCATGTGCTTTTTGTGAGGTCTTAGACTTTCAATAAATTAGAAAAGGTATGGATTGCTTCAAACTAATAATACTGTAATATTATTGTAAAAATATGTTTTCCTCCTATTCTTATAAAATATGACCAGTCATGGCCACAAAGGGACTCAGACAACTATATCTACCTTTTAGCAGGTTTCTATACATACGGGTAGAAATTTGCTATGATGGAATAGCAAGGACAAGGAGTCTGTGAATAGAGAGCAAAAAGGGAAAGCTGAGGAGAAATATTATCATGCTGAAAAGTTGCCAAGCAAATGAGCTCATCAAATTTGAACCTTTGCCTTTGAAACATGAGCAGATGAGATCAAATAGTTAAAGTGATTTAATGCTCTTCTTTTCTTCCCTTTTTTAATGTCACATGAAAGTTTCCTTTTTTATTTAACCGTTTATTCACCCCATCTTATTCTTCAAAAATTTAAAATGTCTTATTATTTTTATTTACACGTTGGGCTCTTTGAGTTCTTTTATTGTTTTTTCCCAGGTTATTGAGGTATGATTGACAAATAAAAAATATATATATAACATGATGACTTGATATACATATCCATTGTGAAATGACTAGCACAATCAAGCTATTTAACACCTCCATCACCTCAGTTACACCCTTTTTTGTGGTGAGAATACTTAAGATCTATCTTCTTAGCAACATTAAAGTTTCTACGTAATAATGACAACAGTGAAAATAAATACCTAGCACATAGTTGGCACTTTGCAGGCAATTCACAATGTGTTAAAGTCACAAAAAGTCAATGAGGCAGATATTATTATCTTCATTTAACAAATGAGAAAATTGAGGCTTAGAGTAACATCCCCAGTCCACACTGGGGTAATTACACGGCAGACAGGATTACCAAGTATGGCTGAGGCTTCAGCCAGTAATGCTAGTAACCACCAATTTAGGTTGCTTCCCCAACTGTACTTGGGTTTCCAGAAATTATTCTTGTCTATCTTTTTGGGAAAGTAAACCCTATTTTATGCACTCTGATTTAAAAAGGACATAACACACTGTTGCCAATTTTATCCTTCAATTTAGCCATATTTTCCTAAAGTCTGTCAGGGCCATGTCTATGTAAATGCATGTTTATTACAGTGCCAGTAAATACAAAACAACATGTGCAAGAACATATAATATCAGACCTAGTTCTGTTTTCTTGAAATCAAATCTTGAATTTGGAAGGAGTAATATGATTTGGGGGAATTATTTTCCTACAATTTACCAAATTATTTTCATCACATTTAGTTCACTGGTAGTACAATCAACAAATATCTATGGGTACTTAATCCCAGCTCTACCACTTACTAGTTGGGTAAGTTATTTAACCCTTCTGTAAAATAAGGATTCTATTCATATCTACTTCACAGGTTATTATGAGGATTAAATGGGTTCATGCCTTTTAAAGTCTTAATAGAACAGTGCCTGTCATACATGAAAACACCGCAGGCATTATTTACTTACTTTCTAGTAAATATATTTTAAACCTCACAATTGGGACATTTTCAAGTATTTTTCTTTACATCTGTGTTTCTTTGTCATTATGTCTAATAACAGAGCTTTCCTAAATATTTTTGTCTTATATACTTAACTTTAAAATATGGATGCACTAAAAGAATACAAGTACATATATATTTAACCAAAAAGTCGATACTAAGCACTATATCATGTTTCTCCTTTGCTTCTCAAAATCCTATCTAGACTCTTTATCATTTTAACTCTAAACCACTTTGAGTAAACAGGTAACCTGGGATGTAAAATAGGAGAGTAATAGTGGTTATGTTCATATACTTCATGATAAGGATATTTATGACTAAGAACTAAGTTGAACACTGTAAGGCTAAAGGAATAATACACTGCATTTTAAGGTATCACATGAGTGCTAACAAGTTAAATTACTGACACTTTCAGAAAATATCAAATGTGAACTTTTTGGTACTTTAGGTTTTGTTGCAATATATTTCAGCAGGATCATGTATTTTCATTATTATTAATTTTAAATCCAAGAGAATATTGTCACACTTGGGAGTCCATGTAATGGGATCATTTTATAAGTTAAAGAAGTTGCCATCAATTATTGCTTATGAAGGTTTGAGGTAATTTGTATCGGGGCCTTTAAAGTCTGGGCTGAGAGACTTATATGAACCTTCAGATAGCAGACCTAGGTTTGAGAAGGTGCCACGTATTTGGTGGGAAACCCCAGATGATAACTATCCATCATTTAAAATTCAGTATAAAGGTCACTTTTAGTTATGTGATTTCCCAGGCAGACTGGGCTTCAGCTCCTGGGCTACTGCAGTACGTTGTTTGCACATCCCTACTCACCTAAAGTGACAGCAATGCATCTCTGTTTGTTTCTTCCCTCTGGGTTATGACTACCTTCCGGGAGGATTTAGGTTTTATTCATCTTCGCATCCCCAGTGCCTGGCTGATTTTATGTATACAACAAAAATCAGCTGAGTTAACAAATGAGTTAATCTTTGGGAAAATTATGGCCACAAATTCATGTGACAGGTAGATTTTATTACTGAAGATCTGATTTTTAAAAAGGTAAATACATTAAACTGTTAGTTACCTGGAACGACCTTCAGGTTGTGCCAGGGAATCTCCACTGAAGTATAAGTATCTCCATTGAAGGTTAAGATTACATTTTAGTTTCAAAAGTTTAAAAGAAAAACTTTCAGGATCAAAAGTAAAACAACTACTTTTTTTTTTTACTTACTTATCCCCTTTTAAGCCTATGTACATTTCTTTGCTCCTACGATGTTTACAAAAATATATGAACTATCTACAGGATATCTATATTTTCTTAAATTTAAACAGTATTCTATTTTATTGGGAGAAATATGATTTGTGGAACATGATGGAACTAGGTGCTTTAAACTGTAGTCTGACGGGACTAAAAATTCATAGCCATTCAAGTAAGAACCTAGTAAACATATGTTTTATAAAGCTATCAGTAATCAACTTCATCTGGTGATTATAATTTATCCTTGAATTAAACATTCTTATCTACTTCAACAGAAGTAGAAAATAGCCAGAAAATACTGGCACATAAAAAAGAAGAGTTGATATACACTACTGACTATCTAATAACAGTCAATAAGTACTTGTGGAATGAATGAATAAAAATAAAAATATTATGTGGTGGGGCAGAAGTAGGGGTAACAAAGATGGCAGGCTTTTTTACTGCAGAGGTTTACAATAGGGGAGAAAAGTAAAGGTGCAAATATGTTCAAGTTATGACAGTTCAAAATAAGTGCCACCAGAGTAGTATAATTGAGGGGCTATGCTAAAAAATATCATTGCTTATTCTTATGATGGAAGAGCACACATACAGAGAATAACACAAGTAAGATAAGTATGATTTCTATTCCTTAGGATAATTTCGAAGAAAACATGATTATTATTAAAGAGCTGAAAGGAAAGAAAGCATGTGTATTAAAGTACATAATGACCAATCTTTTGGGACCACAGGAGGGAGGCATATGGCCATGGTGGACAAATAAGGGGGATAGGTGGAAAGGGAATGTTAAAAACAACTTTCCTTCTGCTTAGCTGCCACTCATCAAGTCTGGATTAATCAGAAAGCACCCTGCCCTTCCCAAAATATAAGTTCCTAACTAAAAATGATTACTTTGAAAACTGGAAAGGGAGGAGCACAGACTTCCAATGAAATCCGTTCGTTCTTGCAATTGGACTATACGTTTTTAGTACTTTAAGTTTAGGCAACTTTATCTGCCAATCTGTTGGATATACTATATCAATTTTAAGTGTTTGTTGACTGGGTTACTTTCTTGGTCATGCATGGAAAAACAGGAGTCAAAGATAAAAAAACCCTAGGGATGGTAACTTTGGACCTGTCTTTGTTTTAAACATGGTACATCCTTCCTATTTAAAATCCACTCCTACTCAAATTTTGCAGCTTCCTAAAAAACATAAAAATTGATATGAGGTTTTTCTCCAGAAAAGTCTATCTAAAGATTTTTTTTGTAATCCCTGAGGTGTAAGGATGTAATTCTACTTTAAATAAGTCATGTTAACAATAAGTTTTCATTTTAAAAAAGGAAAAACACCCTTGAATTATTCCAATTTGGCAACATCTGACATACAAAAAATTACACGTGATTCAAAAAGGTTTCCATAAACCTTTAATGAACGACAATGCTACCTACTGTTCTTGCTTACCTGTGGAAAATTTAGAATAATTTTTAATGTCAGGCCTCACATTGTTGAGATTCCACTTAGAAGCACATGATACACACAGATCAATTCCAAAAATACAAAAGCTATCAATTTATTTTCATAATTCAAAAGCCTATGAAAAGAAATTGAGAGTCTCATGCCAGACATGTTCTTATACCAACATAAGAACTCTTACCGTAAGTTGGGGTGCTTTCTCGTCTTCCTTGACTACTTGATCTTCCTTTTTCATATTCGTAGCAATACAAGACAGTATCTTCCTCGACAATATTAAACCTCTTTCGATATTCCTGATCCAGAAAAGAATTTGGTGATTCAGACCCCTTATGCACTGGCTTGCCCACCATATGTCCTCTTAGGTCTTCACAAGGAAGATTTCCTTTTTCATCCCTAAAGAAAAGGGAAAGGAAAAGGATGCAGGAAAATGTTAGGGTGGTAAAATGGTAGAGGGTTTAAAATAGAAATGATATCCTTACCATATAATATGTCTTCTGATCTTTCCAAACTTTAATGTTTATAGGGCAATTTTTAACTATTCCTATTCTGAAGAAAAAAATTGCTGAGGCTCAGAGTGGTTAAATGAGTTGCCTAAAGGTCACACAGCTAATAAATGACACAGCTAGACATGGGTCATTGATCTTTTAACTCCTGCTCTAGTCCATTTTCACTGCACTATGACATAGAAAGGAAATCATCTTAGCACAAAAGTTGCTTTTAGTGCTCAAGACAGTAGGTGAATGTTAACAATATACCTTTCTTTCGCTAGTTTACCTAACTGATTCATCGTAATATTTGCACTGCTTAAAAACAAAGATGTGTTTAAGAACTATGATAACAACTCTGTAAGGGTACTGTGGTCTTAAGAATGGAATCAGCACTGTATAAACTGATACTGTAAGAATGTCAAACAGCTTGTTATTAATTTAAAATAAAACATAATGAAAAGAATCACTCTCAGTATTTAAACTCTATGTATCTCAATTATAAGTAAAAATATATATTCACAGAACTCATTCTAAATGGACATATCAAAATTTCATCACACATCAGCAACATTTCTATTAGAGAGAGTGGAGAAACCTGATAAAATATGGAGTTTAAGAATTAGATTTAAAATAATGGCAAGTTGGTTTTTCTTCTCTTGGATTCTAAAGAGAAAGATCTCTACTACACTATAGGATTCCTAAAACTTATTCACACATAGTATTAATCACACAGCCCAGGTGATTTGGCCCATAATGAGTGATATTTTAGTAGAAATAGTCCATTTAGGATTGGTTTTATTGAACCTTGTTTATTTTATGTTTCACTGACTAGCTATGAAATTTTTGTTAGAACACCTTGTCTTTTAGAATAGGACTATGAATGTAAATACAACGTTTCTTCCCTTGTGGATTATTAATTTTATTTCTTCCTGGTTCCTAATTGTTTCTAGTTCTCCCCTAAAGCGTGTCATGAATGCTATCAAACCAGATAAAAATTTAATTTTATGTCAAGTGGCAAGACTTGAAATCTTAAATCAACAGAATAAATTGAATTACAACCAGACAGATAAATAGAACAAATTTTTAATTGACATATAGCATCTTCTAAGATGGCGATGAGCTTATAAATCTAATGTTAATTCTGAAATATGAGTTTCAGTTCAGCAAAATACTATATTTCTGTACTACAGTATACCATATTTTTATATCCGTATGCAAATGTCTAGATTAGGTTTGTCCAAATGAAGAGAACTATATCCCTAGTCTTTGAAATATGTAGAAAGTAGTAAATAATATTCTCAAGACTGACTGAATCAGCAAGCTTTATGTATTTAACTCATCACAAGGTGAGGTTGCCATTTATATTGTCATTCACTCTTTTTTAAAAAGTAAAGTTTTGCTTCTTACCAAACTGTAACTATATACCTAGTTCTTAGGCAAATTCAAGAAAATAAATATAAAATCCAGGCAGAATGTTCTGTTCAGCTGGCTAAAAACTTTTCCTGAACAAATTGCCTGGTGCTTTTTGTTACTGTTAGTCCTCTATCAAAAAAACCCCAAAACAAAACAACCCAAAAATTGATACTGCAATTAGCTTGGAAACAGCCCTAACCAACTCGGGGCCCTGGAGTAAGGTTATGCCTACCTATATGTGGGCAGACTTTTCTATTTGGCCTGTGACATACTCGTAAATGTTAATGCACCTGAGGTCACAGGGTGATCTGGCCCTAGTTAACTCACCATGCTCTATTTATACGGGCACACCCTGGGGCAGACAGTTGCAAGGGTTGGTATTGCTTACTCTAAAATGATATGAAAGAGGGGCCTTATGCCAACAAGGAAGATTTATTAAACGTATCTATATATAATTCACTCAATAAAGTTGTATTAAGAAAAATACAAACCAAAACCAAACGTTGCAGTAAAATGAATTGATACATGTACGAGTATACATAAGTGGTGCCTGTGTGTGTATGTATTCACACCATTAGCCCCTGAATAACTGAATGTATTAATTCATTCTGCTGTAAAGATTAAAAAAACTTTTCATAATGTTATATATTTATATATGTATGTAATAAATCTACATTTTTGTTCTAAAATGGATTTAAGGGAACAAATGAAAAGTTAGGAGTACTGCTTTAGTGGACTTTCTTTATATTTAACAACTCACAGTAAAATTAATAAGAGAAATTAATGCTTAAACTTCATAGCTGTGCAAACACCTACAAATTCTTGATTTTCATCACAGAAAATAAATTTGGTTAACTATAAAAATGCACTATAGACTACGAAAATGAAACTGTATAAGATATATAATAAAAGACATAAGATATATAATAAAAACTGACTACATTTTACTCAACATACGTGAGTGTTTTCTCTTTTAGAGCAAAATGCACTTTTGCAACCACACTTTTTTCTGGAATAAATGTGTTCAAAAATTGTAATCACATGAAAAAGAATTCTACCTAATTTGACAACTAGCCCTACAATTTTTAAGGTTTTTTTAATTTTAAGATGAGAAAGTTTTTATTTATAATTCAAATTAACACCAAAATGCCTATCCTATATAAACAAAAAAATTTTAATATAGGAAAGAAAGAAATCTTCAGGTGAATTAAATTAGGTGAACATATTCATAAGCAAAATGAGAAAATGGAAAAAAAAGTGCCAAGGATATATCTATAAAAAGAATGACAACTGCAAAAACCTTTATGAATATAACTTCAAGTCAAACCAGAAAATGTAGACAATTTATACAAAGGAACTTTGATGCATGGATTGTTCTGATTGTGCTATATCAAATGACTGTGTGGCTAGGTAACTAATAATTTGACTGAAAATATGTTTAGAATATTCTGTTAAATTACACACTCGACTAAGAATCAATTAAAGTAAGATAATACAAACTATTGAATTTTACTGAAAAGTATGGAGCTTTCAAACAATACTGACAAAACAAGTACCACTACGTTGATACTTCAACATCTCACATTCTCTAATGTTTTTTAATATCATGTTCAAGCTGTTTATTGATTTCAGTATATTGCCTTAATCGTATCTGTACCACCCTCAGAGGACAGAACTGAATCATTTTACTTTTTTGTCTTCTGAAATGTATTTTAAATACTTTCTGTCTAGGAAACACTTTCTTTTTAACAAGTTCCTCTATACCCAAGAGAAAAGGAAAGAACATTAAAAAAACTGCAGAGATTTGATAAAAATATTTTGATGTTTCTTAACCATTTGCACTAAAACAAAAATCTTTCCAATTAAACTGAAAAGAAACCAAAAAGTGAGTGACCTCCTATTTGAAACACACATGCTTCATTGCTCCTCACACAGAAGTACTGGGAAAAGTCTGTTGCTATCTTAATAGAATTAAAATGCAACTTGTGAGATCATATGGTATTTGTCTTTCTCTGTCTGACTATATATGTGTGTGTGTGTGTGTGTGTGTGTGTGTGTGCTATGTGTATAGTTACAAGAAGCGGAGTACAGCATTAGGAATAGAGATAGTGGAAATGTAATGGCTGTGTGCGATGTCAGAGGATGGGGGGAGGGGGGTTGACACAGTGTGAGGGATATAAATGATAAAATGTTTAACTATTACTTTGTTTTGTGCACCTGAAACTAATAAAAAAGACCAAAAAGATAAAAAAAATGCAACTTGTGCTTTTCTAGAATACCAGATGCATTTGTACATCTGATTGTACATTTAATATAAGACTGTAAATTATATATTAGAAATATTTGTGAAATGCCAACTTAGTAAATTATATCTTCTCATAAACCACTTTCCCCCAGCTATATTTAATTCTCAAAAATAAGAATTAAAATGTTTATAAAACTGACTGTAGTTTTATTACCAGGTGACAACACAGTATTTGTAGACATGCCATGTGTCATGTAGCATTTAGATTGTAAAATGCCAGTACCATCATATTTAATAGAACAAAACATTAAGTATATTAAAGTAAAACATAATGAAAACTAATAAAAACAAGGAATTTCAGTTCTTTTACATACTGAAGAAATTTAATATTACGTATGACTTGAAAACAAGACACATTAAATTACTGTTTTGGAATGACTGTACAACTAACTTAAAAACTGAATCAAATTCCTTGTAATTGATATCAATTATCCCCATTTAGTGCTGGCCCTTTTCCATAATTTTTGTATTTCAGAAGGCTGGATATCAGAATGCTTTTGGACAGAATGTATTACAGTACCAAGTTCTATTCTTCCACACCTGCCAGGAATTTCAAATGAGAATCTGCAAATGAAATGGAGATACAGTCTCAAAAAATCTAGAAAATAGATTTTCAAGGCGGCTCATTCTCTTGCAAACCCTCTCTACTTTTTGAAAGAAACATTAATGAACTAAATCAAGTGAAAATTGTAGATACAGAAATATGTGGGGGAAAAACCACATTCTCCCTTATCATCACCCAGAAAACCAAAAACTCCCTCATTACATACATTTACGAAGGCATAAGAGTTATCAATAACTTTCTCTTTTAGAAAAAAAGTATGAAATGCTTCAAAGGAACCTGAGATTTCCAGGGGCTTCTTCACCAAAGAGCCTCACCTGTTTTTCACTTCTTAAAATAATCCTAATTGTTATATAGTGTCACTTTACTATTCTTTCCTATTATGAGTTGTTTATAAGTTATTTATGCATAGCAAGTGTTTCATACATATTAGTTATTATTACTAACCAAAGTATATTCCTATAATGCAATGATTTTCCAGAATGTGTTCAGAATTCCCAACTGAGAAACTATTCAAGGTGTTCCTTGAGAATTTGTTTCACAGTTTACATGCAGTTAGGTTAGTCTTTGCCTAGAAGCTGCCTAGAACAACAAGAGAGTTAGTTTTATACCTGGGAATATATGGTTCTGCAGGAGGAGGGGGAATGTAGAGATCCTGGAGGGCAGAACTGTCTCTTTTGGTGGGTGTACTGATGGTGCTGGAAGGCGTGGCAACGCTGCTTGTGGGACTTCTAGGTATAAGAGGCTGGTTAAAATGAAAAAGAAAATACATACGCACACAAACAACACACAAAACAACAACAACGACACATAGTTATCATTTTAAAATGATCTATTTCTGCAAAATTTTTGAACTTGGCTGAAATTAAGAAGCGCGTGGTTATTTAGCATATGGATATTCTTTTGAATCTCCAACAAACAAATAATTTATTACTTCAGAGGTTTCCACTTAGTTCCCAACTCACCTTATTCTATGGTATTACCATGTAAAAGCTGTTTACACAGTACCATGCAGTGTTTCATAATGGGAAGATTTATCTCAACGTCAGAAACTTATTTAAATTAAATTTGCTCTGTTAGAATCCCGCCTTTGAAAGAAAGACAATAAGGAGTAACTTCCAAAAGAATTAGTTCACTCACATCCTGACTGATATACAAGAAAGATATTTCAGACCTTTTCCCAGAAAAGATACACCATACTCCTAAGTTAGCAGAATGTCACAGATTTTCAGAAAGGTTACATAAATGGAGTATGAAAGGCCAATATGAGAGAGTATTTTCTAGGAAAATGTACTTTTTTCTATAAATATAAACACAACTAACTGTCTTCTCAAAGTCATTTTATGGTACATCTTCAAAAATATGGTGATTAGTGTGACACAATAATTTCACCTTTTATAGGCACACACATTTATCATTGTCTAAAATAATCTTTAGTTCCATATCTACAGATCTCATTTTCATGCCTGCATTTAAGTATTAAATATTTTTTTTAAATTAAACAATACATCAGGATGCATTAACTTAAGAGCACCCCCAATTCTAAGCTTCACAGCATTTGGAAATGATCTTGTGGTTTGAGAAACTATCCTAAAGTGAAGCTAAAATTCACAAATTTTCATGTTTGTCTTACAGAGCTCACTGATTAGCTACATACACAATAACATTAAAGATAAGAATTTTAGTGCAATCGCAAACACAAAAGTAATGACCACAATATGAACTGTATCTTCACATGAAAAGATGTTGCCATTTTAGCCAGTATGAAAACACTTTGAGCATATCTATATAGACCCACAGTTTCATTATTTTAACACATATTGCTGGACACTCAAAAAATGGTATATTACAACTATTTTATATTGCGACAATACTTTTATACAAACAAAATATGTTCAAAAAGCCAAGCATAAATACAATGTACAATGTAGGTCACGAGGGTAGGCTATGTAGTTTATAATTCAGTTCACAGTTCTTGACCTCCCATGTTACACAGCTCACCTTAATAGCTTGAAATCACACATCCCGCCAAAACGACGGTTAAGTTTTAATCTACGTGAAATAGAAATTAAAGAAAGAGGGAAGGGAAAAATAATTGATAATTTATTTTGGGACTCTATAATACTCTATCTCATATGGCATGAAAAAGTCAGAAACTTTACATGTTGAGAAATTTTGAGATATGAAAGTATGCAGTCAAAACTATTATGTTTACCTATGCTGATTTTGGAATAGTATCCAGTGAAACTATGCATGTCTTTTAGAAACAAAAATCACAGTAATGGGAACTCCTGAAGTTATGTAGGTAATCAGGAATCACCTGTACAGATGAACACCTGAAACCTGAGGAAATGAAGATTTGTATTCTTTCTAGGGATGTATTACATTCCTCTACAACAGATCTTTGAATGATGGGTTCTTTAGATCAAGTATTAAGACATATATATATATATATATATATATATATATATATATATATATATATATATATATGAATGATTGTTTGATGTGACTATAATTATTTTCCACTCTGTCAGGACATTTTGGTATTAAATACAGATGACATTGAACAGTAAGTTTGACCAAAATTCCATCATTATAGAAATGTAAGGAAAACACTCATTACACAGTACATTCCTTTCCAAAACTTGCCAATAGATGCACTGTGAGGGAAAAACTTGTATTTGGTATGTCTTTTAAATGCGCTAATATCTCTCTTAAAATATCCTAATACTTCAAGTGAACTTAAAAATAAGTTCTAAAAACATAAGTACTTAAAAATCTAACTTAAAATTTTATTCTCTTTCTTCTCTTCCATGGTCACTATTTCTTTTTGAAGACTTTTCTCCTTTCATTTTACCATCTATAGAACTAAAGATAATTTTTCTTGGTTAGTACCTATCCCTGACCTCCCCAAAGAGGAAGGAAGGAAAAAAGTAGTAGTAGTAGTAGTCAATGTTCACAAGCATATTTTAAATACCCCTGTCGTGTAAGGTAAGGATCAACAGAATATTTTATTCTGCCTGGACTATTAACCAGGATTGTCTACATAGGGTACTTGTGCCTTTCCCCTTCCAGGAAATTTAAATATTAGCATTATCAATTTCCTTCAAATTGTTATTCTTTTCTTCTAGATCTCTATTTTCAGCAAGGAGTTGCTATTAATGTTATCAGTTAACGTGATTTGCTAGATTATCAAATACATAGAAGAAAAACACTCTTTAATATGTTTAAACAGATTACAGGTTTGATTGTGCCAGCTGGTTCAATTAATTGAATTGGTTGATAAAAACAACTTGTTCTTTCAGAGAAAAAAAATTAGTCAATCCTCTTGTTTAATTCAACTGGCTAGTTATTTTATTAACTGGTAAATCATAGAAAACATTTCCACTGGTTTATCATACAGATATAATCTGGCTAATCAGTATGCCCTGTACCAAGTAAAGCACATGGTAAATATTAAATGTATTCAGTATATTTTTTGTCTACTAATCGTACTATTTTGTCAAGCTAATCTGAACTAAAAAGTAAACATTCTTCTTGAGAAACTCATTTGAAAAAATAGACATTAAGCAATGGAAAAATAAAGCATGGTAAAGTAAAAGCGTCATGGGAAAATGAAAATAGCTATTTAACCCAAAAGGAAGTCTTTGCGATATTTTAAAATTATAATCTCCTAATTTTTTTCTAAGTTTGTACAAGAATTGAAAGAGTACAAAATTAAATGATTAATAGAATGAAAGGCAAAATTTGCCTAAATCAAGCCCAGAATAAATGATGCTATTAGCTAAAATTATCAGTGAGGAATTCCTATTTGTAACAAGTGGCATTAAAATTACACTTACCACCAATAACCATTTAAGTCTGTGAAAATACACAGAGTGTGACAAATAAAGGTTCCTTCAAATCAAAAAAAGGTGTCCTTAGTATCAGAAACAATTTCTTAATATGTGAGTATAATAATGCAGAAGGATAGCTTCTCTCTTGGCAACATCTAACTTTCACTTATTTGTTCATAACATAGTATAAGAAAAGCAGTTACCACTGTACCATTAAGAATTTCTAATTTAGGGAAAAAAGTAGAAATAATGGGTAATCTTTCAATTTTACCATTTTGATTCTTTCTCATATTGGTCAAGTCTGTACGGGAAGAGAATTAAGAACTATCATCACTTATGGATAAAATACAAGGGTATTTTAAGACTACATCTTGTTACTCAAGTAAGCATGAAGCTTCAGTATGACTTGATCCACTATCGTATGCAATCAAGTATGACATGGATCCATTTTTGCATTCTATACAAAGGCATTTATTTCCTGGAAGGGCCTTTCATAATATTTAGGTTTCAGATCTAAATGTTCCTAGTGACATAAAGTTCTCCTTCCACAGATTCAGTGAGGCCTCAACAGGGAAGATGCTTTTGCATATATGCTATTATTCTTCTAAAACAAGTCTATGATACATTTCTGGGGGCACTGGTATGCACTTCTTAAAGTATGAATCCTAAATAAAGTGATCACACGCATCTCTTCAAAATTACATTTCTAACCTTAGGTCAATTAATGATAATTACTACTGTCAACAGGACTCAGAAATCTACTAGGTAAAACGTATACATACAGTTTTCATATTGTCAGTTTGAACTATATAAATACTTTCAAATTGTATCTCACAATATGGCATAGCACAAATCTTCCTCTGAATCGTGAGTGATGACTTTAACGATAATATCCTACTCATCCAGTTTAAACAGCATTGGAAGATTGTGCTTATTGTAAAATAAATTTTTCAGCTTTTGTAAGGGATCACTGAAATCTCACTTTAAATCATCTGATGGCTCAGGTCTTTTCCTTGTGTCCTTAATTATGACATATCTATGGTACTGAGTACATTTGGGAGATATCAGTGTACTTCTGAAACTCCTATATCTTAAGGACTATAAGAAAAGAACTTCAATACTAAAGAAGCTACATTCGATGTTGACATTTTACTTGAAACCGTTTACATTTGAACAACTTTTAGCGAGCATATCTTAGTTTGGTTGTCCCTCTGTCTGGTTAGTGACCCAGCTTTCATAGAGCTATAGAAAGTCTTGAATGGAATGACATAAAGACAGCCCCAACATTAAAGATTAAGACAATGCATTACATGTTTCGCAGTTATCTCTAAAATTAATGCAAAAATCACAAAGAGCTTACTTTGCCCTCCAGGGGGAAAATATCCATTGAAATGTGAATGATTACATCAAGTATAAAACCTGGCCATTTACTTTACTTTTAGGAATAAGCACAGACTCAAATGCATCACAATACCCCATTATTCTAGCACAGAACATTCACACAAGTCCTTACTCAGTTCAAACACGTTTTTATTGTAATTCCCAACACAAGTACCAGAATATTGCTTTATGTTAGTAACTCTCTTCTTAGTCATCTAAACAAATGCTCCATATTCTAAATTTTGGTAGGCAAGACATTGCATACAATCTTTTAAGTTTCTCCACCATATAAAAAATGTTAGATCTAATTTGGAAATTTATCGGGCATACTTTTTCCTGGGTAAGTTGTTCTTAAGTAGTAAATTATTTGAAAATCACCTAAGGGAAATGCATGTATTCAAAATTCTCCCACTCTGTTTTTTCACAGCTTTTTCTAGAATACAAATTTATAAATACAAAAGAATCTTCTTTTATAAGCATGTAATCTTCCCTTTCCTATCATACTACCAAGAAAACAAACATTTTTTTCCCACCACGGATTTGATCAGGAAACCATATCTGTATAGGTTAAAAAATACAGACATATGTGCATAAGATATGCATACAGTTACCCATTATACAACTAATATGGACTTTAGAGTCACACTACAAAATGGCTTTTTCCACTGAATCATCAAAATTTGTACATTGCACTACGACTAGTGTATTTATTCTTTTTTGCTGTCCAGTCTTACTGGCATAGTTAATACTGCAACATTAAAACTGGACTTCCAATTTTTTTCAAATTACAGTAAACATCATTTTTAGGGTATCAACTAAAGAAAGAATGGGTTGAAACTAAAGGATAAAGAAACTAAAAATATTTTATTTAGATTATTTTCATTTTAGATTTTTTGTAGTCAGTGTTAACATTTTAAAAGCATTTGGCTGAAAAGCACAAATATGATTCAGATACCGTAATTAATTTGCTTCAACATTGGTTAACAAAAATTGGATGTGACAATTGCTTGCAGCTTTTTACTAATGTGAGCATGAAAAACATATAACTGTTTCTGCCTTCCAGTCAGCACAATTATATTTTTAGTTAAAATTTATTTTCTTCTCTAGTGCCATACCTAATATTGTTATCTTTCTCTTAAAAACATGCTGTAAAACAAAGCTCTCAGAAACATGCACTTTGCTACTAATGGTTTTTTCAGTCACCCCAACCATAACTTTGATATTAAAATATTAATAAACTTTATTATTGCTTATGCTTTTTTTTACAGAATGACTTCAACCATTCATACCTGTATGTATTTAAAATGTAACATAACCAAGTACTGTTTTTCAGTTGTTACACCAGTTGATAGACAAAATCAACTGCTATGACTATTTGCTTTCCATTTATTTTCCTGCTCAAAGTTAAATATTCTGTAAAAATGGCATCAAGGTAATACTAAGCAATAAAATTTTAAAGGAAAAGCACAAAACCACACAAGAAACGATCACATCAATATAAGATTAATGGATTAGAATACAGTTTAGGAACATAAGTCTAATGATACTGCTTGATGTTATTTTATATAAAAATGTGTTTAATAAAACCTCTATCAGTATGTTGAATTCCATCATTGATTTTAATGATCATTTCCAATGCATTCTTACAAAAAAAAAAAAACAACCCAAAAAACTGGGTTCTTAAATGATTTTAAAAATTGTTGATTCCCAGTGATTTCAATCAACATTCTTGTCAGTGTCCAGCTAATTCTCCCATACATCTCTTTTAAGAAAAAAATGACACTGCCCATGCATGCCCATGACCTACCCACACTAATTTAAAACTACAAACATCAAAAAAATATACCTGGAGGTTTATCCATAGTCCCCTGGGATTTTTTCATTGAATTGGAAGAACTGAACCATAAGCAATCACTGTGCTTACAAAAATCCAGGACATTAGGGGAGGGGGCCACTAAGGACATATTTTTAAAAACAGCTCTCGGAAAGCAGGGAATACTTGGTTTGCTTTCTTAGGATAAAAGAGTCTGTCTCAGGTAAAACATCTCTACTATTTATAAATGGGTGCAGATGACAACAGAATTCAATTCCAAATTAAATCTGCTTGTAGTATTTGACCAAGGTATATTTCAGTTCAATTGCAAAATGTTTGAGAAATCACGAATTTAACAAGAACTGCCAAATTTCATGAAATGTACTAATGAAATTGCTCCATGGGCATAAAGCCAAACTGTATGCTTTTGTTTATTTGGCTATAATTTCATGATTTTCATAAGAAATCCCAAATCAAAATTCATCATCGCAGTTGATTAATAATAGAAGTCACTACCCTTTAAAATATTTTTAGAGATAAAACTTCTTTCATCAAAAAACATGTGGATTCCACAATCTTCTACCTTAGGATAGATGGGTTATGTTTTATTTGTATAGGTACAAATTATTTCCTTATTAGTTTAAAAAATAATAATTCCTTATGTTAGAATAACGTTGTTTTTTAAAATACAGGTATTAGTGTGCACCTCCACACTACACAAACATTGCCATATTTTATCAGAAAATGCTAGCAGATAAATTAAACCCAGTACAGTATAAGAAAAAGTTGAAATAAACATATTGAATTAAATAAATGCCACAGATTGTTTCTTTTTGTAACCTCTACTTTAAATAATTATTAGACTATTGGTATACCCTATGAAAAAAGAAATGACCTAATGTCCAATTCTTCAGGTTTGAACACTGGAGATTTATATTTAGGTGAGTCAATGGGCATTTTAGCTGCATTGTATTTGTACACATACCAGAAGCAAGAATACAATAAGAATGGTGCTTGTGTCTGCAGAGCGGATTGTTACTACATTAAGCACTTATGTTTCACATTCTTAGCCACTAGGAAAAAGACGTGGACTTAGGCAAAGTCACAAAAGAATCCAAAACTACCTGCAAGATTTTCTCATCCCACTATTTCTTTAACTTTTCCCCCTGAGGGGGCAGTCTACCTTCAATCTCCAGATCCTGGTACCCTCAGGTTTTGTCCATCTTTGCTTGTATCAAAATATACATGCTATAAAAATTCTGACCAGATATGTTTCCATTATGCTTCCAGCATCTTTGTATTTTAGCACAGGCTAAAGCCTTAAGGTCAAGAAAGAACTCTGTAATGGTACAATTTCAGGTCTTCAAAATAGGTTCCAGGGAGATTTGGTGGTGGTGGTGCTATATGTTAGAGGACTTATCCATTGTCCTTACTCCTAAGATCTTGTTTTACCACCACTAGGGAGGATTTAATTAAAATGAATACTTTTCCTTTTGCTCTGTAAAAAGTTAACCACTGAGGCAATTTTCAAAGAAGTTGAAAGCAGGTTCTCCCCATAGTAGTGTTTATCTATTAAGGCGTTGAGCTTGGGCAATATGTTCAGGTAAACTAAATTCAGGTGAAATAACAAATTTACAGAAATGTCGATATATACAAGCACTTATATAAATGCTGATTTTCTTTTATCTTATTTCAGCGTTCTGAAAAAGTAAATTTACAAATATACTCAGAGTAACTGAATAGGCAATGAGAAAAAATATAATTAGTGATCTGATGAGGCACATTTCTTGGCATTTGGGAATGGACCTAAAAACAGTGCCTTAACAATCTATTATAATTACATTCTAATTAAAGAATGATGTGAGGTCATTTAAAAAATTGAAGTCTTTATTCTCTAGCTTTGAATATACACACCAAATGCATATGCAGCAAAAAAGAAACGTTGGTCTTTCCATTAGTTTGGCATTTTATATAAAACTAATTCATAACTAGATATTGTCATTACCTTAATGCTCCAGTTTGTGCTTGTGGAAAAGAATCTAAAAGGGGACTAAATTAGCAATTTATTTTCTAGAGATATTCCTTCAGAGTTCATGGATCAACAAGAAACTAGCAGTTGTTTTTTTTCGGTGTTCAATATGAAATAGAAGAGGCTAGAGAGAAATTGTTAAATTTAACTACACATATATAGAGAAGAAAACCTAATGGCTGAAAAGTGTGGGCCTCCTCTTCAGGGTACCCACCTCTCAGACTTTGAAGAAGGATCTTTAAGGAAGACATGTCAATAGAAAACTACAGAGTGGAACAACAAAGCAACTTATAATGCAGCAAGAAAATAAAATGATGTGATGGGAAAGTCTGATCTGTTAATCTATGACTTAATGAGTTGAACATTGAACTCTGAATTTTAATGAGCATTAAAAATCTTTGATAATAAACATATATTGCAAGTCAGATGTATTTGGACATATCAATACAGTTTTACACATATTCATTTGAAAATTAGAGAGATTCACATTAAAAATTTAAAGACCTTAATATTAGAATATTTTGTATGTTTTTATGTTATTTAGGTATAATGTAACTTTGAGGCCAACAAATAGTAAAGTTTTAAATAATGAGAAGTCAATAATGAGAAGTCATTATAATCTATAAGGCCATTCATGTGCAATGGAGAATTTCAGATTTTACGGGGAAAAAAAATCTAAGAACGGTATAAGGTACTAATATAGAACTTAATATCAATTGGCATAGCAGTGATGAAAATGTCATTTTCATATATCGGTTTTCTTTTTAATCTGAACAACGGGCAGTGTTCTAGTTCAATGGGCAATTTAAATTTTTAAAAATTAGATTTCTAAGAACGATAATAGTCTCCTATTTTTTAAAATGCAGATTTTATGAAGGACAAAAATTTCTTCTATGATGTGTTTAAAAATTATATCCTGACTGAAGTGGAAAAAAATGTAGTGCTTCCTTGTCTTTCATCAATCAAAAACTTATTTTTATAATTTCCTAGATAACTCTGCTTCTTAATGAATATAATTTATCAACATCTAGAGGAATATTTTAGAGTGATGTTTCATGCTGAAGAAAAATGTAAAAATTCTAATGCAGCAATTTCCCTATTTTTGCCACCCTAGAGGGTGGAAAAGAGGAAAATGATCAGTCAGGAGGAATACAGTAGGTACATTTTAATTGCTATCTAAAAGTTCCTTTACCTACTCATAAATAACTATTACTATCTTATAACCTGATTTAAAATAATTCTATAAACTATCATCTAGTTTCTTCAGGAAGTGTATGTGAGTTAAACTTTGAAGATTATATCAAAAATGAAACCTTTCATTTTCATTTCTATCCATATTTTGGCTTGAAATAACTTGTGGGTTGTTTTTGGAATTGTGTTTTTAAATGTTTACAAATTAAGGCAGAGTTCTTTATCATTTGGGTTTTATAGAAACTTTCATATTTCATTGCAATTAGGCCTATTAGGATAAGCTGTGAAGAGATCATTTCACAAACAAATTTTCAAAAGCATACAAGGTTAATCCATATGCTGCTGAGATGAGGCACAATAAAGAAGCATTATTGAGATAATCTATGGCTAAAATGATGGTGTATGACTTATGATTAAGCTTCATTACCTGCAGAGCAAGGGGCTTCCATCTCATATTTTTCAGTAAAGCTGGTGCTGAGGTAAGCATGCTCTGAGGTCGCTTTTTCAAAGTTAAGATAACACCACTCGGGTCCTCTCGTAGTGCATTCACCAAATTTTTCAACTGCCACCCCACCTGGTAACCAGCAAAATCATTACAATAAAATTGAGGTACAGTATTCAAAGATTTAATGTTCTCCCCCTTTAATAAGATTAGTAAAAAAAAATGAAAAGAAAAGAAAATCACATAATTGGTGTACCATCCTATCAATTTTCAGGAGATATATACTCAAGAAATAAATTTTATCTTTGAGTTGATTAACCATGTTATTGCATTAGAGTCCATATCATTATGAGATAACCTAATGGACATTTACCACCTCAAAGCAGAGACTAAAACGGTATCCTACCAATGGAATAATTTAGAATTTAAAGAAATTACATCATCATTAATGCTGCGCAAGGTCTAGATCCAAACTCAGTTCACAAATACAATTTAACAATCTGCATGGCTGAAAACAAGGATTTGGCTATGTCTTGACCTTACAAACTACACCACATGCTTTCTCATCACCATCTTTTAGAGATACATGGTACAAGTGTCTCTAAATCAGACTGACATTATACTACTAATAGCTGATACTGACACACCAAGGCAGCATTTTGATGCATGGAAGATAGCATCAATAAAATAAACCTTTTACCATGCTATATAAGATAGAATAAAAAATGACAGGGTAATACTACTCCAATGCAGCAGCTATTGAAAATGTGTTCCAAATGACCCTATAATCTTAAATATATGTGCTATATTTAATGAAGCCATTCTATTTGAATATCACCTCAAAACATATTATATAATTAAACTGAAGTACTTGATAAATGTCCTAAAACCTGACTCAACTGTTATCCATGTTAAGTTACTTCACTCATCATCCTTTTAAAATTTTGAACAGAGAATAATTTTTGTTAGTTTGCTTTTTAAGATGGACTAGCTATGCAATTATCAGGTAACTGAAATCCTAGAACTACGCTTTAAAGAAACACATTCAAAACATCTATTATTTCAAGGTTTAAAAAAATACATTTCGCATTTAAAAGAAAGAACCTTTTTTCTCAACTATGATGGATTTGACTTTTCCAGGATATAAATACATTGGGTCACAATTTATCCTGGATTGCAAGCAGGATTTAGTAAATGGTCCTTACAGTGATCTAGTTTCTCCCTAGGCATCCAACTGAAAGAGAATGGGTGCCTTTGTCTGTTATTCATCATATTTTTGCCTGGAAGATAATGCTCAAGATGGAAATAATGAGCACTTCCACCAAAAGAAGCACAGATTCCCCAAAGACTACTGTGATGAAGAGGTACTCCAGACCGCAGCCACTGCAGAATAGTGGGAGACTCTGGTTTATATATAATGAATGAGCATTTCATTTAAATTATAACCTCTACTGTAGCTGAACTGAGTGATGGTGAAGAAGAGGACAAAAAAGAAGTGAGATGTTATAAAGCTTAACACCTTAGAGATCTTAGGTAAGAATCAAAATGATCATTGGGACACTTGCCTAATACGAATAAGAAGCTGCCAGTTTTTTTCACCTTCCTCCCGTTTTAAATTTTTTCAGTTACAGTTAACATTCAGTATTATTTTGGATTAATTTCAGGTCTACAGCATAGTGGTTAGACATTTATATAATTTAAGAAGTGATCCCCTGATAAGTCTAGTACCACCTTGGCACTAGAAAAGCTGTCAATTTTTAAAGTCACATTAATGCAGATCAACTAAAGTAATAGACCTGGTCAAATGTCTCCTCTTATTTATAAGTGGGATAATTATGTGCCCAAGGTATATTACACTGATTCTGATTCCTCTGATAGTTAAGTAGTGTCTCTACAGCCATTTCTGTAAACCAAGAGTCAATGCAAAGTGAGTTCAAATTCCAGTGTTCACTTCACTTGCCCCCAAAAAATATGTGAGCAGATTTTGAGTTCAGGATTTGGAGAGAGAAAATATACTGTTCATACAAAGAGTTTATAAACAACTTATTAATGGTAACCACATTTTTATCATTTATTCAAATAACTGCTAAGTATACGAAAGCAGTCAATAGGACAGCCATTATCTTTCAGCGTATCTATTTTCCATAATTAATTACATATTGAATCCTACTCACAAATTTCTTTCATTTTATTCTATGATATGATCATTGTGACTACTTAAAAAATTTTAAGGCTAGATGGTGTTTTCCTGTGTCATGTTCAGTACAATTTGATTCATCCCACTTTTCACCACTTTTCTATTCTTTCTGAATACACACTTCCACAAAATAGAATTATTTTTCCATGAGAAAATGGAATTGTTTTTTGATGAGAAAGTGATAATTTGGTTAGATCTTAATTTTATACCCGAAAGTTATTTAATGGCAGAAAATTATATAATTTTACTACTTTTTAAACAGCCTTCCCACTCTTAGATACCATTAGTAATATTTTAAACAAAGTAAACAAATATACATCAAGATCCATATAAAGTATGTATCTTTGGCTCCCAAATTCTACTTCCACTACTGTAAGGAAATGATTGAATAAAAACACAAAGACAAATGTGCAACATGTGTGTTGCAGTACTGTTTAAGCCAATCAATAATTGTATATAATATAAATGTGCATTAGTAAGGGATAGAAAAATTGTTGTGTGGAAAAATTAAGTTACAAAATAGCAAATGTAATTCAAATCTACTTTGTAAAAAATTTTATATATAGAAAACGCAGACAGATATACAACACCATAAACAGTGGTTACATTAAAGGGAGGTAAAGACTACACTATATAGTTTCATCTTTATAATTTTATTCATGAATTTTGGGCAATAAACACGAGTTGTTTTTATAAACCACAAAAATCAACAAAATAAGTGGACCTAGTCCGTGAAAAGTAATATTCCAATTAGAAAATCATGAATTTTATGAATTTTCTATTTAGGACTGTTTGTTATGGATGGACAATTTCCATAAAATGCATAGAAGCAGAAATACAATACTATTGAAAACAGTAAAAGGTAGTGATGGGGAAATCATATCTGCTCTGTGCATTATACTCCTAGATGATTAGCAAAAGCAAAGCAAATTTATTATTCATCTGTGCTCAGTAAGTCAAGAGCTACATTATAGATACTTATGTTAAGTCCACATAAAAAATATTGAATGAGAATAAAGCTAGCTGAGTACTTCACAGACTACATGTAACATTTTTCTGAATAAAATCGGGAGGTTTAAGCTCTATCAGTCCCATCCCAGTACTTGTATACACATAAATGGCAACCAGACCTCATGCCTCTTATTCAAATAGTCTTTTTTTCCCCCTCAGTCCTTTCTCAGACTCTCTAATTTGGATCATTTCTTCATGACTTTCTACCTTCTCTACTACATATAATTGGTTACCAGAGGGTAAGGGGGTAAAAGGGGATGGTAGAAGTAGAAGAGGGTAAAGGGGGTCAAATATACGGTGATGGAAGGAGAAGTGACTCTGGGTGATGAACACACAATGTGATGTATAGATGATGTAATACAGAATTGTCACTTGAAACCTAAGTAATTTTACTAACCATTGTCACCCCAATACATTTAATTAAAAAAACAACTGTCCCCATTTACTGGATTATATCATGTTCAAGGGTAAATATGACATGGTCCTAGAGCTCCACAAAAAGTGATTCCCATCACTTCTTGGCCTTTTGGCTAACATCAAGTGTAAAAAGTGATTCCCAGCTCTGGTCCTGTGATATCCTAACATATCTTCAGCCATATAATGAAGTGTAGTGAATTCTTGAAATTAATTTACTTCTCTTTAACTGCTATGGAGATACTTATGGTTGACACATTACAGGGGAACATGAGTAGATGGGATGATAAAGTGAGGGAAGTATGTGTGTTACAACTTCCAGAAATTTGAGAGCCCCCGTGTTAGGAGCTAAATGTAATGGTAGACAAAATAGGTAAAATGTCAAAATAGGTAAAATATAGCATGTCAAAATAGGCAAAAATAGGTAGCATGTCAAAATATAGCATGTCAAAATCGGTAAAATATAGCAATGCAGGTTAATCATTTTTTCAAGATTAGCTTTCCATTTTCTCATTTCAGTTTCTGGCTATAGTTTTAAAATATTAGGTGTTATTGACCTGAATTTGAAACCATGTGAAGATATAACAGCAGTATGAAAAATGATTGTAAAATATTCTTTACATTGGCTGCAATGAAAGTCTTTCTGTACTAGGAGACAGAGGAAGCTTTGAAAGAAGGAAGGGATCCTAGTGGACACTAATATAGGAGTATAATCCGCTAATATGGGAAGGAATTAAATAAGGTAAAAATGTTAAGAAAGAATGGTTATGGATACATATGAAGAAAAACATTTTAATAATCAAAGACATCCAAAAAGGAATTGGCGGACTTGTGAAATAGTGACCCCAACACCAAAAAAGATGTTTCAATATTCTTGCACAGGCCAAATGACTAGATTTCCAGAGTCACAATACATTCCAACTCTAAAACAAAGAATGGGTAGGAAAATGCAAATAGATGATATGACAACAGATTAGCTGGAGTAAAGGAATGTGGTCCTGGTACATCTCTGATTACTTGCCCTCCTCTTTTCTTCCTCCTCACAACCAGTAAATGCAGGCATTTCATCTAGGCTAAGTATTAAACCCCTTTCCAATACTGCATGTGGTCTTCTTACAATAACCTTTTCTCTTCCCAGAGCTTCCTGCATATGACTCTCAAATCTTTCTAGCCATTCCTGCTTCCTATCAAGAACGTTAGTGACATACTGCCAACAGTTCAGTTCATCCATATTAATAGTGGCTGAACAATAAAGTACCAATAATTCACTATGCCAGATTCGTCATTTCTATATTACATTCCTTTCATTTATATGTATTTTCATTCTTACAACAGCCCTATGAAGTAAACTATTAAACCTATTTTACATGTGAAGAAAATGAAGTAAAAAGAGATTAAGTTTTCTTGGCCAAGACTACAAATATAGTAAGTGGTAATGCCAGAATTCACATTCAAGTCTCTGATTCTAAAGCACAAGGCACTGACAGCAAGCATCTTCCCCTGAATACCCCATTGGTAGTTCAAATGAATGTAACACTTTAAAAATCAAACTCATCATCACTCTCATTCAATAACAACAAAATTTCCCCTCCATTACCTTCTCAGGTTTGGAGTATGTACTCACCTATGACCATTCCCCCCCTTTTAAATCCATGTTTCCTAAAGAATAGATCCTAGCAACTAACGCCTCTTCTTACTGCCTTAGTTCTGGCTTGGGTACCTGATTGCTAGACTTACAACAGAGTCCTAACTGGTCTTTCTGCTTTTAGCCTTGTGCAGCTCCAAAATACTGCAACAGTGTAAGTGCTCTTCCCTTCAAAACATTTGAAAAGCTCTCCAAAAGCCCAGCTAAAGAACCAATTCCTCAAATAGGTCCTTCGTCAATATGGCCATAGCCATCTATTACTTCACTTTAATGTGATTCTCAAACTTTAGCATGTGTTAGAATCACCTGGAAGGTTTGTTAAAACACAGATTGCTGTTTTAACCTCCAGACTTTTTGATCCAGTAGCTCTGAGGTGGGGAACTATAATTTGCATTTTTTTTTTTTTTTTAACAAATTCCTAAGTGAGGCTGATGCTTCTGGTCTGAGAACCAAACTCTGAGAACCACTGTACTAGATGATGAGCTTCTTGAAGGCAGTGACTCACCCATTATCTAGTATCTTTTGGGTGTTTAATATGTTTTTAAGTTTAGATATCATAATTTATAAAATCAGTAAGTATTGTGAGCCTTCCATGTAGTGTGGATACAATGGGGCATTCAGCACAGTCTGTGCCTCATCATTGGGCAGGGGGAGCGATGAGCTGGTAAATACGAAAACATTCACAATAAAGTAAATAAGCACCTCAATAGGGTGAATATTGGGTGCAATGGGAGCCCTGAGCCGGGACATCTAAATGATCCTTGTGGGTTCAGGGAAAGTTTTCTATTAGTCTAAGATGAACTTCTTAGCAGCTGGAAAGGTGAAGGGAATGTGGAGGATGAGGGAACGAAGAAACCCGGGAGACAAAGTATCACTAGCTTGAGCAATTTTCAGTAGTTCAGTATGGGTGGAAGAGTTGGTGGAGTAAGTATATGTTCTCCTCAAATACTGTGCTTTTCTCCTTGGCCATGTCTTTGCAAAAGCACTCTTCCTTCTAATTGCAATTTTCTCCCACCTATAAAATCTTACTTATCCACCATAATGGCTAATATTAAATGCAATATCCACCATAAAGTCTCTTACAGTGAGAACCATATTTTCCTCATGTGAATCTCATGGCACACTGCTTGTATCTCTCTAGTGGCATTTTTTTTCACATACTGCCTCTTATTAAAGTTATATATTTTTCTTCACCCCCCAACTCCTCTTCACCTAATCTCACAAAACTGGATCTTGAGGATTCTTTTTATTTATTTTTTTTGAGAATTAAAAACTGAGTCTTATTTGTTTAGATAAACCCGCTATCACTAAGGTGCCTTACAAATGGTAGACACATTATTTGTGAATAACTTGACTACTGAGATGGTACGGTGACATGAGAATGTAAATGTTTCAGAGACAATAAAGTACCTTGAAACTCCAAAGGGATATTAGTTTTGTTTGTAAAACCAAGATATAGTATGAAAATTTTCTCTAAATATAATATACTTGATACTAAAGCTCTAAGATATTCTTTACCCCAAATTACCAAATAAACTTTCTTATAAATGAACATTTGAAAAAAATAGTATTTATATCTTGAATACTCCAGACCTAAAGTCACAGGGATGTGATTATGACAATATAACAGTGGATATAGTTTATATTTGTCATAGAAAGATTCTGCTTTATCATACACATTATATAAACACAGTTAAGGTTTTTATCCCAGAAAAGTATTTTGTAGTGGTTGTAAATAGTCCAAGCTTCTCTTTCTCAATATTTTAATAGAATATTTCATTCACATTAAGTTCATGGGCTGGAATGAACCCTTTAAAAACCACCATATGCAACCATATGCATCTTACACAAATTACGTTTATTATTAGCTGTAATGTTTTTCACATATGCTGAACTAATATTATCTTTCTTATTGTCCAAGATAGCAAAAGTCAGTATCTCTAAGCAGTGGCAAGTCATATCACTTATTATTTTATATGTAATCCCCAACTTGTACATTGAAATTATATTATATACAACAGGGTTAAAATTTCCCAAGAAAGTTTCTAAGGTATCCAAGTGTTAAAGGCCAGAGGGGTTCTGCTTTCTTGTGGATCGGGCTTATAATTGTTTTGATCAGGATAAAAGAGACACCAGAGGTTCCCAGGTGAAGGGCAACATGAGTGGGCAGGTCCTTGGACAATGGGTTGTCTGGATTAGGTGCACAAGAGGCTTTGGGGTTGGTGCTGAAGAGATGAGAGACTTCCTTTCCTCTTGGTACATACAAGGAAGAAGTTGTCTCTGACCCCTTTACTACTTGCCCTAGCCCATCGGATTTACCAACAACATTGGTGAATTATTTGACTTACAGATGAAAAGACTCTCTACTCTATGGTCCCAAGTAGCCCATGTTACAAATAAGCAAAAAGGTAATAATGTAAGACTGTCAACCCAGACCTGCTTTACCTTTGTTACCTCTATACTTGGAGTTACAAGAAAGCACCTCTATATCTAAAGGCAGGAAGATAGGACATTTCGTAAAATATTTTAAAAGTTATTATCCTTCACAAGACAAAATAACAACAGTTCATTAACATCTACACATGCTCCTGTGTATTCACACACTCTTACTCATAGGTTGTAATGTATAAATGACACCTCTTCACAAAGGAAATTTCAGAGACTTGAGGTATGCCTATATGAATGGCAGATGATATGAGTCACGCTATACCCAAATACCCTTCTGCTCTTTATAAAAGCACTGAAGAGACTCAATTCAGTATACAACTCATCACACTGAGACTAATGACACTGTCTTTGCCAAATATTTTGGTGCTGAGATATTTATTGCTGTTCTGTTCCTTTGTGTTACTAAAAAGTTATTGAAGTATCTAATAAATTCAACATTTTATGCCAATGACTACCTCTTTCTTTAGCAAAACAAGCCATGTGGAGGAAATGTCATAGTTATAAACATTTCAGAAGAAATGAATTTTGATATACATCTTTCAAAGATTCCAAAACTACTAAATTTTGAGTACCAATCTACAAACTTCACATTCACCTAAATTATTTTCACAAAATACTAATCAGAAATTCTTACAATATCAACCTATAGTTTATTTATCAATATTCTAATTTTGCTCTTCCACATCATTCATTTACTGAATAGAAATGAGAATTACCCATGGTTCAATATAAAGGAATATAAGCTGAAAGGCATGCATTTGGTTAAGTAAATATATGCAAAAAATATTTTAAATTCCAGCATAAAGTAATTTAAACAGGTAATTCAGAGTACTCAGAAATGTCCCAAGGTGTATCTATTTTAAATAAAACCTTAGTATCGCTATAGTTATATGATTAGAAGAGACTGTCTTCTAAAAGTAACAAGCATTTGAAAAAAAGAAATAAGGAAATTAAAAGTTTTATTTTCACTAAGAAAATAATTCTAAAATTTTACATCTTTATTCATTGAGCCACTCTTTGTCTCACATTGTCCTTAACTTTAAAAGGCACTGACCCAGTGAAATAAGACTACATCAAGGCATTTTTAAAAGGCATTTGGTTTTTATGTAGCTTAATTTTACAGTAAAACCTAAACAATGTTGAGCTACTCACAATTTGAACTTACATGCTTTAGTAATTAACATTTTCATGTGAATTTCACAGATAGTCATGTATAGAATGTGTGTATTATATTTAAAGAGAAAGCACAGAGAACATTATTTCTCACTGCTAAAGACGGGTAGGGAGTCCGAGAGAGAGAAAGCGAACTCGAGCACTACAAAAAGCTAGTCCTTTTTTTTCACCTATTGCACACCACCTTCCTGGAGTCTTTTCTCCATAACCAAGAAGCTCTGAGGGCTAAATCAGAATTTCTTTATTGACTCATGAGGAAGCTCATGGGAGGAAGAAAATAGTAATCATAATTTTTTCCTCTGCATTTTATGAATCACCCACATAGTTTTCACCAAAGGTGATACATTTTCATATCCTGTTACATTATCTCCTGTTACCCTATCACTTCTAGAAACTGCAGCCTTTGTATCGCTGATGTCTCTGCTTCTGTGTCAAGCTGATTCAAAAACTATGGATAGGTTAGCACCTTCAACACAGCTCTCTTTCCCTTCTTCCATCTCAATGTGGTATTTGGTAATGTTGCAGTCTCCGAAGGCCAAAGGTTTATTTTGGGGGCTTCATGGTTTACATTTGTATATGTTATAGAAAACTAAATTGAAGCCAATTTTATTTTCATTTCATGATTATTCATAGTGTCCTTTAACTTCTCCAAAACATGAAATTGAGTCTGAAAGCCTGTGCTAGGGGGACCTGGAGGAAGAAGACAATCATGTCAGAGTGAAAGGCTGTGGGAACGAATCTTTGATCACACCACAGACCCTCACTCCCCCCAAAAATCAATAGCATATTTTAAAATAACCATAAAAATACAGGTTTGTGTCTGCATTTTTTGAAATTATTTTATTTCTTCCATTCCTTCCAATATTTCACTTCTGTTCTTGCAAAGATACTGGAAACATGTATTTTAAAAATAAAAAGAAGAGTCCACCAAAGCTAAGGGATGAAACAAAGCATTGTTATTTAAAAATCTATAGTTCCTATTAATAAGAATTCTGAGAAAGAATAAAGAAAACATCCCTACTTATAAAAAAAATCATGCTTAAATTTAATTTAGGAATCCAAATGAAAAAAAGTAATTAAAAAGTAACCAAAACCCTAGTATTCAAAAAGTAACATGCTTAAAAACTTACAAGTTTGCCCTCGCCAGACCAATCAGGCAAGAGAAAGAAATAAAAGGCATCCAAATTGGGAATGAAGAAGTTAAATTGTCACCCTTTGCAGATGACATGATGCTATATATAGCAAACCCTAAAGACTCCACCAAAAAGCTAATAGAAACAATCAACGAATACAGTAAAGTTGCCAGCTACAAAATCAATGTACAAAAGTCCGTTGCATTCCTATATACTAACAATGAAATCTCAGAAAAAGAAAGAAAAAACAAACAAACAACAATTCCTTTTGCAATTGCAGCAAAAAGAATAAAATACCTAGGAATAAACTTAACCAAGGATGTGAAAGACCTAGGTGCTGAAAACTATAAGACATTTTTAAAAGAAATTGAAGAAGACACAAAGAAATGGAAAGACATTCCGTGCTCATGGAATGGAAGAATCAACATAGTTAAAATGGCCATATTACCCAAAGCAACATACAGATTTAACGCAATCCCCATCAAAATCCCAATGGCATTTTTTAAAGAAATAGAACAAAAAATCATCAGATTTGTTTGGAACCACAAAAGACCCCAAATAGCCAAAGCAATCTTAAGAAAAAAGAATACTGGAGGTATCACACTCCCTGACTTTAGCTTGCACTACAGGGCTACAATAATCAAAACAGCATGGTATTAGCAGAAAAACAGACACATAGACCAATGGAATAGAATGGAGAAACCAGAACTAAAACCACATAAATATGGACAGATAATTTTTGACAAAGAAGCAAAAAACATACAATGGAGAAAAGACAGCCTCTTCAATAAATGGTGCTGGGAGAATTGGATAGCCACGTGCAAAAGAATGAAACGGGACTGCAATCTGTCACGATGTACCAAAATTAATTCAAAATGGATCAAAGACTTAAGCATAAGACCTGAAACAACAAACTGCATAGAAGAAAACATAGGTACTAAACTTATGAACCTTGGGTTCAAAGAGCATTTTATGAATTTGACTCCAAAGGCAAGGGAAGTAAAAGCTATAATAAATGAATGGGACTGTATCATACTTAAAAGCTTCTGCACAGCAAAAGAAACCGTCGACAAAATAAAGAGGCAACCAACTGCATGGGAGAAGATTTTTGCAAACAGTGCATCCGATAAGGGGCTAATATCCAAAATATACAAGGAACTCATGCAACTCAACAACAAGAAAACAAACAACCCAATTGAAAAATGGGCAGAGGACCTGAAGAGACATTTCTCCAAAGAGGACATACAAATGGCAAATAGACATATGAAAAAATGCTCAACATCACTAATCATCAGAGAAATGCAAATAATAATACACAATGAAAATTTACAAGTTTGCGATGAATAATTTTTATAATGTCATTTACTGGGAGATATTTAACAAAGATATGTTTATTTGAAAATACTAACAAAGCTGCAATAGAAGTCTATATTTATCAAAACAAAACATGCATATATAGCTAAATAAATGCATTCTAAGTCTTTATTAATAAAAAGTTTAGTTTAAGAACTTCTGCAATGTCTGTAAATACTTCCACTGTAGAAGTTATCTTTAGGAATCATTTGACCAGAAATCCAACAACTCAGACAAAAAAGGTAACCCAATGTCCACTCTAAATGGGGCCATAGTGAACTCTCTCTGCCACTTGCCCCAATTTTAAAAAATCCTCTATTGCTCAGTATCACTAATGAGAGGAAATGTAAAAGTAATCAGTGATATTACCTAAAATTTCGGCCACCATGCTGATCAGAATGTTAATTTAGTGGATGAAACCTGTATTTGAATACAGGGCTAAATAACATAAAAACAATTTAAGATTATTAAGAACTAAAGATTTCGCTTGAATTTCCTGTTTTATGGTGCTCTAACATGTTTCCTTTTATGCAATAGTTTTTTATCTTCATCAGGCAGTCAAATGTTATCACTAATCCCCACCACACTACAGACAGAAAGTGGATTATGCAAGAGTAAATGGCTGACTTTTGTCTTTTTGGTCCGGGGTAGGAAAAGGGTTGCAGTTATTGATACTGACTTACAAATGAGTTGCACACTTAATAAGCCAGAGTAGGTAAGAACAACAGCTAATAGATACAGTTTAAACACAAAATAGTCACTTATAAGGAAACCTTTTTACATTCCATGTAAAATGACTAGATCATATTAATTGTATGTTAACATTGAAAGATATGTTCTAATAATAAAAATAGAGTAACCATTTTTAAAAACAATTGCTCTTTTCCTGGTGAAGGTAGCAAGAACTTCATAAATAAGAAAGAAACAAATCAGGATGCAGAGATCTGTAGAGAAAATAAATTAGTTAATAGGAAGTTACCATTATTAAAGCACTATACAATTTAATCTTTATATAAAGTCTTAAGATAATACATTTTAACTTGAAAACAGAAAAATCATAAAATATATTGGATAATAAAGTAATGGATTGATTTCTCTAGGCAAAATAAAATATATAGTTTATATCAACATGTGGTACTTCAAAACCAGTTTCCACACATTCCAATCAAATCTACAATGTTCAACGTAAAAGAAAAAAATCTATGATCATCTTATAAATTACCCACTACATAAGGTACAATCTGAGATAAAATATTACTATGAATAAAAAAATCTATGATGCATTATTTCCTTTAATTTTTGGTAACTGTCTCTTCATGATTTTTTTCCCTTCTAAAAGAGAACAATTCACTTGCTCTGTTTTAGAATACCAATCTCTTAGAATCCTAACAGTTATTTTAGGGATTATAACCACTTATTAAGCAATATGTTAAATACCATGCTAATACAGTTAATCTCTGTACTCCAGCAACATTTTCTGTTTACAGGAATAAGATGCAAGGTGCAGCAGAAATACTGCCATTTGAGGTCTCAGTTTTCAATATTTTGAAAGAATTATAAAGAATTATAATACTTCCTCCTTTCAGAAAGAACAAAAGAAAATAGTCAAGAATGAAAAAGAACTGAAGAGAAATAGTCAAGAGAGAAGAGATGAAAATGGTAAAATGAAAAAGAAAATGGAATTAGAAGAAAAATTAAAAAAATAAAGACAACAATTTAGTAAATTAAAAAAAGAGAAAGCATATCTGGTATTAGCCAGTATCATGGTATTGATTCCACTTAATCAGCCACTTCTTCCTGCTGAAGTCCAGAAGCAGGGAGGTAAGGTGAGAAGGAGGGAAGGGGGAAAGCTGGGCTTTAATGGGTCACCACAGTCTCCATCCATTCTGATTGTGTAGGCTTCCCCTTTCAACAATACTCTACTATTGTTCTTGGGTTGAAGGAACAAGAGGGTGAGGACAGAGTCAAAACTGAAAGACTAGAAGTGAGAATAGGAGAATTAAGGGAGACACCTTTGAGAATTATATAAATGAAATTAGAATGACCCTTCCAGATGACTCAGTAGTCCTTTAATTTGTTGCTGCCCCCCACCCTCTCTGCCATCACCTGTAAGTCGAGTTCAACAATGTTCACCATTTGGGTTGGAGAACAAAACCCACTAGCTTATAGTACTCATCTTCCATCTTTCATTAAATAATGTCCAACATCCTGACTATTTGCTGCAGTCTATCTTCTTAACTATCCCAATTCCAGTAGCCTTTATAGCCACATCTATTAAAACATTTCTTGACAGAATGTGGTCACCAGGTTCCAGAAGACCTTTCAAAACAACAGTGAATATGTTTTAATATTTACACAAAATAAAAGGCAAATTTTCCAAATGCTGGATTCAACCATCACATATCCCACTTTTCAACTGATATTCCTAAGAAGAAAATATCTGTTTTTAGTATAGATAGAATCTTTAGAACACTTACACACCAAAAACAGTATTAACATGAAATTCAACAAATTCATTAGGTATATGCCCAAATAGATAACTATAAATAGTCTCATCAGCTAAAAAAACATGTTAAAAATGCATCATGAGGGCAGAGTTGCTGATTCAAACTATGCCGAAGTATCTCCCAGAAAGAGGGATGTAGCGGCAGATGAAGTGGAAAAAATCTTGGGAGTTTCCAGCAGCCTTTGAGGAGTTGGATCTTCACTGGCGGGGAAGACATGCAATAGGACTCAGTCTGCTTTGCTTGGATGTTCATGATTTTTTCTTCTTCCTACCTGGCAGCCACAGTTTCTCAGCCACAGAAGTATGTTCATTTGAAAAGCTTAAAAGCCACTTATAATAAAAAATATAGCAACATGAAAAGGGACATAAAACTTCTAGTTTCATTTCAAATAAGAAAATATACGTTTTTAAAAAAGAACAAACTCGAAACACACACATCTAATTGAAAATCTTGAGGATGTGTCATACCAGCAATTTCAAAAAATAGTATTTGAATTCATCTGTGATTCATTCAACTTTCTCAGACTCTTAGGGAAAAAAATTCAAATTGCTTTTCTATGTATTTAAAAGTAAGAACAGTTATCAGATTTTATATTGTACATTACTACCTGTAGCAGTAGGAAGTTTTAGAATTACAGAAAAATACTAACTGGACTAATAACATTCAAAATATACGACTGAACATTACTCTTTTCATTATTGAGTCTAAATTGTTATAGAACAATATTGACAATACCTCACTATTCTGGTTAATTAATTACCGGATTAAAATATTAAATATGTTCTTCAAATGTATTAGCCATACTGTAAAGTAATTATTATATTATAACCAACCTCTAATGTCCCTGGAAACGAATGTAGGTATAGAAGGGGTAACTGCAGATTACAAATAATTTATACTTGTTTCAACTAATTTACCTGCCTACCAAACCTTTCATAGTAGCAAAACCCAGAAAATTTCCATTTCACCATCTCTGTACATTGTCTAGTAAGAAATTAAAAGCACTGTACAGACCACAATGCAGGCTACAGCAAGAAAAAGAGGGCAAGAGTAGGCTGCATTTTATGAAATTCACCATTCTTGCATAAATATTCCTCTCACTTGAACACAAAGACGATATGGTAATTGATCACATTATTAAGGAAGGCTACTTTCGTGGAATTCAACATGTTTTCCTATCAGAGAATATCTCTTATTATCATCCAAAATCAATTTGTGGGTTCTAGTAGCTGTCTGCCAAGAAAATGGATTCCAATTAGCCCAACTGTTGTAGCAGGTAAAAAAGGGAGGAAGAGAGATTGAAAGTTAATTTTTATTGTGCTCCTAATGTATGCTTGGTATTGTGATAAGTGTTTTACATATCTATCAGAAGGAAAGGAGTGAGGAAGTGGTAGTAAAGTTAAATTTTAAGCCCATTTCTAATTTCAGTTCTTATGATTCACCACCCCAGTTATGTAAATTCTCTCTTTCCTCTTCTCTTACCCTTGGCCCCACTGAATCCTTAGATTTAGTTACATGATTGTTAGAATTCTTCCCCTTTTGTTTGATAATTTTATAATCTGAGTTTGGGAAGGGAATATAATAAAACTGAAGTAACAACATGGGGCCTTAGAGTCACAGAGCTTTGAATTGTGGATGAATTAAATTATTCTAAGTCTCAATTTCCACATACACCTTCTTTGTAGGATTATTATAAGGAGTAAATGACATAAAATAAGTAAAGTACTTAATATGATACTTGACACTGTAAGAACTGAGCAAGTGTTGGCTATGGTTATTATTATAAAAAGTTAAACTATGTTTAAATAGTTACCATAACTTACTTAAAGCCATAAATCAATTTCAGAGCAAAAATTGGAAGCAAGTTCCCCCAACCATTATTGTGTGTAGTTTTCAACATTTTAGAATGTTCCTGTGATGCAAAGATATATTTACACATTCTCACAGTATTCAAATATCACCAAATCCATATGGATTTTATTAGTTCACTTGTAGTCTTTTAAAGACTTTTATGTTCATTTGACAAACATCAAAATATTTATTTGCTCCAGCAAGAATATCCTTTATAAATTTTACTCTTCATTAGAGACCAATTTCTATTCTCTTAGAATTGACCAACTGGAAATTGGTCCAACTATCCAACAGATGTAATGTTTGTTAAGGTTACACTGGAGAAATGGAGGCAACGCGAACATTAGAAGAGACAGAAGCTGCTTGTCTACTCTAGCTGCTGCCTTAACTCACTGCCCAAATCCTCATCCTAGGGGACAAGAAACTAGCTAGGGCAACCACTTTGTATGGTTTCTAGTAATGAGAACTTTCTCATCATCAGCACTGTCATGGTGTGGAAAGGCTCTGTCGATTACCAACATTCTGCATTAATTCCTATTAACCTTATATCCTCGTGTTTAATTTTTTAAACTTTCATTAACTTTTATTCACTGAGATCATGAACCCATTGAAGAAACATCATAACTTTAATTATCAGTGTCCAGAAGCCTTTCCAAAATACCACAAACTTCTCAGTTTATTCAAAGCCCAAATTAAAATGTTTTCTGCCTTAAGATCAGAATTACTGAGAAAAATCAAACTTTTCACACAAGCCTTCTTACCCGCCAAATATAGCCTTTCTTTTTAAAAGTTTCATCTATGACTCGAACATGCAAAAGGAAATTTAGTTTAAAAGTGCAACAGGAAATAATTACTCACTCTGAAGAGTTAGTGAGCTATAAGTAGAATATTTACCAGAATAAAACCATTTCTTCAAGTGAGAATTATTATATTAATAATCAGATTATTTTAACTTCATTTTTTTAGACAACACATTTTATTTTGGCAGAGACAGAACAAAGTGAATCAATTGAGACAGTAAATAGACAGAAATGAAGGTCATATGATGTTCATTTTCTAAATCTAAAATTAAGAAAAATAGCCCTTGAAAATCTACCATAGGCACAAAATGCCACTGCCATCCATAGCCTAGAAAGGGATTCCTGAGGTTCATAAAGCAAGAAAATTTTATGAACTTAGTTAAGTGCAATAGTTTCAAAATGAATACTGTAGTCTTCTTTCGGGAAATAAAGAGCTAATTAAAGTATTAAAATTAAAATTTTAATTGACATTTAAAATAAATCAATCTACCACTTTAATAAACAAATCAGTGTTAAAGTATATGAATGAATGTATGCTGTTACAAAACATATCAACTAGGCAATTCAATAATTTGTAAAAATAAAACTTAATAGTTATATCAAGAAAATGTTGACTTTATGTGCACTGCCACTTTAATTTCTATTCCAAAATTATTACCCCAGTTCATGGGATATATGCTGTCCTGCACCTGTCCATATAGAAATGCATATTTAACCTCAGTCACCACCAGTACTTCCTCATGTTCTTTTAAAACTATGCCTTACATTCCATCAAAGAATTAAGAATAATAATCATTCAGTTATTTTTCAAAAGATTGTTTAACTATTTTATACACAAACAGGCATCTCTTTTCAGTGGTATTCTTCTAAAGCTTTAGCAAATCTTTATATTAGTTCCTCCCACTGACTCGTAAGGTAATTATACATACCACAGTCTGATGATTAACTTGAATCACTTCATCGCCAGCATGGATTTTTTTGCACCGATCTGCAGGTGACTAAATTGAACAAAAAGGAAATGATAAAGAACGTAAATTTTATCAGTAATTTCCTCTCTCTGAAACACTATAATAAGTTAACTTTTTAAAATTAGATCAATAATCATAATCTTCAAAGAATTAAGCTGACAAAAAAAGGTTATGAGTATTTCATATACTGTTTGTATTCTATGCATGACTAATGACAGAAAGTAGAAATGCAAAACAATATATAGATATTTATATTATAAAAGACAAATGTGTTTTTGAGAGCGTTAAGGGAAAATGATAATTGATATTATTACCCTTTGCAAACTTTATACAGACAACCCTATTAGGCTCTACTGGGCAACTAATTCAAAAATATATTTCAAAACATTATCTTTTTAAACTTTGATCCTTTCTGTTTAATACAAATTAGTCATATTAACTTCAGCAAATAAATATTTTCAAGTACATGTTTATGATCAGCATAAAAGCTCTGTCAATTGGTGATTAAATTGCTAATTTATTTCATTATTAATATCAATTCTGAGTAACTGAGAAAAGTAAATTAAAAGATGAACAGCCATTAGTTCAGAGTTACATTATATAACATTCACTCTCTAAATGTCTAATTATAAGAACATCCTATTTCTTATGTTTCATACAGTGCAATATATTGGCAAACAAAACCACACCAAATAAACTAAAATGTGTACATTTCCCCAGGGGATAATTTTATCACTTTTTTTCTTTATTCCCATAAGAGATTAAAAACAAAAACAAAAAAGCAAAAACAACTTTGGTAAACTAATGTCGTCAAGTTTTATGAAGTCTTCAGAATACTAAAATAAGATTTAAGATAGAAATTTTATAATATTGTAGGTATGGGAAATGAATTTAAAATGCTATTTTTTATTTTTCCTCTAATGACTACTGTTTTTTGATTACACATATTAGTAGACATTTTAATGACAATGCATGTGGACTTTTGAATATACAGAAAATGTGTTTTAATGAAAAAATATTTGTGTATTTATATGTGTGTATGTTAATTTATATATCAAAGACAACTATAAATGCTGTAATTTTTATTCATTAGTATCTATTGAAAGCTAATGAAGAACAATATGGTGATGGAGTCTACAGAGTAAAATGCTACTTTTGAGATCCTGGAATACTATTTATTTTAAACGTGATTTTGGGTTCCTTCATTTTTTTATTCATTTCTAATTTCCAATTATTTCAAAAACAAGGAGGTCTTGAAAAATATTAACCTCAATTCAAGAAAATTTAAAATTCACAATAAAATTATTTGCCATATGCTAGAATTCAAGATAAGATGACATCCAGTGCATTTTAGTTACTGAAGTAATAATACAAGTATACTTCTAAGAGGGTAGTTCATCTAGGATGTGAACCCAACTAAGAATGGTGTCATAACAAGAAAAAAAATTGTATTTATTTCACAGCACTTTTAGGAGGTGGGTATATTAACAAATCAGACAAGTATCATGTAACAATTCTGAGGAGTTTGTTAAATCATTACTTTAATAGATTTATAACTACAGAGTCAGTCTTTGCTCTATTTGGCTGACAATTGATCTTTTTGAAGGCCAGTGTGAAAGAAAAATATCAAGCCAATGGCTCTAGTCATGATGTAAAAGAAAATGATAGTTGATCCATAAAATTCAAAGAAACCAAAACCACTTTTTGCACAAATAAGTAAAAAAAGGGATTAGATCCTACAAATTACAGACTTTCAGTGTTAAAAGGGATCCTAGAGATCATTTTGTCCAAACCCCTCATTTTCCATATGAGAAAACTAAGAAACTAGGGCACAGCAAAGCAAAATAACTTATCTACTTTAGTGAGCAGCTTTACTAAGACTCAACACAGATCTCCTCAGGATAAATGACCAAGGGCACCAAAAATAGTAAAATATTTTTTTAAAACAGAAGAATTAAGTGATATATGGTTCATATCTGAACTCTCAAAATCAATTTTTCTTTGATCACTAGTCCATTTATCAAATATTACTGAATATTTAATATGATCAATGCATAGTGCTTAACTTTCTTTTATAGACCTCAGACAGTATAGGGATATCGTTTCCACGGATTCTTTAAGATACAGTTCAAAATCATAATTTCTGTGATTCCTTCTGATTTCACGTGGCTGCCATTTACTATTCTTTCTTTTGTCCATCTATGCAAATTTTACAACCTGTTTACAAAGATAAACCCCTACTTGCACTCCTTAGGGGCAATAAGCTAGTTGAATTTTAAAATTCTTTCAATAACCTAGTCCCATGCCTGAAACATAGCAGACATAAACAAAGGTTTGTTAAAATGAACAAATGAGTAAATGAATGATCAAAGGAAATGTACAAGTAAATGAAAATGATCAATCAATGACAAACGTATAGTTTACAGTATCTCAGTGCATTAAAATTTTTAAATAGTTCACAACATGCATTTAAATGATATTCTTAATCCCATATAACTCTCACATTGAACACCAAATGTGAAGTCAGTACAATAATCCAACCGCAATATATTATTATGTGTTTCACCAATCACAAGAAACCAAGAGAAGTGGGGTGCGGGGGGGGTGAGGATCAATAAATGATTAAAATAATAGGAGAATTAGATGACAAGCATGTTGGTTATTTAAAAAAGAAAATGCTAGTAAAACGTTGAGATCAATAATTTGAGATGAACGAATTCCATCCCAGTTGCTTTTGAAGAAACACAGTATAAACCTGCAATTTGTCAAAATTTCTAGAAGAAAAAAATTTCAAAGCTCAGTACTTCCTTAAAAGAGCAGGATGGCAATATGGGACAACCAAATGCAGGAATAATGATTTACTATGCTACTCAAATCTATTTTACTCATCCTGTTACTGCCCAGCAAAGTCTTTCACATTTCTTGTGTTAGCTCATAAACACCTAGTGAGGTATGTGATATTGTAGGTATGTGCAGGTGATATTATATCCAATTTCTAGTTTAGGAAACTCAAGTAACGAGAGGATAAGTGACTTGCTAAAAATTACATTGCCATTAAGCTGCAGAACTGCTTGTAGGACCTAGGCCTAGGGACTCTGACCCACTGCATACAGTAGTTATTACAGGCTGGTCTCCAGTGGTTTTAATTCAGTAGCTTGGGGGTAGGGCCTGAGAATCTGCATCTCTAACAAGTTCCCAAGGGAGGCTGATGCTGCTGGTCCAGGGAAGTCCTCACTGTGAGAACCACTGGCCTATACCATACTGCCCCTCCACTGATTTAAGCTGAATTATATTGCAAGTATTCAGAAAGCACGACTTACCTGATGTTTGTTTTTTACATGAGTTAAGTTTCTTAATGTAAATAAACTATTTGACAGATCACAGTGGATTCTTTTAGATGTCACAATAACTTGTCATGAACCAGAAAATATTTAACAAAGACAAATTTCTTGCTGAGAATAGAAAACATCTGATTTACTTTAAGTAAATAGCTATTCTAAAGTAAATAAACTGACTGAAATTCTCCCCAAACCAGCCCTTACTAACTCAATAGGTCTTTTTAGTTTAATCTCCTAATCAGTTTATGCCCTCAGAAGTCAACCTCAATTATATGAGATATATAAGTTGTTTACTAATAAAAGGAAAAAACACACACCAAAATTTGAAATGTTACAATACTTACATTTTCTGTAGTTCCAGTAATTACATGGAGGCCATCATATGTTGATTTAATATACATACCCTAAGAAAAAGACAGCATCAGAAAAAAAATGAAGCAACTGGAACATTTCCAAGTATATTATAACCTCATTTACAAAAAAAATTATCCTATCAAATTAAAATTGCCACACGCCCCAGAGATGAATCTATGATTCAATAATGCTGTTTTTAAATTGGTAAGAAATTCCTATCTGAATGTTCTGCTTTCTAAACTTTGCCCAAAAAAGGCTGTACACAACTTAATCAAGTTAACTACTTGATAAGTAAACTGCCTATGAAACTTCTAAAATGCAGCATTGTAATTCAATACCCTGAAGAAAGAACATACCTTATTACCCCCTAAATCCATACTATGTGCTTTGTGGCAAAATAAAAGTTAAAAAGAAAAATTCAAATATTGGTATGTTATTAGCTTATTATACTTGATACATATTATACAATAAAAAGTAGGCTTCTACAGACCATTTCAACTATAAGTAACCAGAGATAGAAGTGTGATAAGATACTGTTAATATAAACTTTTTTCTCCTGCTCTTTTGTAGTATCCTGCATCTTCTGTCTTTATTTATTGATGAAATTTTAATAATTATATCCAATCATCTCTATACTAATAATTAAGAGGTAATGTGTGGCAATCCCTCCTCCCAGTAAGGAGGGTGAGATTTCATTTTCCATTTGAACACAGTCATATTAGAAAAAAACTTCATTAAAGTTTAGAGATTATCCAGAAATCCTGAAACTGTACAAGCTTTACGAGCAAACAAAAACTTTAAATTATGGATAGTGATAGGACTTTAAAGGAAAAAAAAAAATCACAAGATAATATTCACATTTTAAATATTAAAATATTTTCATTTAAACAAAACAGAAAAAAATAGATGATGCAGTGAATGGCGTATTTTCCTCTCTAAGAAAGATTGTTATTTTAAATTCTCTTTGGGGAAAAACTACCTGAGTTTTACCTATAACAGTGTTTTGCACTTCAAAATATCGATTTCAAAAATAAAAATGCTAATTTTAATAAATTTGGAACTTGGAAATATAAGGGACTTAACATAACCAACAATATCATTTCAGAAATAGCATACATTTAAAGCACTAATGTGAAGTAGACAATTACCATAATTTTAATTTCCCATACCTTTATGTTAATTTTATATTAAGTTCCTAGAAGCATACAATCTTCCCAGGCTGAATCAAGACGAAACAGAAAATCTTAACTGACCAATTATTACTAATGAAATCAAATCATTAATTAACAAGTTCTGAACAAACAAAAGTCTTGGACCACATGGCTTCACAGGTGAATTTTACCAAACATTCAAAAAAGAAGTACCACCTATTCTTCTCCAACTATTCCAAAAAATTCAAAACGAAGGAATGCTTCCAAGCTGTTTTTAAAATGAAAGTTTATTAGGGGGAACAATTGTTAGTAAAGTTACACAATGTGATTTATAGATGATGTAGTACAAAATTGTACACAAGCTCATTTTATGAGGCCACCATTACTCCGATTCCAAAACCATACAAAGACATTACAAGAAAACTAGGCCGATATCCCTAATGAACATAGATGCAAAAATCCTCGACAAAATATTAGGAAACTGAGCTCAGCAATACATTAACAAGATCATACACCATGAACAAGTGGGATTCATTCCTGGGTTGGTTCAATATATGCAAATCAATAATGTGACATACCACATAAAAAAGATGAAAAATAAACATCATATGGTCATATCAATAGATGCTGAAAAAGCATTTGACAAAATCCAGTATCAATTCATGATAAAAACTCTCAGCAAAGTGGGAATGGAAGGAACATATCTCAACATAATAAAGGCCATATATGACAAACCCACAGATACTATCATACTCAATGGGGAAAAGCTAAAAGCATTCTCCTTAAGATCAGGAACAAGATAAGGATGTCCACCATCACCACTTTTATTCCACACAGTTCTGGAAGTCCTATCCCCAGCAATCAGACAAGCAAAAGAGGTAAAAGGCATCCAAATGGGAAAGGAAGAAGTAAAACTGTCATTATTTGCAGATGATGTAATACTATAATAGAGAACCCAAAAGATTCCACCAAAAAACTGTTAGAACTGAATTTAGGAAAGGAGCAGGATACAAAATTAATATTTAGAAATCAGTTGCATTTTTATACACCAATAATGAACTATCAGAAAGAGAAATTAAAAAAACAATGCCATTTAAAATTGCATAAAATATATAAAATACTTAGGAATAAATTTAGCCAAGCTACCAAAAGACCTGTACTCAGAAAATTGTAAGACATGGAAGAGAGAAATTACAGAAGATACAAATAAATGGAAACACACACCAAGCTCATGAATAGGAAGAATTAATATAGTTAAAATGTCCACACTACCCAAAGCAATCTATAGATTCACTGCAATCCCTATGAAAATACCAATGGCATTTTTCATAAAACTAGAACAAATGATCCTAAAATGTATATGGAACCATAAAAGACCCTGAATAGCCATGGCAATCTTGAGAAAGAAGAACAAAGCTGGATGTATCACACTACCTGATATCAAATTACACTATAAGGCCATAATAATCAAAACAGCAAAACAGCATGGTATTGGCATAGACACATAGATCAATGGAACAGAATAGAGAGCCCAGAAATAAATCCATGCCTATATAGTCATTTAATTTATGACAAAGAAAGCAAGAATATATATTGGTGTAAAGACAGTCTATTCTATAAATGATGCTGGGAAAACTGGACAGTTATATGCAAAAAAAGAAAGAAAGAAAGAAAGAAGGAAACTGGACCACCTTCTTATGCCATATACAAGAATAAACTCAAAACGGGTTCAAGACTTAACTGTAAGACCCCAAAACCATAAAACTCCTAGAAGAAAATATAGATAGCAAACTCTCATACATTACCCATAGTAATATTTTATCAATATATCTCCTCAGGCAAGGGAAACAAAAGAAAAAATAAACAAATGGGACTATATCAAACTGAAAAATTTTTTCAGAGGTAAAAAAAACCCCATCAACAAAACAAAAAGACATCCTACTGAATGGGAGAAGATATTTGCCAATGACACATCTGATAAGGGGTTAATATCCAAAATTTCTATATAAAAAAACCTCATGCAATTCAACACCAAAGAAACAAACAACCCAATTACAAAATGAGCAGAGGACCTGAATACACATTTCTCCAAAAAGGACATACAGATGGCGAATTGACAAATGAAAAGATGCTCAACGTCACTAAACGTCAGAGAAATGCAAATAAAAACCACAATGAAATATCACCTCACACCTGTCAGAATGGCCATTATCAATAAATCAACAAACAGCAAGAGTTGGCGAAAATGTGGAGAAAATGGAACCCTCATGCACCGTTGGTGGAATTGCAAATAGGTGCAGTCACAGTGGAAAACATTGTAGAGGTTCCTCAAAACATAAAAAATAGAACTACCTTATGACCACTCCCGGGTATTTATACAAGGAAATCCAAAACACTAATTCGAAAAGACATATGCACCCCTATATTTACTGCAGTGCTATTCCCAATAGCCAAGATATAGAAACAATTGAAATGTCCATCAATAGATGACTGGATAAAGAAATTGTGTCACACACACACACGCACACACACACACACAATGGAATATTCTCAGCTATAAAAATGAAAGAAATCTTACCATTTGCAACAACATGGATGGACCTAGAGGGTATTGTGCTAAATGAAATAAGTCAGACTGAGAAAGACAAATACCATATGATCTCACTGTGGAATCTAAAGAAAAAAATAAATGGACAAACAAAACATAAATAGACTCACAGATACAGAGAACCATTTGCAACAACATGGATGGACCTAGAGGGTATTGTGCTAAATGAAATAAGTCAGACTGAGAAAGACAAATACCATATGATCTCACTGTGGAATCTAAAGAAAAAAATAAATGGACAAACAAAACATAAATAGACTCACAGATACAGAGAACAAACTGATGGTTGCTAGATGGGAGGGGGTTGGGGGATGCGTGAGAAAGGTGAAGGGATTAGGAAGTACAAATTGATCGTTAAAAACTGTCATGGGGATGTGAAATACAGTATGGGGAATATAGTCAGTAATATTGTAAAAACTATGTATAGTGCCAGGTAGGTACTAGACTTATTGGGGGGTTACTTCATAAATTATATAAATGCCCAACCACTATGCTGTACACCTAAAACTAATATAAAATAATATTGAATGTAAACTATAATTTAAAAAATATAATCACGGGATGTGAAGTACAGCATTGGGAATATAGTCAATGGTATTTTAATAGCTATGTACAGTGCCAGATGGGTGGTAGACTTATTGGGGTTTTCATTTTGTGAGGTGTGTAAATGTCTAATCACTATGTTGTTTGGTACACCTGAAGCTAATTATAATAATGAGAGAATTATTGTGAGGGCTAAAAGAACTCACAGTTGTGAAAATTCTTTATAAATAAATGAATCTTAAAATACCAAAAGAAAAAGCTCTAAATAATCTCATAAATGATTAGGTCATAGAGAAAGTCTAGTATCCTAAGAAAATTTGTTTAGAAAAAGACATAGTGATTGATATAATGAAAACTCATGGAGATAATCTAGTCATGAGTCTGGAAATAAAATTTGTGTGTGATTGCACATACCAGGAACTTTAAAAATGGCAATTGTAAGGTAAAGCAAGTATCTATTCGTTATAGGAAGAGGACCTCATCCTTATTTATACATAATTTATATCAAACCTAATTTTTTCAGATGGGTACAAATGTTTAAAATGCTTAAATAAAGAAGGATCTAGCTATGTATACAGAGTTCAATTCTAGCAACTTCATAGTTATGAACAATAGAATAGAAATAAAGCCCATTTTTAAAATGACACAAAGAATGAAGATATTTCTTTTTCTGCAATATTTTCACTGCTAACCTCAACAAACCATTTGTTGTAGCTGCTTTTAATAATCAAAACTAACTTCTTCATCCTTTATATCTCCCTCTGGTAGAACTAATGAGAAAAAAATAATGGCCAAAAATCAGATACTAAGAGAAAGAGAAGAAACAAGTTGTTTGGATGAGCTTCAAACTAATCCACAGATGCAGTCCACAGAACTACACCTGATCACGTTATCATCTCTGAGAAAGGGTCAAACAGCAGGAGGACATGTAATTTAATGGCTCTTTTTTTCTGGAACTGAGACTTCCATTTTATCAAAGCCTTCATTCCTCCTTTTCTTTTAAAACCAGTTAATTAATTCTGGAGCTGACTTGAACAGCAGCCTCTCTCCTGCTCAGCTAGCCCAAATGACATTTGCTTCACTTTGTCTCCAAACATTGGTTAACCAATGGGAACCAATGCAACCTCAGTCAAGTCAATGAAATCCGGCATATTTGGAGATACCATGTTTCCCCGAAAATAAGACCGGGTCTTCTATTAATTTTTGCTCCAAAAGACGCATTAGGGCTTATGTTCAGGGGATGTCATCCTGAAAAATCACGCTAGGGCTTATTTTCCAGTTAGGTCTTATTTTCGGGGAAACATGGTCGTCCATGTGCCTAAATAGCAAAAGAACTCTCTGAGGCCAAGAGGCTTCCCCAAGGATGCCCCGCCCCCCAGCCCCTTTTTCTCTATTCAGCTCATCTCTCAGTTCTGATCTAGTTTAGATACATTCTAATAGCTCTCATTTTCCTTCTTTAATTTTCAACTAATTGTTGTTGTTTAAAAGCATTTTAGAAATCAGTTTCATATTATTAATGATAACTAAGGATGCTTTCCACCATTCCTTAAAATGCTCAGGACTCTCTTAAATCTAAGAAATCCTAGGAGATTTGACTAGTTAGGTAGAAAGCTGATGAATAAGCCATCCAGTTTATTAGTGGAAAAACAAAGCAACTACCTTTTGCCTATGAGAGCTTCTCTGTTTTGAAACTGGCAGAACTTCTGCAGATATTTCTAAGCTAATTAAACGTCATTAAAGCTTGGTGAATTCTCCCACATCTTTCTATTTCTTTCCTTCATTTACCATTTAGACACTTTCTATGGCTAAGTACATGCTAAATGTTACCCAAATCCTTAAATCTATTTATTCAAATGTGATTGACTAAACGTAATTAAAGGTGGCCATTTTAAAAAATGATATAATGTCATTTTTAAAATGAACAAGTCATGTAAAATTTCTATTTAGTCATCTCTCCTGTAACATAAACAACAAAAAATAGTTTTGTAGTGAGCTCTTTTATGAATATTCAACATTTTAGTTTTTTCTTTTTCTCCCTCTGAAATATCTTCCCAATGAAATGCTGCCAACTGTCCTTTAAAAATGAATTTCTCTAGATAGTTCCAGTTTTAAAGTCATCCTCCTAAACTTCTCACACCTCCTGTTAGCAATTCCAAGTTTAAATGTGGGATAATGGAACACGCTTTGTTCAGATGTACTTCATTTAGATGTACTTGGACTTAAACCCTGCCTCTATTGTGTATTACCGATATGTGATACAAGGCAAATTAAAGATCTGTGATTCCATCTTCTCATTTGCAAAATGATAAAATTAATCCCTATTCTATAGAGTTGTGAGGAAAATACCTGGCAAATGGTAAGAACTCATTTCTTCTCTTTACTCTTGTAGGTCTTTCCCAGACTGTTTAACTGAATCTGGTTCTTACCATTTTAAGTTCATGACTATTCCAAAGAGCAGACCCAGAGCAACCTCTTTCAAATTTAAAACCCAAAAGGCCTCTCCAGGGCTATAAGTTCATTTAAAAATTTTCAAGATTTCATAAAGTCCATTGATTCGCATTGTCTTGACTCACTTCACATGGTTATTTTTACCCCATGATTTCAGTGTAAATTAGAGAAAAAAAATCAAGCTCTTTTCTCAGAACAATACCATCCTTAGAACCATAGGCTCATAGAGCTAGAGAGAGCTTTAAAGATAAAATGATCTAGTCCACCCTTCCTGGCCTCCAAATTCTATAGATGAAAAGATCAAGGCCAAGGAAGTTAAATTTGCTCACCCACCTCCACTAGATTACACTCACAGCAATATTTTATGTAAGTGATTTGTATCCAGGTGTCCTGACTACTTGTCTAGTATAACATACGAGTAGTAATTGGTTCATAATTTTCCAATCTACAAATCATGATTAGAGAGCTTCCTTTCCTTCATAACTACTGAAAAGGGAGGTGTAGAAAGGGAATCTTTAATACTATAGGTTGAAAGATGCTTTAAATAAAACTGGACTTTGTAAAGGAAAACAAAAGGATAGTAAGAATTAAAAATCATAAATATTACTTCAAATACTTTATAAATTTTAGAAAAAAGTCCTTGAAACTAATTAAAGTTAGATACCGTGTTTTCCTGAAAATAAGACCTAGCCGAACAATCAGCTCTAATGCGTCTTTTGGAGCAAAAATTAATATAAGACCTGGTCTTAGTTTACTATAAGACTGGGTGTAATATAATATAATATTAATATAATATAATATAATACAATGTAATGGTCTTATATTAATTTTTGCTCCAAAAGACGCATTAGAGCTGATTGTCCGACTAGGTCTTATTTTCGGGGAAACAGGGTATAACACTTATAGGTTACAATGATGACATGCTTGCTGGCTATGTCTGATATGCTGATTTCCATCTTTCCAGGAAGACACAGATAAAAACCACAAAAGCCCGAGGAATTGTGGTTACCTAGAAGTAATTTGCCAAATATCAGAAGAAAAGTCAATCAATAGGAGAGATGGCTTCAACTAAAAAAATCACTGGTGGCCAATGAAGACTTTGCCCTCTAAGTTATATACATACATATTTAATTGAAGAAGAAACACCACATAAAAAGTTAAACCTGCTTAGAGATTTTTAAGAATATATTATCTGAATTAAATTATTAATTCTAGTTTCCAAGACTTCTGTTTTCTAAAATATCATTAATTGTATCCTTGGAAAATTCATCTACAGGGAGAAATTACGAACACTGTATCACCAAGCTAAGACATAATAGTTGTGCACTAGGTAAGATGATCAACAGCCAGTTTCTTGTTTATTTTTGTTTTGAAACTGGCAGCAGACCTTCTGTAGATGCCTTCTGTCTCTCCCTCATTAATATTAATATCATACGTTTTCTTTTTAGAGGCTTAGAAAAGAGGAAGTTTTCTCTTGGGTTAAATTTAGAACCGACACAATTTTTAATCAGGTGAACAAAATGTAGATGATTACCTTTATTATTCCATAATTTCAAAACGACATCCCATAGATGTCAGCCTAGTTTTGGCAACATCCACCTGCTTACTCACCCTTATAGGAAAGAATGGATATGACTTACAAAGAATATCACATTTGTTTAGTTTACCCACCCTAAGGGAAGGGAGACCTATTAAAACTAGAACAAACCAAAGCAAAACAAACAAAACACCCACCTGCATGGGTGGTTCTTATTATAAAACTCTTAAACTTCCTTTAAACCTAAGGAACTTTGGTAGGGGGTGAAAGAATGCATTAAAAGCTATATTATTACCAAAGTAAACAGGGCGATTCAGAAATCACCATTTTAAATTTTTCTTATTTTCATTTATCTTCATGAAACATCTCATCATGACAAACTCCTACACCTTAACTCCACTAGAAAAAAATACCAAAATGTTCAGTTTAAAATTCATGGATTCCCATATATTCAGATGCTGCTTTGCCCACATCATTAGCTGTCTGTTGATGGATGGTGGCTTTGATAAAAATGGTATCTCTTACCAGCCCTTCACTTGGTTTGATGTTTGCCAGCTGAATCACTTCCAGGTGAGCTGACTGTGAAACCAGAGGATCCGATGACAGGGATATGATGTGGTCACAGACTCCAGAAAGAGTTTTACACTGAGAGAAAAAAAAAGAAAAAGAAAATTGTGATAAACGCATGTTGTGTCACATAAATCACTTTTTGTTGTAACTTCTTTTCCAAGGAAAAATTAAAAAAACAAAACAAAACAGTAGAAGTAGTTGGCATTTTATTCTATAAAATTTGTATAAAAAAGGTATTCAGATGAGAAAAACACACAACACACTTATATTCTAAATTATGGATATAAGAACTATATATCAAAATATTCAAGAAAGTTTTGGTTATGTTTTATTTCCATTATTTAATTTATCAGACCTAGAATAAGATGATTGCTTCTAGGCAATTTTAATAATCTGAGAACTTCTTGATAACAATCATCAGATTGAATTGAATTCAATAATTTCAAAAACCTTGATGTCTTTTACTTCATGATCAGAATAGTTAAAAAAAAAATCCAGCCAAGGTCCAGGTAAGATGAATCTCTCAAATGTGCTTGATGAACTCCTCCTCCTTTTTCTTCTAGACTTTCCTGCTCAAGGTTACCTTTGTATGTTTCCTACTTCCTCCAGGCAAAGTTTGGCACTCCCTCAATCCTGCATTCTCAGCATTCTATGTGCAGTCTAAAAGTGTATGATAACTACATTCTGAAGCCCTCTTGAGGCAGGGACTGTGTCCTACTATCATCTCTGACTTCTCTTTCTCCCCCAACCCCTACTTGCCACCCACACAAGGTAGACAGATCCTAGAACATATAAGGTACTTTACAAATATCTTGTTTCCCCGAAAATAAGACCTAGCTGGACCATCAGCTCTAATGCATCTTTTGGAGCAAAAATGAATATAAGAACTGGTATTGTATTGTATTGTATTATGTAAGATCCGGTCTTATACTAAAACAAGACCGGGTCTTATATATTCTTTTTTGCTCCAAAAGATGCATTAGAGTTGATGGTCTGGCTAAGTCTCATTTTCAGGGAAACACGGTATGAATTGAATAAACCGAAGAGCAAATGAGCTTTAACAACAAGTGGTTTGACTGAGGAAAGAAAGCTAATGCTTTAGTTAGGATAAACCCATTCACACTGATATAGAATAATAGATTTAAATAGATTACATCCATATTGGTATGGTTAAGACTCAGACATGGTCAAATTATGAAGAAAGTGAAACATGAGTAAATGAAGCTTAGAATACACTGTCCTAAAATATGCTGGCTCTTACATGCTTCACAGACTCTCATTGTACTCAGTGAAGCCTGGTGTCCATCATTTGAGGGTTTTGTTTGTTTGCCTTTTTTTGTTCCTTATTGTAGAAGAAGCTATTCTGTTGTAGCGATCAAGGTGTTATCTTCTATCCATCTCCAACATGTTAGGTTTGTTCTGTGACTACTGCATTACTCTGCTATACGGAAGACAGTTTCTTCGCCCTGGTCTGGATAAGAAGGACTCTCTTTTTACTTACTGCATTCTGTACTTTGTCTATGGTCTCAGTCGGCGCAGGGCTCAGCTTCTTCATACGACGGAAACTGCCAGGCTAAATTTCTTTTCCTGTTCGCACTACTGCTTTTCGCATCTGCTTTTCAAGGCTTTTTTTTTTTTTTTTTTTTTTTTTTTTTTTGAGGCTATCAGCCTCTAAAGACAGACATTAGCTGGCATAATACCAATACCCATGGAAAGAAACTGGGCTTTGTATGAAGACAGATGTGGGCAATCACCACGCTGCCAGTTACTTGCTGTGTGACTGTGAGCAAGCTATTTTATATCCTTGAGGCTCAGTTTCCTAATGTAGAAAGTGGAGTAATAAAAATTACTTTCTGTGGTTTATATGACAGATCAGGATAATGTATATAAAAGAGAGCACGATATGGGTCCTATCAAAGGAAGACACTAAATAAATGTTTATTCTCCCTTTGTTGCTTTCTCTACCCTCCAAGGACTCAATCCTTACTGGTGGGATGAATTATGTCGTTATTTTTAATCCCATGGCCTTGTTGACCATCTTAAAATGACCAGGAATCACACTGCATGGTCATAATGGACAGCTCACAGCTCTTTACTCTTTCTCATGTTCAAGTCTCAGTGCTCTCAGATACAAATAACCCTGAAGAGCTGCTAAGCAAAGTGCCAACAGGACCCTCCCCCTGCAAACTGGAAATCCTACAGGGCCAGCTTCATGGGTGTGTGACCTGTGCAGTAGCAGAAGGGTCTGTACTTAGTATTATGCCGCTGCTGTCTTGGAATTCTTATTTTTGAAAAAGGGGCTTGACAGTTTAATTGTGCACTGGGTCTCATATATCATGTAGCCCATCCTAGGATCCCAGTCTTGGGGTGTGTGTGTGTGTTTGTGTGTATCTAATTCCTCTTGAAAATATTCATCAGTAACCACAAGGGTAAAGGACAGAATGGCAGCACTTTACATACAAAAACTGGCTGCATTTCAAGTTGCTGCTGGTTGACAGGAAGGTAAACACTTTTGGGCAGATTTAAATATTTTAACATTTCTTTCCTCCCATACATGGTTACATCTTCATTCTTTTTTATTATTATTATTTTTGGAGTTTTTATTTAATATTTTTGGACCATGGCTGACCGTGAAGTTCTTGTTTTCTCTTTATCTCAAGCGGGAAATAACATTGTTAATTCTGAAGAGTTTTCATATAGGATACTTGGATTGTGTGATAATCTGAAGGCTACTAAATTAGCATGCTAAAAAGAATACTTTGTGGATTCTAGTGAAGCATATTTCAAAAGTGTCCAATGAATAAATAAATAGGAAGGTAATGGATGAATATAAATGGCTCAACATGTGCTCGTTACAATATCCAGGGCCTTATATGACACACTGGTAATGAGCAATGGTAGTTCTGCTATCCAGGCAGTGGAAGCACTTACAAGTGGGGAAGAAGGAAAAAAAGGCAGAAATACTAGACTGTAGACATTTTTACAAAAAAGAAAATACCATTTAAATCCACTGTATTAAGTTGTAAATCATTTTTTCAGATTCTTCCTCTTGAGTAATTCTGTTTGCCAATTACCTGCTATGTGCTAGGTCTGCTGGGAATACAAAAGATGAGTAAAACATTGACTTTACCAGCAAAGCTATCAGGATTGAATAAAGATCTTGGAAAATAATATAAGATTAGAAAAGAAACTCTACTAGAATTTTGCTGCCTGTTTGAGAGATAATATCCTACAACCTTTATATTGCAGCATTTGGTACTTGGCTAAATAAGCCAATTAGAAGGGGTATAAAATGGCCTGGCTTTATATGCTAATTCCACACTCATTACTGCAGCATACATCAAGCCACTGCAGGAAACCACATTAAGACTACAATGGCAAACTTCCAGGGAAATTATTTACCGTGTTCTTGTAAAAAGTAAATTTGTTCATTCAGTGAACTCGTGTGATATTATGTTATCATTTTAAAACACAGTATTATCTATTGCTATTAACAGTGTATTCTGGAAAAAGAAAATTAACTCTAATACAGCAAGAAAAATGCATTCTTTGTTACTGTAAGTTAACATCAATTTTATACAGCACCTACCATTCAGGGTCTGACACAATGCTAAACACTTCATATCCATTATCTAATTTATCTTTATAACAACTTCCTGAAGTAGGTGTTATTATACCCAGTTTAGCAGATGAGAAAGCAATGCTAAAAAATAGACCAAGGTCATTGCCTCGGCAGAAGAAGGACTTGAATTTTTAATCATTATGCTTATCATCTCTTATTTTGATGCTTAAATCTCAACTTGTTTTTGGTGAATTTTATTTAAAATCTATGTCTGTATTAAATGGATGTTATATAACATGTTGAAACTGCATAGTATAATGAAATATAAGGTGAGCCTGCAAGCGTTCTTCTAACTTAGAATGCAGTTTAAATACAGAGTAGAACTGAGACTGTGAAGGATAGTCTGGGGAAACTTAAAGCAATTTTAGCAGCAAAAGGACAACTCTATTCTAGTTGGAAGATGACTGGTAACCACTGGTACAGAAGGGATTCTTCTGCTATCTTTGCAATATTTATATCAAAAGATTTTAAATTCTGTTTATCTTTAGTTCTAAAACAGAAGAAAAAAATTTGAACCTAAATTTAAAGCCTAGTAAATAATGTGCCTTTAATAATGCTAAAGGGAGCATAAAATGGCAATGGGTATCATAACAGACCCTCTGGATTGTGTTGTAAGCTACCCAAGATGGTGAAAAAAGATTTAGTGACTAAATAGCAGTTAACAGACAGGGCTAGCTAGCTATGACAAAAGTGCCTTTTAAAATAGAAGTGTGTCACAGGCTAAATTTAATGGTATTGTGATTTTTCCCCCCTCTCCAGTTGTTTACATTATAACTAAAGAGTAAAATTCACAAACGGGATTTAAATTGTTCTTCAAAAGTATTATTCTATAACATGTTCGCCAACACAACAATTTCTTGCTCATACACTGAAGAAAATTGAAGGAGAAACAATTTTTTAAGTTTAGTGGTTACCAGAGGGTAGCAGGGGAGGGGGGTGATTGATGAGGGTAAACCGGATCAAATATATGGTGATGGAAGGAGAACTGACTCTGGGTGGTGAACACACAATGGGATTTATAGATGATGTAATACAGAATTGTACACTTGAAACCTATGTAACTTTACTAACAATTGTCACCGCAATAAACTTTAATTAAAAAAACAAACAAAAAAACTGAAAAAACTAATAGAATAAAATTTCAATTTTAACTCATTGTATTAATTACATCCATACAAAGCAAGGACTAAGAGTTTCAAACATTTTCAGATTTTGTGGGTAGATACCCAAAAGAGGGATTGCTGGATCATATGGTAATCCTATTTTTAATTTTCTGAGGAACCTCCACACTGCCTTCCATAACGGCTGCACCAGTCTGCATTCCCACCAACAGTGTATGAGGGTTCCTTTTTCTCCACAGCCTCTCCAACACTTGTTACTATTTGTCTTGTTGATGATAGCCATTCTGACTGGGGTGAGGTGATATCTCATTGTGGTTTTTATTTGCATTTCTCTGATGATTAGTGATGGTGAGCATTTTTTCATATGTTTATTGGCCATTTGTATGTCCTCTTTGGAGAAATGTCTCTTCAGGTCCTCTGCCCATTTTTTTTTTTATTGGATTGTTTGTTTTCTGTTGTTGAGTTTTATGAGTTTCTTATGTATTTTGGATATTAGCCCCTTATTGGAGGCATTGTTTGCAAAAATCTTCTCCCATTCCGTTGGTTGCCTCTTTATTTTGTCGATGGATTCCTTTGCTGTGCAGAAGTTTTTTAGTTTGATATAGTCCCATTCATTTATTTTAGCTTTTACTTCCCTTGCCTTTGAGGTCAAATTTATAAAATCCTCTTTGAACTCAAAGTCCGTAAGTTTAGTACCTATGTTTTCTTCTATGCAGTTTATTGTTTCAGGTCTTTTGTTTAGGTCTTTGATCCATTTTGAGTTACTTTTGATACATGGTGACAGACAGCAGTCTAGTTTCATTCTTTTGCATGTGTCTTTCCAATTCTGCCAGCACCATTTATTGAAGAGGCTGTCTTTTCTCCATTGTATGTTTTTGGCTCCTTTGTCGAAAATTATCTGTCCATATTTATGTGGTTTTATTTCTGGGTTCTCAATTCTATTCCATTGGTCTATGTGTCTGTTTTTCTGCCAATACCATACTGTTTTGATTATTGTTGCCCTGTAGTACAAGCTGAAGTCAGCGAGTGTGATACCTCTACATTCCCTGACTTTAGTTTGTACTACAGGGAAGGCAGTGTGGATATTCCTTAAAAAATTAAAAACAGAATTACCATAGGACCCAGCAATCCCTCTCTTAGGTATCTACCAAAAAAATGTGAAAACATTTATCCATAAAGATATATGTGCTCTGAAGTTCACTGCAACTTTATTTACAGTGACAAAGCCATGGAAACAACCAAAGTGTCCTTTGATAGATGACTGGATAAAGAAGTCGTGGTATATATACACGATGAAATACTATTCTGTCATAAGAAAAGATGAAGTAGTGCCATTTGTGACAACATGGGTGGATCTTGACTTTATTATGCTAAGCGAAATAAGTCAGACAGAAAAAGTCGAGAACTATATGATTTTACTGATATGTGGGATATAAAACTGAAAACAACAAAGGAACAAGAAAAACAAATGAAGAAACAAAACTCATAGACACAGACAACAGTTTAGTGGTTACCAGAGGGTAAGGGGGGTGGGGGGTGGTAGATAAGGGTAAACAGGGTCAAATACATGGTGATGGAAGGAGAACTGACTCTGGGTGGTGAACACACAATGTGATATATAGATGATGTATTACAGAATTGTACACCTTAAATTTATGTAACTTTGCTAACAATTGTCAGCCCAATGAACTTTAATTAGAAAACAAAGAAAAGAAAAAAGAAGTTTCAAATAGCTTCGGAAAGGAACCGCAGTTGCAAATAAAGGTCATATGAATTTTGTTCCAACAAGGCCTAGAAAATTCTGCAATCTCTTTATGTTTCAAACTCTGATGGTGGGGAGAAACGCAACAAAAAATTAGCAAAATGAGAAGAAACCACCTCCACTGCTGCAGCAGCCGCAGCCACTACCACCACCATCACCACCAGTTCATTCAGCCATTCATTCAACAATTGCTTAGTATCTGCTACATGATTCACATGCCAACTACTATGCTTAAGAATTTCACAATCTGGGACAGTGTTTCCAGTAACACATTTGGCTTTGTCTTTAACATCACTGACATTAAGCATGTGGCCCTTGCGTACCTGATAATGGAAAAGAAGCAATAACACTTTAAAATAATCATCATCTAGGAATGATGTGGTCAGTACTAACCAGTGAGAGACCATCACACCGAAATGTGTATCTACTTTGATGAGCAACAAGTGGACACATGACACTTGCAACTTATTTCCAGCTACTGCCTTGAGACATCTTGGTCTCAATTAAAGGAGAAACAAGAGGCTCCAGCACTCCTCTGATTTCTCACAAGGAAATAGCTGGAAACCAGAATTGCATCTGGGAAAATGTCCATTCTATCTGACTGCTCTCAGGTACAGGAAACAGAGCCAGGTAGGTTTGCAGTGGGTCCCCAGGCAGATGAGCGAGCACTCATTAGAGAGTATGCTACTTTCCAGGCTCAAGATTAACAAGGGTCTGAACATATCAATGGCTCAACTACAATGTAGGTTATCAGGAAGATTATTTTATTTTACTTCAGGTTCAAATAGCAGGAGTGAAGCAGTTCATTATAATTGGATGAGCTTCTGGGAAATCCGGGCACTATATATAGAGTTTATGGGCAAATAGGGACCAAAAAACAGAGACCTGGGAGCAATGTCTTCACGTACAGTTGAGAAATTCAAAGTTTCCATATGTGGTTTACTGGCGAAAAGAGGTACTCGCACTGTGTCAGTTATGAATTTATTGGCTCTCAGCTCCAAATTCACCCTTCAGTGCTTGCTCTGTGATGATGGACAGGAGTCTTCAAACATTTCTGCTTTACAGTGAGGACAACGCTAAACGTTTGTCAGTAGAGGGCGCTGGAAAGACATTGCAGGGGGAAGGAGGCTTCTCTTTCAGGTTCCCTTGTACTGCGTTTTGCTTTTCCTTGCTCGTGCTGCTTGGTCCTTCAGTGATGCGTGTGTGTGTGTGTGTGTGTGTGTGTGTGTGTGTGTAATCCAGTGGTGCCCAGGCCATGCAATCCCTCAGTGATCTCAGTCTCAGCCTGGGCTTAGCGACCACCACCCTGTAGCCCCACAGTTGCACGTCACTTGATCTGTGAGCCCTCCCAACAGCATCACTTGCCTGCATACTGGAAGGTTGTTTCCTGCTTGACTGGCAACTGTGGACCAGCTATGGCTTAGGCAACTCAGTGAAGCTGCAACCCTACTGCTCCGTGGTCTCTGACCCTCAGCAGGGGGAGGGTGTTGTGGGGACAGAGCCCCAAAGAGCAGTTGCCAGGCTCTCAGCCTCACATAGAAAGGTGCTGGCTCAGGTAGTAAATGGCCATCAACTGTGATTGCATGGCCATCAGCTGTGGCTAGTTGGCCATCAGCTGTAACCAGTGAGCCACTGGACACTAATATAACTGCTGTGGCTACGCTAGCAGAAAACGGGGGCTAGCAAGAAGATGGTGGCTGGGCTGGCAAGCGCGGATTGCAGTTAGCACGGCGGACTGCGGGTTGCAGATTGCAGAGAAGTGGACAGCAGGTTGCAGACAGTGTGGCTCCTGCTTCCTGTGTCTCCAACCCAGCCTCCAGCGAGACTATAGTGGTATGACGCCCCTACCTATGGCTCCGTGGGTGTTCCTTTTTGGTCTCACCATGTCCTGCGTTCTTATGTGGGGAGCGGGAGCAGAGACCCCGCCTGTCACCCCGCACGACAGTGTCCACCTACAAGCTGTCCTTCGTTAGGTGTTCCGCCCCTCCCAGTCTTAGGGCATGCTTTAGAATCTCTTTACATCTATATAGGTGCTCTTCTATCATAGTTTAATAATTATTTATATTACACTTCCCTTGTTTAAGTTACTGTGTGATTTCTGTCTCCAGATGAATTCAATTACCTTGAAGAAATCTTTACATTTATAGTGACTACAACTGTAGTTAAAAAAAATCCATAATGACTTTAATCACATAAAGAATGGTCTCAGATGAAGAAAGCCCTTCAATTTATGTGCCATACTGTTCTTTACTGATTTTGTGAGTTAATCACCAAAGAATCATGGCATTTATACCTCAGAAACCACAGACGCCACAATCCTGCAACTTAATTGGAGAAGCTAACTTAGTTTTGTTACAGCTAGTAAGTGCTTCAGGTTTTAACACTTTTGCGGTTAATTGCCTTATAAATTATTTTAACTGTAAATCAATTTCTCCACAACCAATGTCCCATGGAAGAAAGAAGAAATACAGATAGAGTATGACCGAGTAGAAAACGTTTGTGTTTTCTGGGATAAAAAGAAAGCATGTGTATATACTAAAGGGAATGTGGCCACACATAAAGAATTGAAATAATCTGTTTTTAGTGTGTCTTCACTGTATTTATTCCTCCCATTATCTTTATAAAAACAATGGGGGTAAGCTGCTAGCATATAGCAAGTGCCATATACAAGACCAAACTGTTGGTTAATGTAAAAGGTGTACTTGAGTTCGGTACAATCTGATTTTTTTTTTTAGTTAGACATTTATCATTTATATCCCTCACACAGTGACAACCCCCCTCCACCCATCTACTACCCCTCTGACATCGCACACAGCCATTACACCTCCACTGCCTCTATTCCTAAAGCTGTACTCCACTTCTTGTATCCATATATATATATATATATATATATATATATATATATATATATATATATAATTGTAGTTGACATTCATATTGTTCAGCTTCAGCTTCAGGTGTACAGTGCAGACAATGTGACTTCAATGGTCATGCCTGGCCTGGGGTTTCCACAAGTTTCTCAAAGCGGACCAGTGTTCCAGTCTCACCAACAAGAGCAGCAGGGCTATGACAAGCAGAGTAAGTCTGCTAAAGCACAAGGCCTGAAATGGCTTCTCAGAAGAGTTTCTGTCTCCAGATTAAAAGACTGTAGGGAAAAGTAGGAGTGAAGAGGTAGTAGGGTACAGAACTGAAGAGAACTCCAGATTCCCTACAACTGATTTACTGTGTAAAACAAGGATCTGTGCAGAGCAAAAATAGGTGGGCTCTACATGCCAGGGAAAGAGCAATGAAGGACAAAGCCTAACTGATACGGAAATTATCAGATCAAGAGGTGAAATATATTACTATTTCTCATTAGACAACAATCACTGGTATAGTATCTTGATTATCTGCATTTCCTTTTGTCTTTTATGATTACAATCTGCCATCTGTTCCATTATATTTAATGGCAAATTCCAAGGAAACCTAAGCTGTCCAGTCTCCTTTTTTCATTCTCACATTTCATACTAACCGACATCTCTGTCCATTACTACAACCAACTGACCGACCGACTGACCAACCAACCCTCTTCCCTACCCAGCTTTTTGGTCTTCAGAATCTACTACTTTCTAATTTTAAGCATAAATAGCTTTCTGATTTTTAAGATAAGAAAGGTGAAAAGGAAACCTAGCCTAAGAATTTCTCAAGTCACTTCTGAATATTTACCGTGTATACCATAAAATTATCCATTAAAAGCCATCAAGATTATAAATAAAATAAACACATAGTTTCATAATTTTTCATTATAAAAGCAATACAGCACAAAAGTCCATTGCCTTCCTATATACTAACAATGAAATCTCAGAAAAAGAAATACAAAAAACAATTCCTTTTGCAATTGCAGCAAAAAGAATAAAATACCTAGGAATAAACTTAACCAAGGATGTGAAAGACCTATATGCTGAAAACTATAAGACATTTTTGAAAGAAATTGAAGAAGACACAAAGAAATGGAAAGACATTCCGTGCTCATGGATTGGAAGAATCAACATAGTTAAAATGGCCATATTACCCAAAGCAATATACAGATTCAATGCAATCCCCATCAAAATCCCAATGGCATATTTTAAAGAAATAGAACAAAAAATCATCAGATTTGTTTGGAACCACAAAAGACCCCGAATAGCCAAAGCAATCTTAAGGAAAAAGAACAATAATGGAGGTATCACACTTCCTGACTTTGGCTTGTACTACAGGGCTACAATAATCAAAACAGCATGGTATTGGCAGAAAAACAGACACATAGACCAATGGAATAGAATTGAGAACCCAGAAATAAAACCACATAAATATGGACAGATAATTTTTGACAAAGAAGCTAAAAACATACAATGGAGCAAAGACAGCCTCTTCAATAAATGGTGCTGGGAGAATTGGATAGCCACGTGCAAAAGAATGAAACTGGACTGCTATTTGTCACCATGTACCAAAGTTAATTCAAAATGGATCAAAGACTTAAGCATAAGACCTGACACAATAAACTGCATAGAAGAAAACATAGGTACTAAACTTATGGACCTTGGGTTCAAAGAGCATTTTATGAACTTGACTCCAAAGGCAATGGAAGTAAAAGCTAAAATAAACAAATGGGACTATATGAAACTTAAAAGCTTCTGCACAGCAAAAGAAACCATTGACAAAATAAAGAGGCCACCAACTGAATGGGAGAAGATTTTTGCAAACAGTGCCTCCGATAAGGGGCTAGTATCCAGAATATACAAGGAACTCATGCAACTCAACAACAAAAAAACAAACAACCCAATTGAAAAATGGGCAGAGGACTTGAAGAGACATTTCTCCAAAGAGGACATACAAATGGCAAATAGACATATGAAAAAATGCTCAACATCACTAATCATCAGAGAAATGCAAATCAAAACCACAATGAGATATCACCTCACCCCAGTCAGAATGGCTATCATCAACAAGACAAACAATAACAAATGTTGGAGAGGCTGTGGAGAAAAAGGAACCCTCATACACTGTTGGTGGGAATGCAGACTGGTGCAGCCGTTATGGAAGGCAGTGTGGAGGTTTCTCAAAGAATTACGAATAGAATTGCCATATGACCCAGCAATCCCTCTTCTGGGTATCTACCCAAAAAATCTGAAAACATTTAGAGATAAAGACACGTGTGCTCCAATGTTCATTGCAGCTTTGTTTACGGTGGCCAAGACATGGAAACAACCAAAATGTCCTTCGATAGATGAATGGATAAAGAAGTTGTGGTATATATACACAATGGAATACTATTCGGCAGTAAGAAAAGATGATATAGGAACATTTGTGACAACATGGATGGATCTTGAGAGAGTAATGCTGAGCGAAACAAGTCAGACAGAAAAAGCAGAGAACCATGTGATTTCACTGATATGTGGTATATAAACCAAAAACAACAAAAGAACAAGACAAACAAATGAGAAACAGAAACTCATAGACGCAGACAATAGTTTAGTGGTTGCCAGAGGGTAACGGGGGCGGGGGGTGGGGGGTGGGAGATGAGGGTAAGGGGGATCGAATATATGGTGATGGAAGGAGAACTGACTCTGGGTGGTGAACACACAATGGGATTTATAGATGATGTAATACAGAATTGTACACCTGAAATCTATGTAATTTTACTAACAATTGTCACCCCAATAAATTTAATTAAAAAAAAAAAAAAAAAGCAATACAAACTGGAGAAATTGGGACGAAATTTGAAACAAAAAAAAATCAGATATTATCTTACCAAGCAAATGCAGTAAATATTAATATACATATTTCCATTTTCAATTTTTTCTTTTTCTTAAAGTTCATTGGGGTGACGATTGTTAGTAAAGTTACATAGATTTCAGGTGTACAATTCCGTATTACATCATCTATAAATCACAGTGTGTGTTCACCACCCAGAGTCAGTTCTCCTTCTATCACCATATATTTGATCCCCTTTACCCTCATCTCCCACCCCCCAACCCCCTTACCCTCTGGTAACCACTAAACTATTGTCTGTGTCTATGAGTTTTTGTTTCTCATTTGTTTGTCTTCTCTTGTTTTTGGTTCATGTACCACATAGCAGTGAAATCATATGGTTCTCTGTTTTTCCGGTCTGACTTATTTCACTTAGCATTATAATCTCAACATCCATCCATGTTGTCAAAAATGGTCCTATTTCATCTTTTATTACTGCTGAATAGTATTTCATTTTGTATATATACCACAACTTCTTTATCAATTCTTCTATCAAAGGAAACTTTGGTTGTTTCCATGTCTTGGCCACTGTAAATAAAGCTGCAATGAACATTGGAGCACACTTGTCTTTCTGTAGAAATGTTTTCAGATATTTTACGTAGATACCCAGGAGAGGGATTGCTGGGTCATATGGTAATTCTATTTGTAATTTTTTGAGGAACCTCCACACTGCCTTCCATAGTGGCTGCAGCAGTCTGCATTCCCACCAACAGAGTATGAGGGTTCCTTTGTCTCCACAGCCTCTCCAATACTTATTATTTGTCTTGTTGAGGATAGCCATTCTAAATGGTGTGAGGTAACATCTCATTGTGGTTTTGATTTGCATTTCTCTGATGATTAGTGATGTTGATTGAGCATTTTTTCGTATGTCTATCTGCCATTTGTATGTCCTCTTTGGAGAAATGTCTCCTCAGGTCCTCTGTCCATTTTTCAATTGGGTTGTTTGTTTTTTTTTTGTTGAGTTGCATAAGTTCATTGTATATTTTGGATATTAGCCCTTTGTCGGAGGCACTGTTTGCAAAAATCTTTTCCCATTCATTTGGTTGCCTCTTTATTTGTCAATGGTTTCTTTTGCTGTGCAGAAGCTTTTAAGATTGATATAGTCCCATTCATTTATTTTAGCTTTTACTTCCCTTGCCTTTGGAGTCAAATTCATAAAATTGAACCCAAGGTCCATAAGTTTAGTACCTATGTTTTCTTCTGTGCAGTTTATTATTTAAGGTCTTATGCTTAAGTCTTTGATCCATTTTGAATTAATTTAGGTACATGGTGACACATAGCAGGCCAGTTTCATTTTTTGCACATGGCTTTCCAATTCTCCCAGCACCATTTATTAAAGAGGCTGTATTTCTCCATTGTATGGTTTTAGCTTCTTTGTCAAAAATTATCTGTCCATTTTTATGTGGTTTTATTTCTGGTTTCTCAATTCTATTCCATTGGTCTATGTATCCGTTTTTCTGCCAATACCATGCTGCTTTGATTATTGTTGCCCTGTAGTACAAGCTAAAGTCAGGGAGTGTGATACCTCCAGTATTGTTCTTTTTTCTTAAGATTGCTTTGGCTATTCGGGGTCTTTTGTGGTTCCAAACAAATCTGATGATTTTTTTGTTCTATTTCTTTAAAAAATGCCATTGGGATTTTGATGGGGATTGCATTAAATCTGTACATTGCTTTGGGTAATATGGCCATTTTAACTATGTTGATTCTTCCAATCCATGAGCATGGAATGTCTTTCCATTTCTTTGTGTCTTCTTCAGTTTCTTTGAAAAATGTCTTGTAGTTTTTAGCATATAGGTCTTTCACATCCTTGGTTAAGTTTATTCCTAGGTATTTTATTCTTTTTGCTGCAATTGCAAAAGGAATCGTTTTTTTCATTTCTTTTTCGGAGATTTCATTGTTAGTATGTATGAATCCAATGGAATTTTGTACATTGATTTTGTAGCCAGCAACTTTACTGTATTCGTTGATTGTTGCTATCAGCTTTTTGGTGGAATCTTTAGGGTTTTCTATATATAGCATCATGTCATCTGAAAAGAGTGATAATTTAACTTCTTCATTCCCAATTTGGATGCCTTTTATTTCTTTCTCTTGCCTGATTGCTCTGGCGAGGACTTCCAACACTATGTTGAAAAGCAGAGGTGATAGGGGACAGCCCTGTCGTGTTCCTGAACGTAGAGCAAAGGGCTTCAGTTTTTCACCGTTAATTATGAGATTAGCTGAGGGCTTGTCATACATGGCCTTTATTATGTTAAGGAATTTTCCTTCTAGATCTATTTTATTAAGTGTTTTAATAATAAATGGATGTTGTATTTTGTCAAATGCTTTTTCTGCATCAATTGATATAATTATATGATTTTTGTCCTTCATTTTGTTTATGTGATGTATCACATTGATGGATTTGCGGATGTTGAACCATCCTTGTGCCCCGGGGATGAACCCCACTTGGTCGTGATGAATAATTTTTTTAATACATTGTTGCATTCAATTTACTAGAATTTCATTTAGGATTTTTGCATCTGTATTCATCAGAGATATTGGTCTGTAGTTTTCTTTGTGTTGTCCTTACCAGGTTTTGGTATCAGGGTAATGTTGGCCTCATAAAATGAATTAGGGAGCACTGTCTCTTCTCCAATTTTTTGGAAGAGTTTGAGCAGGATTGGTATTAGATCCTCTTTGAAAGTTTGATAGAATTCACTAGTGAAGCCACCTGGTCCCGGATTTGCTTTTGGGAAGGTTTTGGATGACTGATTCAATTTCCTTACTAGTGATTGGTCTGTTTAGATTTTCTAGTTCTTCATGGTTCAGCCTTGGAAGTCTATATGTTTCTAAGAACTTGTCCATTTCTTCTAGGTTATTGAATTTGGTGGCATATAGTTCTTCATAGTATTCTTGGATGATCCTTTGTATTTTTGTGGTGTCCGTGGTAACTTCCCCTTTTTCATTTCTGATTTTTTAAAAAATTTATTGGTTTCAGGTGCGCAAGACAAAGCAATACTTAGACGTTTATCATTTAAATCCCTCACACTGTGTGAACACCCCTCCCCCCATCCACTATCCCTCTGACATCGCACAGAGACATTACGTTTCCACTGTCTCTATTCCTAATGCTGTATTCCACTTCCTGTAACCATATATATATATCTATATATATAGATATAGATATAGATATATGTATATATACATATATATATATATATATATATATATATATATATATATATATATATATATACACACATATACATATACATATAGATAAAATTATAGTTGTAATTCATTATTGTTCCGCTTCAGGTGTACAGTGCAGACATCAGGCATCTACATCATCCCTGAGGTGGTCTCCCAAATGGGACACATGTCCATCGGATACCCTACAAAATCTTTACATTACTGATTACATTCCCCAAATTAATTTTCAAAACCCCGTGGCCATCTTGTGGTTACCGGCTATTTTCTAAACCCCTCACCTTCCCCCTTATCCCCACTCATTGCTGAGTTTGTTAATTAGTGTCTTCTCTCTTTATCTTAGTGAGTCTAACCAAGGGATTTTCAATTTTGTTAATGTTTTCAAAGAACCAGTTCTTTGTCACCTTAATTTTTTCTATTGTGTTTTTGTTCTCTATTTCATTTAGTTCTGCTCTGATTTTTGTTATTTCCTTTCTTCTGCTGATCTTGGGTTTCATTTGTTCTTCTTTTTCTAGTTCTTGAAGGTGTAACGTGAGGGTATTTATTTGGGATTTTTCCTGTTTCTTGAGATAGGCCTGTAATGATATAAATTTCTCCCTTAAAACTGCTTTCGCTGCATCCCAAAAATTTTGGTAGGATGTATTTTCATTGTCATTTGTTTCTACGTATCTTTTGATCTCACCTCTAATTTCTTCTTTGACCTGGTCATTCTTTTAAGAGTACATTGTTAATTCTCCAAGTATTTGTGTTTTTCCTGCTTTCTTTTTGTAATTGACATCCAATTTCAAAGCCTTGTGATCACAGAGTATGTTTAGTATAATTTCAATCTCCTTAAATTGAGGCTAGTTTTGTGTCCCAATATAGGGTCTATCCTTGTGAATGTTCCGTGTACAGTAGAAAAAAATGTGTAGTCTGATGTTTTAGGATGAAGTGCTCTATAAATGTCAATTATGTCCATTTCATCTAATGTGTCATTTAGGGCTGCTGTTTTGTTATTTATTTTCTGCTTGGATGATCTTATCCATAGCTGTCAATGATGTATTTAGGTCACTAGTATAATTGTGTTTTGGTCAATTTCTCCCTTTAGTTCTGTTAGTAGTTGCTTGGTATATTTCGGTGCTCCCTGATTGGGGGCATAAATATTGATGACTGTTATGTCTTCTTGTTGTATAGTCCCCTTTACCATTACAAAATGTCCATCTTTGTCTCTTGTTATCTTTTTCACCCTGAAGTCTGTTTCATCCGATATCAGTAATGCTACACCTGATTTTCTCTGGATACCATTTGCTTGGAGTGTCAATTTCCACCCTTTCACTTTGAGTCTATGCTTGTCCTTGTAGCTGAGATGTGTCTCTTGGAGTCAGCATATGGTTGGGTTTAGTTTTTTGATCCAATCTGCTACTCTGTGCCTTTTTATTGGTGAGTTCAGTCCATTTACACTAAGTGTGATTACTGATATGTGAGGATTTCCTATCATTCTATCTTTAGTTTTCTGGTGAGGCTTTGTCTCCATTGTTTCTGTGCCTTTTTGTTGTTGTCTATTATTTCTGTGTGGTGATATTCTATGATTTTTCCTCTGTTTCTTCTTTTATTACAGTATATATTTCAGTTCTGGATTTTTTTGAGTGGTTACCATTAAGTTTATTTAAAAGAAATTTTGATATTGAGAGTATTCTATTGTCTTCACCATGCTTAATTTCTCCATTCCCATGTTCCCGTTCAGGCCTTCACTCTCCCCCTTTTTATGTTTTGTTTGCCACAAATTGTCCCTGTTGATGGTGGTCAAATAGCCTCCTTCAGTATTTGTTGTAGTGCAAGTCGTGTATTAGAAAATTCCCTCAGCTTCTGTATGTCTGGAAAGGTCTTTATTCTTTCTTCATATCCAAAGGATGTCTTTGCTGGGTATGTTATTCTTGGGTCAAAATTTCTCTCTTTTAATAGTTTGAGTATTTGGTTCTACTCTCTCCTGGCTTGTAGAGTTTCTGCTGAAAAATCTGATAATAATCTAATGGGCTTTCCTTTGTAGGTTACTGTCTTCTTTTCCCTGGCTGCATTGAGGATTCTTTCTTTGTCATTGATTTTTGACAGATTGAATACAGTGTGCCTTGGAGAAGGCCTGTTGGCATTGAGGTAATCAGGTGTTCTATTTGCCTCTTGGATTCGGGATTCCAGTTCTTTCCACAAGTTTGGGAAGTTCTCATTCACTCTTTGTTTGAATACACTCTCTGTTCCCTTCTCTCTTTCTTCCCCTTCTGGTATACCCATTATTCTTACATTGCTCTTTCTGATGGAGTCAGAAAGTTCTTGTAGAGTTCTTCAATTTCCTTTAAGTCTGAAGTCTCTTTCTTCTTCCATCCGTGTCATTTCCAGGTTTCTATCTTTAATGTCACTCTTTCCTCCATCTGGTCAACTCTACTACCTAAGCTGGCTATTTCAGTCTTCATTTCTTCTATTGAGTTCTTAATCTCCAGAAATTCTTTTTTTTTCTGTCTCACAGTGTAGTGTTATGTTTTCTCTGCACTATTCCAGCTTCTCACACAATGCGGTGATTCCATGGAAGGCGGGTTTCTCCTCTGTTAACAGTTAGCCTTGGTCACAAGGTGCCGCATCCGTGTGGAGATTTGGAGAGCTTTTGAGGTTCCAAAGCTCTTCCTGCACCAGATTCAGAGCCTGTGTGTTTCAGCATCTCTGTTTACTCGGCAAGGATCAACCCAAATAAGTGGGGAGAGGGGTCGGGTGGGTTATGAGAAGTGGCCCAGAGCAATGGCAGCAACCACCACCACAGCCGGTCCTGCTTGCACACCTCCCTCCCCTTTGCCAGAAGTAGTTGTGCTGCGAATCTGTGTCTGTGGTCCACAGTTCTCAGAACAGCAAATATTCTGTTCTTTTGATCTGACACTGCTATTGTTCCGCTTCTAGCACTGGGCAGGTGGGGGTGGGGCGAGCTCTTGGAGGGTAGGTGGGGGTGGCTAGTCTCAGTGCCTAAGGCTTCCATTCTCAGCTAGGCAGTGAGGGCTTAAACCACCGTTTTCATCCTTCTTCCCTTAGTGTTTGTTCTGAGTTCTCTGCCATGAGCATTGGGTTCAGCCATGTTCTATGCTGTCCCCTCAGCTCTTTGGGCTATAGACTGAGCCCTAGCAGTCCGAGTTCTTCCCTCTTCCGTAGCTGCTGCAGTTTCGGGATGCAGCAAGCTGGGAGCACCGAGCTAGGTCTGCATCCTGCACCTGTGTGGCTCCGTCTCCGCGCTTCTCCCTTCCCTCCTCCCTTACTCGTGCAATTTGCCCACCTTTAGGTGAATTCAGTAGTGAGCCTCTTTGTCTTGCCTGTCTGCTGTGCAGGGAGTCCTTTGTGGATTTATAGTTGTTCGATTTGTTGTAAGTTCCAGGAGAGATTTCCAGAGGCTCACCTCACGCCACCATTTTGATGAATTCACTGACCTCAATTTTCAATAGTGATGATTTAGTCTGTGATTATAATGTTTTTAATCTGGTTTTTACTTGACAAATATCTTTTAGAATCCTTCCTTTAACATTGTCCTATAAATTTTTCAGGTATACTTATAAGTAAAATTTATCTATAAATTATATATTCACAAATATAATTTCAAATAGTAAATAAGAATAGTAAACATGTCATCCTGTGAATGCACCATAGTGTATGGAAGCATTACCTTATGATTTCCTGTTTTTCATTATTACTTATGATGCTGCTAGAAGAACTTTCTAGAGAAAAAATTATTGTATTTTAGAATTTATTTTTAGACTAGATTCCCAAAGTACTATTCGAATATGGACTCTGGAACCAGGCTGCCTGAATTAAAATCCTTTCTAAAATTCTTTCCAGCTGTGTCACTTCAGGAAAGTTACTTAACCTCTCTGATTCAGTTTCCTCATCTGTAAAGTAGGGATGATAGTTATAATACTTATCTCATAAGGGTGTTATGAGGACTAAAAGAGTAAGTTCATATAGAGCACTTACAATAGTGCCTGAGTCGTATTGGAAATAATACATAAATGTTAGTATTAATAGTTTTGAGCCATGAAATTGCCTAAAACTTAAAAAGGTTTTATGAATGTACATGCCTAGCAGTAAGGTATGTCCATTCTAATTTCAACAGACTGTCACTAGTATTTGGGTATTTTTAGTGTGTGTTATTGTGTGTGTATATTTGTGTTTATGAATTGACAGGTGAAATTTTGTATTTCATTACTGTTTTACAAGAAATTCTTGTTTTCTGAGGATAATTGCCACTGGTAAGTAATGATAATCTTTCTGATTTAATTTAGGGATGCAGAGCTTGTCCGAAGAGTACAAAGGGTGTCAAAAAAAAAAGTATATACATTTTAAGAAAGGAAAAAAAAAACTATTAAAATTGTAATACTCATTGCATCACCATATATTTTATCCATGGAAAGAGAACTGACTCTGGGTGGTGAACAATGTGATATATAGATGGTGTATTACAGAATTGTACACCCGAAATCTATGTAACTTTAGTAACGATTGTCACTCCAATAAATTTTAATAAAAAAATTGTAATACTCAATACATACTGATAAAAAAACATGAATACAAGTCATGTTTGACTTCTGCAATTACAAGAGGTGCTCAAAGTGGTTACCATCAGTGTCCAGATGCTTCTGATTACGGCACACTACTCCTTGAGCAACGTCCACTTGTATACATTTTTTTTTGGCACTCCCGGTATATAAATCTAATGAAATATGCACAATCTTTTTGATTTATTATGAACAAACTTCATTTAAAACTATTAGTTAACACTCGTATGTTTTTTTTAATTCTCACCATGTGTTACAGATGCAATGTGTCGTCCCTGCCAACTAAAATCATATGCTGAAACCTAGTCCCCAATGTGCTGGTATTTGAAAGTGGAGCCTTTGAGAGGTGATTGGGTCATGTGGGTGGAGCGCTCTTGAAAAGGATTGGTGTCTTTATTAAATAAACTCCAGGGAGCTCCTTAGCTCCTGGAGGGCTCATAGGACCCTCTATGAACCAGGGAATAGGCCCTCACTAGACACCAAACTGCTGGCGCCCTTATCTTGAATTTCCCAGCCTTCAGAACTGGGAGAAACATTCACTGTTTAAGCCATCCCGTTTATGGTATTTTTGTTATAGCAGTGTGAATGAACTAAGATACCGTGTCATCTGGTTGTGCTATTCACCTCCAGTCTTTTGCTATCATAACTTTCCTAGTCTGGATTTCAACTTTTACTTCATTTATTTGGTAAACTTATTCAAACATATTTTTCAAAACGGTAGATTAGTGACCTTGCTGATCTAAAAATATCTCTTTTGCTTTCAAACATGAATAATTTAGGTAGACATAAACATTTTTGGTCATTACTTTTGTTCCATTTTCTTCTGGCAGTTATAGTTTCAGAATAGACATCTGAATACAATATAATTTTTATTTCTTTTAAGTCAAAACCTCTCATTTCTCTCTTCCCACTGATTGAATGAATGTAGAATTGCTTGCCATAGAAACTGTAAAATGTTATCAGAAAATACCTTGAAATTTTTGTCTTTCCAATAAATTTTCTGACGTTATTGAGTACTCCAAATTTCCCAATTTTCACTTCTAAATTATTCTATTATATCTGTAACTGTTTCCTGTTGCTTTTTTCCTCAGAAAATGACAATTAATTGAAGGCAAGTTAACCTTAATCTGTCCTCTATAGCCATTATCTTCTCTCATTTTTTGTCTTTTTATTAATTTACTAAATATCTGTGTGGCATTAAAGTTTATCTTGTATCTCACTGTTTCTGTTTTCTGCCATTTTCTGTCTGCTTTTTACTGTTTCAGCATGGTTTAATTTCTATTTCCATGTTCTTATTTTTACAGACTGTTTCCTTAGTTCAATTTACACTCCGTTTATAGTGGCCTTACCTTCTTTATAGTATGGTATTCTATTTTAATACAAACAATCTTCTTTTGATTCTTATTGAGAATATATAACAGATGTTATTAATAAACCAGCGTCATGGAGATTTTCTTCTAACGAGAGGATGCTTTCTCTGCTCCTTCCCATTCTTTGTCTTTCTTTTCCTTAAATAAAGATCTATTGCAGGAAAAGACATACCTCACAACTGTCTTGAGCTAGCTCTGCTTGCCCAGGAGTTGAAGAGCACTTTGATGTTGTATTGCCTGTGGAATTCCTAGGATATAGCAGGTTTTTATAAGTGATAAGTTCTCCTTTCTCTTGACAATTGCCTCCTCTGCCCTCCAGACAAAATGAAGATATAGGGACTGGGTCTGGGCTGAGACAGGTGATACTCAGATGACATTGTAGTACATATCTCAAGCTACTGCAATCTCTACTTAGTTGTAGCAGTATACATATTGAAGTATCATAGAAATAAGGAGAACATTCAAATTAACTCACAACTTTATTCTAAACAAGTTATATCAAAACTCAGGCTTTTTATTTTCTGGTGCATATGAAAAAGACAAAGGAAATAAAAAATAATCAAATACATACTGGAAAGAATTATAAACAATCAGACTTAGAAGATATTAATAGCCTCATTTTACATATTAAGAACAGTCTCTTAAAATATTGAATCATTGTGTTGTACACCTGAAACTAATGTAATGTTGTATGTCAATTATATCTTAATAAAAAGTAGAAGAAATAAAATTGTGAAAATTTACCTAAAAAAAGAACAACCTCTCAAAAAAATTAAAACAGTTGACTAAGGTCACTGAGATAGAAAGTGGTAGAACTAGGATTTTTTCACACACAGTTCTTTAGACTCAAAGTGATTTCTTCTACAATACAAGAAATCTGGAAGGATACTTTTCTGAAATGTTATTTTAAATAAAAATATTCCAGTATCATATACCAAGTGGTATAGTATACTGTTTTATTTTTAAAGAATAATTCTTACAATGAGAAAAGTAACACAAAAGTACACAACCTTTTAGTGAAGGCTGGGCTATCTTTGCATAAAAGGGCAAGCCTGGGAAGTGGAATGAGAACATGAATATATAAGTGCTTTCTGGGTTGAACTGACTGGTTAATGCCATCCATTGTCTTGATTGTCATTAGAGAGGATCTTTAAATTCTCACTAGTTGAAATGCAAAATTGCCAAAGTAAATATACTGCATTCATTTCTAAACTTCTTCAATGTTATTTATGCCTTCATTCATTTCTTACAGAGGTGAAGAAGTTATTCAGGCAGATGAGCATCAACCAAGAAATGGATTTACAAACAAAAGCAGTCAAATGTTCATTAACAAGAAAGAAGATGCCTTTCTACAAAGTATAATGCACTCATACTCCATTTCTAGTAATAAAGTATCTGCAAAGTCATTAATTGATTCAACAAATATTGCCAAATTAAAATTTGGAAGGTTGTTTTGTGAATGTAGAATAGGAGCAAAGGCAGTTTGATTATTTTATGAGATATTTCATCCAAATGATGATGGAGGTAAATTACCCATTGTGCAATCAAATATTTTCCTTTGATCTCATCACAGATGAAGAGTGAAAAATTCTAATTTAAATTCTCTTTTCTCTAGATTATTTATTTTACTATGTTCCAACCTTGTCACAGCTTACAATCTTAAAATACTATGTCAGCTTTTTCCTAATAAGATACAACAGAATAGTTATAACTAATATAATCTGCAATGTTTTCACTCTTTTGTGTTTTTCCTATGAAATATACAGGGCTCACATTTTTTAGGCTGTAGCTTTTTATTTAATTACTAGTTAAACAAAGATATGTTTCCTAATGAAGATGAAAATAAATCCAAGTATACTTACCACATGAAGAATTTTATTCTCTGTTTCATATACAGTACAATCCTGAAAAAAAGGAAGAAAAAACCATAGACATTAGTTTTTCTTTTTTTTTTTAAATCAAGCATCCCTTTTTAAAATACCTTCTTAGGAATTGTACTGCAATTTGAAAAAATTTTGACAATTAAACAGCAAAAGCAGCAATAACAATGGGGAAAAAATCTGGAATGCTAAACACCTAACTATTCATAGTAGTTAGCTCTGATAGTCAGTTACAGGAATATTCTTATTTTTGCTTTAATGTATTTTATAATTTTACTAATTTTAAACACATAATAAAGGACAATATACATTAAATATATGTAGAAACAAATATTGGAAAATTATTCTAACCATTTTCTTTCTTATTAAATTTATTGAGGTGACACTGGTTAAGATTCTATTTGTTTCAAGTATACAATTCTAGACTATATCATCTATATATAGCATTGTGTGTTCACCACCCAAAGTCAAGTCTCCTTCCATCACCATATATTTGACCCCCTTTACTCTTTTCTACTTCCCTTTCACCCACCTTTCCCTCTGGTAATCAACCATACTGTTGTCTGTGTGTATGAGTTTTTTGTTTGTCTCATTTTTTCATTTGTTGCTTTCTGTTTTTTTAAGTTTTATTAAGTTTATTGGGATGACATTGGTTAGTAAAATTATATAGGTTTCAAGTGTTGCTTTCTGTTTTATAGCCCACATATGAGTGAAATCATATGGTTTTTCACTTTTTCTGTCTAACTTATTTCACTTAGCATGCTAACCATTTTCTATCTAAACCCTTACGTGTGATAAATGTATTTTTGTTGAAATATTTCCAACATTTCAAATACTAATTTATTATAGACTGGAAGAGTAAGAAAAACACTGATATTTATTTCCATAGTCATATCAAAATCTCAAATATACTTTTATATTTTCAACTATTGCAAGCTATTAAGCATACTTTACATTATGCATTTAAAATTGATACATGGCACTATTAAATACCAAGTTTATAGTTCTTGCTTAAATGTGAGTCCATGAAATTATAAAAAAAATATTTTAAGCAATTACCATTGTGTTTTATCTGCAACTGCTAGACTTACAATAAGAAGTAATACAGCAAAGTGATCTCTGCTTAGATACTTTGTGTTCCCATGGCTCAGTTTTCTCAAAGAACTTATAAAATGGGCATCATATTAGTAGAAACCCATTAAGAGTGTTGTGAGGATTAAAGGGAAAAATGACATAAATGGCTTAGCATGGTATCTGTCATAGAGTAAATGATTAATATATTTCAACTATGGATTATTATTGTTTTGTTTAAAAATTTTTAAACTCCTTACCTTTACTTCAAAACATAAAGTTAACTAATTATTATTTGCCTATCTAATTTTGAAAAAAATATCCATACGCCACAGTACTGCATATTTTAAGGAATGAAAGTCCTTTTCAATTTTTTCCCCTGAATTTAATTTTAACAAAAAGGAATCTTGTTCTACATAGTTTTTGATAATACTATTTCACCACAATACCTTGTCAGGAGAAATACATATTCTTACCAGGAGCAGAATTTTTTTTTTTTAATTTATTGGGGTGACAATTGTTAGTAAAATTACATAGATTTCAGGTGTACAATTCTATATTACATCATCTATAAATCCCATTGTGTGTCCACCACCCAGAGTCAGTTCTCCTTCCATCACCATATATTTGATCCCCCTTACCCTCATCTCCCACCCCTCCACCCCCCTTACCCTCTGGTAACCACTAAACTATTGTCTGTGTCTATGAGTTTTTGTTTCTCATTTGTTTGTCTTGTTCTTTTGTTGTTTTTGGTTTCTATACCACATATCAGTGAAATCATATGGTTCTCTGCTTTTTCTGTCTGACTTATTTTGCTTAGCATCATACTCTCAAGATCCATCCATGTTGTCACAAATGTTCCTATATCATCTTTTCTTACCGCCGAATAGTATTCCATTGTGTATATATACCACAACTTCTTTATCCATTCATCTATCGTAGGACATTTTGGTTGTTTCCATGTCTTGGCCCTCATAAACAAAGCTGCAATGAACATTGGAGCACACGTGTCTTTATGTATAAATGTTTTCAGATTTTTTTGGGTAGATACAGAGGAGAGGGATTGCTGGGTCATATGGTAATTCTATTCGTAATTTTTTGAGGAACCTCCACACTGCCTTCCATAACGGCAGCACCAGTCTGCATTCCCACCAACAGTGAATGAGGGTTCCTTTTTCCAGGAGCAGAATTTTTAAAGTTAAATTTAGGGCTGATTTATCTCAGTAACTACCGTGTTCCCCCGAAAATAAGACCTAGCCGGACCGTCAGCTCTAATGTGTCTTTTGGAGCAAAAATGAATGTAAGACCAGGCCTTGTTTTAATATAAAATCAGGTATATAATATAATATAATGTAATGTAATATAATATATACTACCGGGTCTTATATTCATTTTTGCTCCAAAAGACACATTACAGCTGATGGTCTGGCTAGGTGTTATTTTCGGGGAAACACTTTCAGGGTAATAAAAGTACTTAAGGATTGGGCCTTACCATTCTGAATGTCTCCTGTGCCAAAGGAGAAATTTATTATAAATATAGTCATAGCTATGTCTATATACTTACATAAAGTCAACTCTTAATAATTAAGTATGAATAATGTGTACAGAGGAGTCAAGGTGTAGACAAATCGTTTATATTTGGCAAGTGCATTTGTACTCTTATCTGAATTTGGAAGAGTCCAATTTTACAAAATTAACTTCAAACACAATTACACTGGGAAGAGATGATTTGGAATAAGCTGGAAAGTCGCCCAGTTTCCCTATGCTGCCTGCCTCTACAACTTGCATCAGCTGTAATGGATGCAAGTTTCATTATTTATGTACCTTCCTAGAATCAGAGAATAGGATTAAATGTTCAAACTTCAAAGGGATTCATTCTCTTCAAAGAAAAAAGTAAATATGATCTAAATGTATATCCTGCTAGTGATATAATAATTACACAGAAAGCAACTATTTCAAGTCGTTTAAAATATAATACTTTACTTGCACATCCCTAGTGTAACATAACACAAAAGAACTGTTAAACAGAATCTTAAACTATTTTCAGCAATCATATTGTTTGTTGGTAGTAGTGCTGTTATTATGTTACTGTTCTGTTGAAAACATTTTATAGGATGAAGCAATTGAACAATTATGTGATACTATCATTCTATTACTCGTGGTGTCATTGATAAATGCTTTTAGCATGGGAGAAAGCAGAGACATATATAAGCAGTAAAAACCCTAGAGTCTCTTGATGTCTTACGTATGTATATATGTGTGTATGTTTTTCTTAGCTCTGCCCATTGAAAAGGCATAGAAACAATGACCAACCTAATGATAAACGAACTTCCCACAGTTAGTGATTTTCAAATGTCATATTCCAGGCCTTCTAGTAAAATGACTGATTCCAGATCTGGGATATGAAATGTACAAGATGAGCTTGGATTATATTGTGACACAAGATAGAAAGAAGCTATTAAAGACTATGAGGATTGTGTCAGTAGGACTCAGAAGTCATCATGCAGAGATTCTCACTGGCCAAAGATGGAGCAATTAAAAAGGTAGTAACTGCAATGGATGAAAACAGCAAATATTATTAAATATTGAATCTATTAATATGTCTGATGCTAAAATTTAAATATACCAAATACATTCAAATATATTTAGCAATAGTTTAATAATAGTGAATATATTAACCTAACATGAAAATGTATAAAAGATATACTTTTTGTCTTGATTCAACAAATATTACAACCAAAATGCCCATCGGTAGATGACTGGATTAAAAAACTGGTATATTCATATAATGGAATATTACTCAGTCATAAAGAAGAATGAAATCTTACCACTTGCAACACTATGGATGGACCAAGAGAACATTATGCTAAGTGAAATAAGTCAGACGGAGAAAGGCAAATACCATATGATCTCACTTATATGTGGAATCTAAAGAATAGAATAAATGAACAAATAAAACAAATAGACTCAGAGATATAAGGGGGAAAAATGAGGTTTGCTAGGTGGGAGAGGGGTTGGGATGAGAGAGAAGGTGAGGGGACTAGAAAGCACAAACTGGTGAGCAGAAGATTGCCATGGGGATACAAAAGACAGTTTGAGGAATATAATCAATAATGTTGTAAAGATTGTGTAGGGTATCTGATGGACACTTGTCTTATTAGGGAGTCCACTTCATGGATGGTGTAGATGCCTGATCACTGCAATGTACACCTGAAGCCGAAGCTGAATAATACTGAATGTCAACTATAATTTAATATATATATAGTCACAGGATGTGGAGTACAGTATAAGGAAGAGAGTCAGAGGAATTGTAACAGCTATATACAATGTCAGGGGTAGTAGATTGGGAGAGGGGGGTTATCACTTTGTGAGGGGGGTAAATATCTATTACATTGTTTTGTACACCTGAAACTAATAAAAATAAACAAACAAAAACAAATACTAATCAACTGTGCTGGGGATATTAAGATGAATAAAACATGGCCCCTGGCTTAGAGAAGTACAGTTTAAGCCAGGCATTCACAGAATTCCAAAGTCTTCGTGTAGTTTTAAGTTTCAGTAAATTTAGAAGTATAAATGCACAAAATTATACAAATCAACATATGAAAGGTCAATTATCTAAATTTTAAAGATATTAACATATTTCTTATTAAAGTTCAACATGACCACTGTGTTGTGCTATATATATTTCTCACGTCAAATTTCAAACTTTGAAAAATTTTTATCAGCTGCTGTTCCTCAGTGACTAAAAGGACTCTATTTGTAATCCTAGCCTTATGATTATTCAAGAATGAAGTACTGATGCATACTTGACAATTTTGACATGAACCCACATGACAAAGTCTAAGGAAGATACATCAGGTGACTGAGGTGCCTGAGTTTTTCCATCGGTCTCACTAGCTGTCACACACAAATATTAAAACTGAAAATTACTATTTGAAATAAACAAAACTGAATGATAAAAGAAATTGAAACAATTTAATTTTCAAATGTTTTTAGCACATTTATACACGTGAAATCATTAAAACTTAAATCTGCACTAAGTCTTTTGGGACACCCACAATTACTATAGTAAAGGTAGGATCACGGCGTTAGAGGAACAGAGGAGGAAACAGCTAACTCTGTCTTAAAAAACAAAATCCAGAAAGGTGGCTTTTAATTCGGTCTTGGAAAAAGTAGATCTTTAGGCAAAAAAAAAGGCATTACTACAAAAGCAATGGAACTATACTCAAACATAATTAAGCTACTGCAGTAATTTTCAGATTTTAGTTCTCTCTCTGTGTGTGTATATCTATATATGTATGTATGTATATATGTATGTAAGAATCACTCGGGGAGTGAGGTAACATGCAGATTCCCAGGTTCATCCCTAGAAATACAGATTTAGTACGTTCATAGTGGGGGCCCCTAAGATTATTTTGATAAAGATGGTACTTTGAGAAACACTTAATCTATTTTATAGGATACCATGTGATAGAAGAATGCCAAACCAAGTCAAACCAAAAATGATCCAATATATAGCATGCATAAAAGAGTAAACATATAAAAATAGTATCTATTGGCTCACCCTACAGTTACGCAGTGCTCAGCTTCTCAGAGCTATGTGTTTTGGTTACACATTCCCCCAGTTAATTGACTGTTATTTTCCTCCTAGTAAACATCTTTCTTTAATAGCTTACTACTTTGAATAACTGCTTCTACTTTACCTTTTTTCAGCCAGATTGGCCTGTTCATTATA